>NC_135887.1:56806883-57203461 GCF_964194155.1 Cetorhinus maximus
GGGGAGGGAGAGAGGGGAAACGGGGGGAGGAGAGAGTGGAAAGGGGGGGAGGAGAGAGTGGAAAGGGGGGGAGGAGAGAGGGGAAACGGGGGGGAGGGAGAGAGGGGAAACGGGGGGGGGGAGAGAGGGGAAACGGGGGGGGGGGGGGAGAGAGGGGAAACGGGGGGGGGGGGAGAGAGGGGAAACGGGGGGGGGGGGGAGAGAGGGGAAACGGGGGGGGGGGGGAGAGAGGGGAAACGGGGGGGGGGGGGAGAGAGGGGAAACGGGGGGGGGGGGGGAGAGAGGGGAAACGGGGGGGGGGGGAGAGAGGGGAAACGGGGGGGGGGGGAGAGAGGGGAAACGGGGGGGGGGGAGAGAGGGGAAACGGGGGGGGGGGGAGAGAGGGGAAACGGGGGGGGGGGGAGAGAGGGGAAACGGGGGGGCGGGGAGAGAGGGGAAACGGGGGGCGGGGAGAGAGGGGAAACGGGGGGGGGGGAGAGAGGGGAAACGGGGGGGGGGGAGAGAGGGGAAACGGGGGGGGGGGGAGAGAGGGGAAACGGGGGGCGGGGAGAGAGGGGAAACGGGGGGGGGGGGAGAGAGGGGAAACGGGGGGCGGGGAGAGAGGGGAAACGGGGGGGGGGGAGAGAGGGGAAACGGGGGGGGGGAAGGGAGGGGAGAGGCGAAATGGGGGGGGGGAAGGGAGGGGAGAGGCGAAACGGGGTGGGGGGAAGGGAGGGGAGAGGGGAAACGGGGTGGGGGGGGGGAGGGAGAAGAGAGGGGAAACGGGGGGGGGGAAGGGAGAAGAGAGGGGAAACGGGGGGGGGGAAGGGAGAAGAGAGGGGAAACGGGGGGGGGGGAAGGGAGAAGAGAGGGGAAACGGGGGGGGGAGGGAGAAGAGAGGGGAAACGGGGGGGCGGGGGAGGGAGAAGAGAGGGGAAACGGGGGGGGGGGGAAGGGAGAAGAGAGGGGAAACGGGGGGGGTGGGAGAGAGGGGGGAAACGGTGGGGTGGGAGAGAGGGGGGAAACGGGTGGGGTGGGAGAGGGGGAAACGGGTGGGGTGGGAGAGAGGGGGGGAACGGGGGGGTTGGAGAGAGGGGGAACAGGGGGGTGGGAGAGAGGGGGAACGGGGGGTAGGGGGGAAACGGGGGTGGGAGAGGGGGGAAACGGGGGAGGGGGAGGAGAGGTTGGGGAAAACGGGGAGGGAGGGGGAGGGGAAACGGGGAGGGAGGGGAAACGGGGGAACGTAGGGGGTAGGAGAGAGGGGAAAACAAAGGGAGGGGGAAGGAGAGAGGGGCAACGGGGGGGGTGGGAGAGGGGGGGAAACGTGGGTGATGGGAAACAGGGGAGTGGGAGAGAGGGGAAACGGGGGTGGGGGGAGAGGGGGGAAACGGGGGGTGGGGGGAGAGAGAGAGGGAAACGGGGGAGGGGGAGGAGAGGTTGGGGAAACGGGGGAGGGGGAGGAGAGATGGGAAATCGGGGAGGGGAGGGGAGATGGGAAAACGGGGGAGGAGGAGAGAGGGGAAAACGGGGAGGAGAGAGACTGGGGAAAACGGGGGGGGGGAGGAGAGAGACTGGGGAAAACGGGGTGGGGGAGACGGGAATATGGGCGTTGGGGGAGATAGGGGAATACGGGGCGGGGTGGGGAGGATGAATGGGGAATACGGGAGGAGGGTGATTGCTAGGAATGAGCGTGGAGTGTGGGGGAAGGGGATTGGGGAAGGGAGTATGTGGGTGTCGGTGGAGAGGAGGCTGGGATTAGATCATGAGGGGAGGGGCAAGGCATTTTGCTGAGATCATGTGGGGCTGTGATCCGGTTGACAGTCTAGTGAAGGACTGGGGGACTTACCCATTTAATAATTCGTGGCTTC
Source organism: Cetorhinus maximus (assembly GCF_964194155.1). Taxonomy (NCBI): domain Eukaryota; kingdom Metazoa; phylum Chordata; class Chondrichthyes; order Lamniformes; family Cetorhinidae; genus Cetorhinus; species Cetorhinus maximus. The sequence continues at coordinate 56,808,731 of NC_135887.1, forward strand.
ATCCATTTCCAGAGTGAAAGTTCATTGTGCGAATTTTGCAACTGCACAGAGGATGCAATAAATGCCATTTGAATTTCAGTTCACTTGCTCTAACGTTTTTCTTAGGCTCGTTTCTGGTGCTGGAGATATCAAGCTTACCAAAGATGGTAATGTTTTGCTGCATGAAATGGTAAGTGTAGCATAGTTCCCATGAAAATATTCAGCTGGGGAAATGCTGCTGCATATTGCTGTAAGTAAATGAAGTCATAATTTGGGTGGACATTTTGAAAATTATGTGCCATGGGAGTTTAATACTCACATTACTGTAAATGTAACTGTGTCAACAGTGTTTTCCTTCCACAAAGTTCATCAGACATTGCCATATCCAGTATTGTGGAATTATCAGGCTGCTTATCCAACATCCAGTACTGGATGAGCAGAAATTTACTTCACTTGAATATTGGCAAGACTGGAGCTATTGTTTTCAGTCCCTGTTCCAAACCCTGCTCCCTAGCTACTGACTTCATTCCTCTCCATGGCAACTGTCGATGAGATTAAGCCAGACTGTTTCCAACCTCTGTCACATTTGATCCTGAGGTGAGCTTCCAACCTCATCTGTGCTGCCTTTTTCCACCTTGACTTTGTCCCTGTCTCAGCTCATCTGCTGCTGGAACCGTCATCCATTCCTCTGTTACCTGTTGTCTTGACTATTCCAATACACTCATGGCTGGTCTCCCACATTCTACCCTCCATAAAGTTGAGATCATGCAAAACTCTGCTACCTGTGTTTTAACCTCTCAGAATTGTTACAGCACAAAAGGAAGCCATTCGCCTTGTCATTCCTGCACTGGCTCTCCGAATGAACAATTTACCTAGTGCCATTGCCCCACCCTTTTCCCATAACCCTGCACATTCTTCCTTTTCAGATAACAATCTAATCCTTTGAATGCCTCGATTGAATCTGCCTCCACCACACCACACACTGCATTCCAGATCCTAACCACTTGCCGCGGAAAAGGTTTTTCCTCATGTCACCATTGCTTTTGCCATTTACTTTAAATCTGTGCTGTCTTCTTCTCGATCCTTCATTGCACCAAGTCCCCTTCCCCTTCCCCCCCCTGTGCTCACTGACCTTCATTGGAACTTCAAAAGTCAAGTAACTTCTTGATTTTAAAATTCACATCCTTGTTTTCAAATCCCTCCATGGCATTATCCTTCCGTATCCCTGTAATCTCCTCCAGCCCCCATAACCCTCCAAGATACCTGCACTCCTGGAATTTTGGCCTGTTGCACATTCCCAATCATAATTGCTCCACTTTTGGTGGCAAGTTATCCAAGCCCCAAGCTTTGGAATTCCCTTCCTAGAGGTGTCTACTTCACTTTTCCTTTTTAAGACACTCCTTAAAACCTGTGGCTTTGACTAAACTTTTGACCTAATATCTCCTTGTGTGTCATGCTTTGTTTTATAATGCTCCTGTGAAGCACCTCAGGACAGTTCATACATTAAATGTGCCAAAACAAAATTGAAATAGATTTATTTCTACAACAACTATTTCACAAGTCTTGTACAATTAATTGAAAAATTAGTAAACTAAGTTGAGTTTGAGGCCGTATGCTGGTTTAGTGGCTGAGATACTGGAACTTCTCCGGCTGAATGAAATGAAAACTGTCGCTTAGCTTTTTCCGAGGATGGCGAGGTGCGGTTCATGAATGCTAATAGTTCATTCAGTTGGCATTGCAACTTGTACTAGTCTGGGGTGTCCACAACTGTGCATTTTCACAAGGTTAGGAGTAAGAGACCAGGCCATAGTAACTTGGCTCAGCGATACCATACGCTGCCAACATCCAGAATTACTGGGGAGATGTATTATTCAAGCCAAGTTGTAGTACAGTATATTCATAGATTGCTTCAACTGGGGAAAAAAAATTGAAAAAACTTGCATTGTCATTCTTCATTTAATATTTGTAGGAGATTTGATTACCAAGCATTTGTTGGAGTAGATAGGAAAAGTAATTATTTCTGCTCGTGGTGGGGGCACATTCTTAAAATTAGAGCTAAGCCATTCAGGGTGTCACAAGTACCTCACGCAAAGGTCAGAGGAAATCTAGAACACTCCATCAAAAAGATGCTGAGTGTGGAGGGTCAGTTGAAAAATTAGGATTGATAGATCTTTGTTGGGAAGGTTATTAAGAGATATAGAACCTAAGTAGGTTTTGGAGTTAAGATACAGATTGGCCACGATCTGATTGAATGGTGAACAAGCTTGAGGAGCTGAATGACATCTTTCTGTTCTTATGTTCCTCAATCTAATGAAAAATAATTTCATCTGTTTTATAGGATCAGTAAGAAATAATAAATCCACGCATGTCAGTGGAATGTGTAAAAAAAAAAAAAAAAAAAATTGTTTTTGAATATACCAATTATTCCATTGCAGCAAATACAACACCCAACGGCCTCTTTAATTGCTAAAGTGGCTACAGCTCAGGATGATATGACTGGTGATGGCACCACTTCCAATGTGCTGATTATTGGCGAGCTGCTGAAACAAGCAGATCTCTACATTTCAGAGGTAACAAATGCACCACTTGGTTATGGTTTTGTTAAGTTAATACTTTAGAGGTGCATGTAATATGATTCTCAGCGGAGCTCAGTCATACAGGCAATTTGGAGCATTTGTTTTGATTCAAGTTCTAATGTGACCATGGCAGATTGTCTCACAGTAGTATGGAGGAATGTTCACCAATGATGGCAGTCCCCATTCTTAAATGGCATGGAATAAAGGGCCATAACTTCCGGTGGGGTGGCAATTGGTTACTTAACTTCAAACCCAGGCGATCCTATCTCTTCCAACACAGGTCAAGGACAGCTCAGTCAAAAGTAAAGAAGCCATGCCCCTTTATGCCCCCTTTTTTACGGCACCAGGTAAGTTTAAAGATCCCGCCAGGGAGAAGGTAAGTGTATAAGCGGGGAAGATTGTTGGGGGGGTCGGTGGTTCGGTAGTCGGAGGAGGGTCACTCGGCAGGGAGTTGGATAGTTTGGTGGGGGCAGGGTGGTGTAGTCAAGAGGTCCCGTGTATGTCGGGGCAGGTGGGTGTAGTTGCGGGGTCTGTGGGGGGTGGTGATCGTCATGTGTCCTGTTGGGAGGTCAGTACAGTAGTTACCCAAAAACTATAATTCTTCTGACTGTTCTACATTAGGAATTACCCAGAAACAGTCAGGAACATCCAAAGTTTGAGAGTTAGATAGCATTTTCAAATGACTCCCATTGCAGGGCAATTGCCCATTAGAAGTTTGAATTTTGCGGGCAATTGTCATGCAATCCCTACCTGGGAGCGTCACAAAATTGAATTTCTGGCCGAAAAGGGACCGATTGATGTAAATAAGTGTGGGTATTTAGAAATGCTTGGACCTTGCAGAAGTCAATTAAGAAGCTGTCCCCTGGGTTTGGAATCTTGTGTTACTGGAGAATGTCTTTGTACTTTGAAGTGTCATGGCATGAAAATTTTCAATCGGTGTATTTTGTTTTTAATAACAATGCTGTAAATTAAATACATAATTATCTGCATTTAAACAGCATCTTGGTTTTATTTGATGCTTTAAAATAGCAAAATAGCCCAGGACCCTTATCAAAAGAAAATTTTAAAAAAAAAATTCATTCAGGATATGTGGGCTTCGCTGGCTGGGCCAGCATTTATTTCCCATCCCTAATTGCCCTTGAGAAGGTGGTAGTGAGCTGCCTTCTTGAATCGCTGCAGTCCAGTGCTGTTAGGAAGGGAGTTCCAGGATTTTGACCTAGAGACAGTGAAGGAACGGCGATATATTTCCAATTTAGGATGGTGAGTGACTTGGAGGGGAACCTCCAGGTGGTGGTGTTCCCATGTATCTGCTGCCCTTCTCCTTCTAGATGGCAGCGATCGTGGGTTTGGAAGATGCTGTCTAAGGAGCCTTTGCAAGTTCCTGAAGTGCGCCTTGTAAATGATACACACTGCTACTGTGTGTCGGTGGGGAGGGAGTGAATGTTTGTGGATGTGGTGCCAATCAAGTGGGCTGCTTTGTCCTGGATGGTGTCAAGCTTCTTGAGTGTTGTTGGAGCTGTACTCATCCAGGCAAGTGGAGAGTATTCCATCACACTCCTGCCTTGTGCTTTGTTGATTGTGGATGGGCTTTGGGGAGTCAGGAGGTGAGTTACTTGTCGCACGATTCCTAACCTGTGACCTGCTCTTGTAGCCACAGTATTTATATGGCTAGTCCAGTTTCTGGCCAATTGTGTAACCCCCAGGATGTTGATAGTGGGGGGTGCAATGATAGTAATGCCATTGATGGTTGGATTCTCTCTTGTTGGAGATGGTCATTGTCTGACACTTGTGGCACGAATGTTACTTGCCACTTGTCAGCCCAAGCCTGGATATTGTCCAGGTCTTGCTGCTTTTGGACATAGACTTCTTCAGTATCTGAGGAGTCGCAAACGGTACTGAACATTGTGCAATCATCAGCGAATATCCCTATTTCTGACCTCATGATGGAAGGAAGGTCATTGATGAAACAGCTGAAGATGGTTGGGCGAAGGATACTACCCTGAGGAACTCTTGCAGTGATGTCCTGGAGCTGAGATGACTGACTTCCAACAACCACAACCATCTTCCTTTTGTACTAGGTATGACTCCAACCAGCAGAGAGTTTGCCCCCTGATTCCCATTTACGACCTTGATGTCAAGGGGAGTCACTCTCGTCTCACACTGGGAGTTCATCTCTTTTGTCCATGTTTGAACCAAGGCTGTAATGAGGTCAGGAGCTGAGTGGCCCTTGCGGAACCCAAAGTGAGCAGGTCATTGTGCAGCTTGATGGCCCTGTTGATGACCCCATCCATTACTTATGATTGAGAGTAGACTGATGGGACTGTAATTGGCCGGGTTGGATTTGTCCTGCTTTTGTGTACAGGATATACCTGGGCAATTTTCCACATAGCCAGGTCGATGCCAGTGTTGTAGCTGTACTGGAACAGCTTGGCTAGAGGCGTGGCAAGTTCAGGAGCACAAGTCTTCAGTACTATTGCCGGAATATTGTCAGGGCCCATATCCTTTGCGGTATCCAGTGCCTTCGGCTGTTTCTTGATATCACGTGGAGCAAATCGAATTGGCTGAAGACTGGCATCTGTGATGCTGGGGACCTCCGGAGGAGGCCGAGATGAATCATCCACTCGGCGCTTCTGGCTCAAGATTGTAGCAAATGCTTCAGCCTTATCTTTAGCACTGATATACTGGGCTCCTCCATCATTGAGGATGGGGATATTTGTGGAACCACCTCCTCCAGTGAGATGTTTTAATTGTCCACCACCATTCACAACTGAATAGCAGGACTGCAGAGATTAGATCTGATCAGTTGGTTGTGGGATCACTTAGCCCTGTCTATCACCTGCTTATGCTGTTTGGCACGCAAGTAGTCCTGTGTTATAGCTTCACCAGGTTGACTCATTTTTAGGTATGTCTGCTGCTGCTCCTCCTGGCATGTCCTCCTGCAATCTTCATTGAACCAGGGTTGATCCCCTGGCTTGATGGTATTGGTAGAGTGGTGGATATGCTGGGCCATGAGGTTACAGATTGTGTTCGAGTACAATTCTGCTGCTGCTGATGGCCCACAGCACCTCATGGATGCCCAGTCTTGAGTTGCTAGATCTGTTTGAAATCTATCCCATTTAGCACGGTGGTAGTGCCACACAACACGATAGAGGGTATCGGCTTTGTCTCCTCAACGACTGTGTAATGGTCACTCCTACTGATACTACCATGGACAGATGCATCTGTGGCAGGCAGGTTGGTGAGGGTGAGATCAAGTATGTTTTTCCCTCTTGCTTCCCTCACCACCTGCCGCAGACCCAGTCTAACAGCTATATCCTTTAGGGCTCGGTCAGTAATGCTGCTGAGCCACTCTTGGTAATGGTTATTGAGGTCCCCCACCCAGAGTACATTCTGTGCCTTTGTCACCCTTGTGCTTCCTCCAAGTGGTGTTCAACATGGAGGAGCACTGATTCATCAGCTGAGGTGGGAGAGGGTGGTATGTAGTAATCAGCAGGAGGTTTCTTTGCCCATGTTTGACCTGATGCCATGAGAGTTCATGGAGTCCAGAGTCCATGTTGAGGACTCCCAGGGCAACTCCCTCCTGACTGTATACTGCTGTGCCGCCACCTCTGCTGGGTCTGTCCATACCCAGGGATGGTGATGGTGGTGTCTGGGACATTATCTGTAAGGTATGATTCTGTGAGGATGACTGTCAGACTGTTTCTTGACTAGTCTGTGAGACAGCTCTCCCGATTTTGGCACTAGCCCCCAGATTTTAGTAAAGAGGACTTTGCAGGGTCAACAGGGCTGAGAATGCTGTTGTCATTTCTGGTGCCTAGGTTGATGCCGGGTGGTCCATCCAGTTTTGTTTCATTTTTTTGTGACTTGGTAGCAGTTTGATACAACTGAGTGGCTTGCTAGGCCATTTCAGTGGGCATTTTAAGAGTCAACCACATTGCTGTGGGTCTAGAGTCACATGTAGGCCAGGTAAGGTTGGCAGATTTCCTTCCCTAAAGGACATTAGTGAACCAGATGGGTTTTTACAACAATCGATTATGATTTCATGGTCATCATTAGACTTTTAATTCCAGATTTTTATTGAATTCAAATTCCACATGGTGGGATTTGAACCCGGGTCCCCAGGGCATTATCCTGGATCTTTTAAATCCGGGTCCCCAGAGCATTACCCTGGGTCTCTGCATTACTAGTCCAGCAAAATGCCATCGCCCAAGGTAAGGAATAGGTATTAGGTCAAGTGAGTTTTTAGGTTGTCAATTTTAAAGAGCTTCTTAAAAAGAGGAAAGAGCGGCATTCTGAGAGGGAATTCCAGTGCTCAGGGAGGGACTGCGTAGCCAGCAGAGCTGCTAAAATCAAATATGCAACAAGCCAGAAACAAGCATCGAGAACTCTGGTTGAAGAGTTAAGAACATAGGAGGAGGACTAGGCCATTCAGCCCATTGAGTTTGCTCCACGCCACTTTCCTGCATTTTCTCCATATCCCTTGATGTCATTATTATCCAGATTTCTGTCTGGAACATGTTCAATGATTGTGTTTCCACAGCCCTCTGGAGTAGAGAATTCCAAAGATTCGCCCCCCTGAGTGAAGAAATTCCTCCTAATCTCAGTCTGAAATGGCCTGCCCCAATTCACTTGTTCACTTGTCCAAGTCCTCTTGAATCTCCTTGCATCCTCCTCACAACTTGCATTCCTACCTAGTTTTGTGTCATAAGCAAATTTGTAAATATTACATTTGGTCCCCACATCCAAATTATTGATATAGGTTGTGAACAACTGTAGCCCAAGCACTGATCCTTGCGGTACCCCATTAGTAACAGCCTGACATCCTGATAATGACCCATTTATTCCTACTCTCTGTTTTCTGTCTGTTAACCAATTCTCAAACCATACCAGTATATTATCCCAATCCCCAATCCCATATGCTCTAATTTTGTTTACTAACCTATGTGGAACCTTATCAAAAGCCTTTTGCAAATCCAAATACAACATATCCACTGGTTCTCCTTTTATGCTACAAGTAACATCCTCAAAAAATTCCAACAGGTTTGTTAAACATGATTTTCCTTCATAAATCCATGTTGACTGCCTAAACATGTCATTATTTTCCAAATGTCTATTTATACATTCTCTATAATAGAACATTTTCCCTACAGTTAACATCAAACTAACAAGTCTGTAATTCTTTGTTTTCTCTCTCCCTCCTTAAATAATTGGGTTACATTTGCTACTTTCCAGTCTCAGATTTTGAAAGATAACCATCAATGCATCCACTATCTCTATAGCCATCTCCTTCAACACTCTGGGATGTGGTTCATCAGGTCCAGGGGATTTATCAACCTTCAATTAATTTTTTGAGCACTACCTCTTTATTAATTTTTTTCAGTTCCTCATTTTCACAAGCTTCTTGGTTCCCTAGTATTTCTGCAAGGTTTTCTATATAGACACAAAGTAATTGTTCAGTTTCTCTAGCATTTTCCTATTCTCCATTATAAATTCTCTTGTCTCCTCCCATAATGGACCCACATTTGTCCTTGCTAATCTGATCCTTTCCTACCTAAAGAAGCTTTAACAGTCCGCCTTTGTTTCTCGCTATCTTGGATTCATATTCTCTTTCCCCTTTCTTTATCAGTTTCTTGGTCCTCCTTTGCTGGATTCTAAATTCCTCCAATTTTAGAATTGCACCATGATGTAATTTGTTCAGTTTTCTGAGATTTGAATTTTTATGTGCAACGTGTCATTTCTTTTCAGGGCTTGCATCCCAGGATTGTGACTGAAGGGTTTGAAGCAGCTAAAGAAAAGGCCCTTGAGATTTTGGAGCAGGTGAAAGTAACCAAAGAGATGGACAGAGAGACACTTCTCAATGTTGCCAGGACATCATTGCGCACAAAGGTGCACAGAGAATTGGCAGATGTCTTAACAGAGGTATTTAAAATTTGTTCTCAGTCTTCAGTGCAGCATCATATTTTACTATTCAAGAGATTGCTATTGCCATTTAAGATATGTCCCTCATTTCCTTTCTGTCCTAGATGCATATTGGCAAGTAGGCAAGTAATTAGGTGTTAGCTGTGCATGACAGAATTCTGCATTAGCTCTTCTATAGTTAAAGCAGTCAGACATCATGCTAGAGTATTTTCACTTGATTGAAATTGGTGCTCTGCCCTGTCACAGCAACATTCAAAAGGTGAATACAAGGTTTTCTTGATGTGGATATTTCAAATCTATAATATGTTAAAACTTTTTCAATTACAAATTGCAATGACCACCTTCATATGGAAACTGACCATATAAATTTGTCACATATTAATTATACCCCTCATAGAGATGGCACAGCACCACCACTGGTGGGAAGAGCAATGTGACTTCTTTATTTTAGCATGTTTCCATAATAAACATGGATCTTGGAATTATACTGGATTTATATAAAAATGTGACAATTTTAAGCTAGAGACTAAATTATGTCTGCACACCCTTGTCCAATTATCCTGTGGTCTTTAACCTAATGGCACACAAGATTGTTTTCTTTGTCCAGTTTGATTCTCGGCAATAATTCATAGGATGAGTAAAGCAACATACTGCTGCAATGTAACAGTCTTGGAACTGTTTCTCTCATGGTTGCAGTTTAATTATGTAAAGATTTTCCTTCCAGAAAGTATTAAAATTGTGATATGCACAATATAATTGGTTGTTATGAGAAATGAACGTCCAACTATATAATGTTTGATCACTTTTAGGCTGTAGTTGATGCTGTGCTGGCAGTGAAGAAACCAAATGAACCCATTGATCTCTTCATGGTTGAGATTATGGAGATGAAGCACAAAACTGAGAGTGACACAAAGTAAGTATCAGCTAATAAAAGTTGACGGCAGAATGTTTACAACAGAATTATCTATCACAACCTTTTAGTCAATGGTTAGGGACCAACTTAGAATATTTGGACTCTAAATTTACTAAAATTGGTAGCAAAATTTAAACAGCAAAGTGTGGCTCAAAGTATTAAACGTGGAACAAGTTTGTTACTCAAAGGGGATCTTTGGAGCTGGTTATTCTTGGCAGAATGCTGTTCTAATGCTCTTATGTTAGTGGATTTATTCTTTTGAGTGAATTTTAAGCTGTAGAAACAGCACCCTTGTTTTGGAGTCCTGCAGGCTGAGTTGCAGACTGTCTGCTAGGTTTCTTTTATTATTGACTCCATTATTGAAAGTTAGTTTCTAATTTGTCACTTCTATTTTTGCTAATTTCCATTTCTTGTCCAAACAATCCTCAATGTTGAATTTAGGTTGGGGTTTATGTTAGGGTTGGTTTGAGTTAATTATTTACATAGTTAATGTGATTAACTCGTCTAATTTGTTTTTCTGTTAGTCGGGCTAGTGTGTAAGTTTTTGTGCTAATGGCATGACTCCAGTGCAGCACAGAAGCTAGGACTGTGGAATGTAGTCTGGCGAGAAGTTCAGCTTTGAGGTGCAGTTGTGAGTTATGTTTCAAGGGTTAAGTCACTTACTTTACCTTCAAGCTATTTTGGGAGACTGTTCAGGATGGTACATGCCTGTACAAAGAACAGACCATAATAAGGACAATCCCAGATTCATCTATGACTAAAAAGACCACACGTGCAGGAGATAGGTCTGAGTCCTTGTTCTCAAGCTGCTGCTATTTAAGTTGGAATTGCTGGGCGCACACCATATGTGAAGGGTTCCTGGAATGCATATTCCAAGAGGTGATCATCTCACTGGCAGGACAAGTTGGTAGTACATGAAAGCGTATGCTGGAAATACTCGGCAAGTCTGCAGAGAAAAGCAGAGTTAATGTTTTGGATTGAATGACCTTTCATCAGAACTGAAGAAAGATAGAAATGTAAGAGTTTTTAAGCCAATAGAAGGAGAAGGGGCAGGGAGAACTAAAGGGAAGGTCTGTGATAGGTTGGAGGGCAGAGGAGATTATCTAACAAAAGATTTCAAGATGCAACAGCCAAAAAGGGTGGTAATGGATAAAGAAACAAAGGTTGTGTCCATATGAGGCATGAATGGCTAGATGGCAACCGTCTGAATACAACATGCAGGGATAAATGCCCTCCACCTTATTTAAGACCTTTGTTTTGTTCTTGTATTCCCTTTTGAAGTTTAGTTACTGTGGTATTTCACATCTTTTTCCCTTGTCCCTTTCTGTAATTGCTTTAAACCTACTTGCATTATGATCACTGTTACCTGGGTGTTTTCCCTCTGCAACACTAGCCTTTATTTTCCAGAATTAAATCCAGCTTTGCTTCATTTCTTGTTGGGCTGGAAACACACCGATTAAGGAAGTTTGCCTGTACACATTTCTAGGCATGCTTCACCCTCTTTATCCTTCGCTCTTTTTTCTCCACAGTCTATGTTAGGGTACTTCAAACCTATTGCTCTTATTTTAGCATGACTTTAAAATTTGCTCTCAGATTTCCCCTCTATCTCCTGCTCAATATATGAGTGTCTACTTGATTCTCCAACCAAATAGATTTAATCTTTGAACTCTGTAGTATGTCAGTACAATAGAACTGTACTGTTATCTTTAATCAATATTACCACTTTTTTTTCCCCTTCCCAGTCCACCTGAATCCACTAACTAAAATGTTTAGTCCCCATTCTATCCCATGTTTAAGCCTGGTCTCCATTTTAGTTATTATATCAATGCTATGTGGCAACCTGCACTTGTAAATTGTCAATCTTATTTAACATGCCTTGCGTTCTAACACCATGCTTGGCGACATTTTTTCCTCCATTTAATTCCGTTCTTTCTGCACTATGCTTGGAGTTTTTCCTCCTGAACTCATTTGTAGCTGTGGGATGGCCACCTACTGAAACACACTATCCACAAGACTCTCTGCTTCCTGTATGCACTGTAGATAGCGCTTCCTTATATGTGGCTGAAAATAAGTGTCAATGGGGTATGAGCAGGCCATTTGGCCCCTTGAGCCTGCTTCGCCCTTCAATAAGATTGTGGCCTTAATTCCACTTTTCTACTGCTGCTTCCTCCCCCCTGCCAATAACGCTTCACTCCCTTGTTGCTAAAAAAGCTGTCTAACTCGGCCTTTAGTAATTCCACTGCTCTCTGGGGAAGAGAAATCAAAAAACGTAATAACTCTGAGAAAAAATTCCACTCCATTGCTGTCTTAAATGGGAGACCCCTTATTTTTAAACTGTGTCCTATAGTTCTAGGTCCCCCTCCCTCCGCCCATGAGAGGAAACATTTTCTCAGCATCTACCCAGTCAAGACGCTCAGAATCTTGTGTGTTTCAAATAGTCATTTGGTAGTACAGAACTTGAGTATTCCTGAAAAAAGAGACATACTGTTGAAGCTTTTCGTCTTTTACTCATCAGCACAGAATTCGCAAGACTACAAATTGTAAAGGAAACAACAATGAGAAGAGAGTGCTAATTGGTTGGCAAGTGGACTCTGATGGGTAGAGGGATTGCCATGGAGAATGCTCCAGGGAACAGTTATCTGCCAAGCCTTTGTTTAACATCAAACCAGGCAGTTCGATTCTGATTGGTGAAGGCATTGCCGTGGGAAACGAACCAGGGAATGGCAGTCCCTCAAGCTTTTGTTTAGTTGGAAAAAGGTGCAATGCGTAGACATGCTCCTTCTGTCTGCAAAGGACAGGGCCCTGTGTGTGAATCTATGTGGCTTCTAGCATGGGTAAGTGAGCCACACTGCGAGCCTGACTGGTAATCTTAAATTGGATTTCAGTGTAATTCTTAGTAGAATCAGGATTGTTTAGCAAATGTTGTCCAATCGCAGAATCACATCTAAGGTTGGACACTGTTTTGAGTTCTGCAAGCACAGGCTGGTTGAGTACAATCAGTGCTTTGCCTGTTGCGAACAGCTGAAGGGACATGCTGTTTCATCTGATCAGCCAGTTGTTAAGATGTGCAACCTACATATCTGGCATCGCACTGGGACTGAAATTTATATACCACATAACTCGTTTGTGTGATAGGTAGAAGGTCTTTTTGGCTTGACAGCAGTATCCTGTTAGTGGCTGCTACTGCATTGTAGAGCGTGAAATGGCTAACTTCACTTGTTGCTCAAAGTTTTGGGACACCTTACCCTTCCAGGGTAATCTGAGGTAGATGGGAGCACTTTTCAGGACCGTAAGTGACAGCCTTAAGCCCATTCATGAGTTTGCATGATAAACACCGAGTAATGATCTGATCAGGATTGTTTTGATGCACCCTATCAAGTTTGCATGGTGAGAAAATGCCTCAGGGCCCTATTTGAGGTTGCCGGTAAGGCCAATCTTGGAGTGTGTGGAATTGTAGGAATTCAAATACGTATATTGATCCATGAAATTAGGCTTGTGGTAGACAGTAGTAGAGAACCCATTCTCGACTAGCACATTAAAAAAGGGAGCTAATTTGACTGTTCTATTTCAAAGGTGAATTTGAGTGCAGGATGAACCCATTAGGTGTGTAAGGAAATTCTAGCATGTAGCTGCAAATTCAAAAATAACAAATATATCGTCTACATATCGAAAATATTCAAGGGGCAGGAGGTTAAGTGTCATTCCATCAAAAACGTGTTTCTCGTGGAAACAGACAAAGATGTTTGCAAGAGCTGGGCCAACGGGATCCGATGGCAACACCCATCTGTTTGGGCATACATAGTGTGGTTAAAACTGAACTCAATTGCACGAGTTGTTGAGTTCAATTGTTCAATGAATACCCAGATTCAAACAATGGTGGTATATCTAGATCGCTATAGTATTGTGACACGCTGCAAATGTGTATGGCTTCCTTGAGCGATACAATGGTGAATAGGCTAGCGATGTTGAATGGACACGGCATTGCTATTGATATGCAAGTCCTGTATGGTCTTCACAAAGGTGAAGAAACTCTTTACCGTGTATGTGGAAAACTTGCTTGGAACAAGTTGTAACAACCCTTTGGCCAATTCATGTTGTGCAGAACCAGTCATGGATAAGATAGGACGTAAAGGGGCATAACTTTTGTGTGTCTTGGGCAGCCCATACATATGCAGACACCGTGAGCTGTGAGGACGAATCCTATCATGCATACCACCCATCAGCTCGGTGCTCTTGCATGAGTCCACCAATTAGTGCTCTATTCTCATGCAGTATATAAATTGTTGTTCCCTTTACTGTTGGTATTCTTGCAAATTCTGTCCTGATGAGTGCAAGATGAATGATTCAAAAACATTTTTTTGTAATACTTATATGCTTCAATAATATTTATATGTTTCAATAAGAAAGAACATTAAACACATGGAGTGCACAGTGTAGATTAATGCAATGAAACAGGCTTGGGAAACAAAACAATCATGAGGAGGGACAAGATACTTGGACCTGTTTTCACTTGAGCTGAGGTGGCTAGGAGGAAATCTGAGGTCTTTTTAAAAGCATTAAGGGTTTTGATGGAGTGAAGAGAAAGATATTTCATCTGGATGAGGAGTTGGTGACAAACTGTCATCAAATTTAAAGTTATTGGAAGGGGTTAGGATTAATAACTTCACGCAGGCTGTTGGAACATGAGCTTTGAGGTGTTTCAGAATTCTAGAGGCCCTAATTGTAAAGCAGCACAAATTTAAAACTGCCTTTGGTTTGAAACAACTTAACTGTTGCTCAACAGGAGCTCTTTCTAAAGCATCAGCACTTGGTCAGGTTGAGTTTTTCTGAGAACCTTGCATTGATCTCTGCATCAGGTAATTGTGGAATATCATTGTCGATGGGTAAGGCTGTAGCTCAGAAGTGTGTCATAACGTCACTATTATAAGTCATAACAGCTCAAAAGGAGGCCCATTTAGCCGATCAAGTCCAGACCTGCTCTCTGTAGATTAATCCAGCCTGACTGATTCCCCATTTTATCCCTGTATCTCTGTAAGTTTATTTCCTTCAAGCACCTTTACAATTTCCTTTTGAAATCATTGTGTCCACTTCCACCAACCTCATGGGCAGCGAGTTCCAGGCCATTAGCACTTGCTACATAAAAAAAAAATTCTCCCTCTTATTCTCCCCTGTATCCCTTCACCAAAACCTTAAACCTGTGTCAACTAGTCTCTGTGAGATCGGCTAAGAAGAGCACCTTTTCTTTGTCTACCATCATAATCTCTATCAGATCTCCTCTCAACCTCCTTTGCTCCAAGAACAACCCCAGCTTCTCCAACCTAACCTTTGTCATTAAAATCCCTTATCAATGGACCCATTATGGTAAATCCTCGCACCTTCTCAAGGACCTTCACGTACTTCAGGAGCAACGCCAGGCATACATAAAAATGAGGTGTCAACCTGATGAAGCTGTAACACAGGACAACTTGGTATTTTTTTCGTACTTCATGGTATGTGGGTGCCACTGGGAAGGCCAACATTTGTTGTCCATCCCTAATTGCACTTGAACTGCGTGGCTTGCTAGACCACTTCTCAGAGCAGTTATGAGTCAGCCACGTTGCTGTGGGTGTAGAGTTCCATGTAGGCCAGATAGCAGAAGTCCTTCCCTAAAGGACATTAGTGAACCGGATGAGTTTTTATGACAACTAATGATAGCTTCATAGTACTGAGGC
Source organism: Cetorhinus maximus (assembly GCF_964194155.1). Taxonomy (NCBI): domain Eukaryota; kingdom Metazoa; phylum Chordata; class Chondrichthyes; order Lamniformes; family Cetorhinidae; genus Cetorhinus; species Cetorhinus maximus. Next base: position 56,823,829 of record NC_135887.1, read on the forward strand.
CAGCTTTCAGTTTCCATTTTTTAAATTAATTAATTGACTTTAAATTCCACCAGCTGCCATAGTGAGATTTGAACCCAGGGCAGCAGCCTAGGCCTCTGGCTTACTAGTTCAGTGATTACTACTATACCACCGTCTCTCCAGTATCATCAATTTTTAAATATAACAAATTTTTTTATGAATGGATTAAAAAGTAAACAGGAGAGACTTTATATTTATTCATGGGATGTGGGCGTCGCTGGCTACACCCTTATTGTTCATCCCTAATTACCCTTGAGAAGGTGGTGGTGAACTGCCTTCTTGAACCACTACAGTTCACGTGTTGTAGGTACACCCACAGTGCTGTTAGGAAGGGAGTTCCAGGATTTTGACCCAGTGACAGTGAAGGAACGGCGATATATTTCCAAGTCAGGATGGTGAGTGGCTTGCATGGGAACTTCCAGGTGCCGGTGTTCCCATGTGTCTGCTGCCCTTGTCCTTCTAGGTGGTAGAGGGCACGGATTTGGAAGGTGCTATTGAAGGAGCCTTGGTGAGTTTCTGCAGTAGGTGGTACACACTGTTGCCACTGTCCATCGGTTGCGGAGGGAATGGATGTTGAAGGTGGTGGATGTGGTGCCAATCAAACGGGTGTCTTTGTCCCGGATGGTGTCAAGCTTCTAAAGTGTTGTTGGAGCTGCACTCATCCAGGCAAGTGAGGAGTATTCCATCACACTCCTGACTTGTGCCTTGTAGATGATGGACAGGCTTTGGGGAGTCAGGAGGCAAGTTACTTGCTGCAGGATTCCCTGCCCCTGATCTGCTCTTGTAGCCACAGTATTTATATGGCTGGTCCAGTTCAGTTTTTGGTCAATGGTAACTCCCAGGATGTTGATAGTGGGGATTCAGCGATGGTAATGCCATTGAATGTCAAGGCAAGATGATTACATTCTCTCTTGTTGGAGATTGTCATTGCCTAGCACTTGCATTTATATTCTGTCTTTCATGGCCACCAGAGATCTCAAAGCACTTTACACTCCGGCCAATGAAGTACTGGAGAAGTGTAGTGACTGGTAATGTGGAAAACACAGCAGCCAATTTGTGGACTGCAAATTTACAGAAACAAAAGTGTGATAATCGCCAGATAACCTGTTTTGTAATGTTGATTGAAGGATACATATAGTCCAGGACACTCTTTTGGCACTTCACAATAGTGCCATGGGATCTTTTAAGTTTCTATGAGAAGGCAGTCAGGTTTAACATATTGTCCAAAAGACAACACCTCTGGCAGTGCAGCGTGCCCTCAGTATTGTATTGAAGTATTGACCTTGAGTTTTGTGCTCAAGTCCTAGAGTGGGCCTTGAACCTACAACCTTCTGACTGACAGTCAAGAGAGCTACCAGCACTTAGATTAGTGGAGTCTGTTTATTTGAATTTAGTTTTGTATTGATTAAAGTATTCCTTTCATGATTATTCCCTTTTTGAGTAACGATTATAACTGGAACTTTTCATTTTGTAGCCTGGTGAGAGGACTGGTGTTGGATCATGGTGCTCGTCACCCAGATATGAAGAAAAGAGTAGAAGATGCTTACATTCTTACCTGCAACGTTTCACTGGAGTATGAAAAGACGTAGGTGCAGTCAGGCTTTGCAATTCCTGAAGTTAAACTGAATTAAAACCACAAGTTTTATGGTAGAGGTACCTATTTCCTTTATAGCAAGCTCTGTTGAGAGCAGGAATTTAGATTAAAGGGCATTGAATTTCTTTGTCTTGTCTTGCTGAATCTATTGTTATAACAACTTCTATTTACATAGTGCCGTCAATGTAATAAAACATCCCAATGTGCTTGACAAGAGCATTATAAAACAAAATATGACACTAAGCCACATAAAGAGATATTAGATCAGATGACCAAAAGCTTGGTCAAAGAGGTGGTTTTTAGTACGTTGCTTAAAGGAGGAAAGCAGGGTAAAGAGGTTTAGGAAGGGCGTGCCAGGGCTTGGGGCCCAGGCAACTGAAGGCACAGCCACCAATAGTGGAGCCAGTAAAATCAGGGATGCTCAAGGTGCCAAAATTAGATGAGCACAGATATCTCAAAGTGGTGGGGTTGGAGGAAATTAAAGATGGGAGGGATGGTAAGACCATGGAGGGATTTGAAAACAATGAGTATTTTAAAATCAAGATGTTGTTTGACTGGGAGTCAGTGTGGATCAACAAGCACAGGGATGATGGGTGATCAAGATTTGCTGTGAGTTAAAACATAGGCAACAGAGTTTTGGATGATTTAAAGTTTACATTGGTAGAATGTGGGAGACTAGCCAAGATTAAGTTGGAATTGTTGAGTCCAGAGGTAACAAAGGCTTGAATGAGGGGGTTCAGCAGTAGATGAGCTGAGATGGGCAGAATCAGGTGATGTTACAGAGGTTGAAATAGGTGGTCTTGGTGTTCTGTAATTGTTTTAATATCTTCTAGAGATTGTAACTTATAATTCTGTTTAATGGTATTCAAAATAATGCCTGATCCAGATTGCTAAATTAAAACCGATACTATGCTGAATATTTGTGGCCATCAATTGCTTTTACTGGCTTGAAAAAGACTTGATAAAGCTTTAACTCTGTTGGTATTTTGCCTGTAAATATCGTGCAGTAACGAGTCATTTTTATTTGTCCCCAGAGAAGTAAACTCAGGATTCTTCTACAAAAGTGCTGATGAAAGGGAAAAGTTTGTACAAGCTGAGAGGAAGTTCATTGAAGACAGAGTTAACAAAATTATAGCACTGAAGAGAAAAGTTTGTGGTGAATCTAATAAAGGATTTGTAGTTATTAACCAAAAGGTTGGTGCTTTGGTGGCTCCATGTCATTATGCTTTTTTCTTCTTACCAATCTTTGCTCTCATGAAAGTGTTGACTCCTTACTGTTGGCACTGGTCCTTTCTCATCACCTTGCCCCAAATAGCCATTACTTCATAGAAGAACCACGACTGGGAGTATCAGCAAATTATTTAACTTGACTTCCTCTGACAGACACATACATTTTTAGCAGGGATCACTGGATAACAGTTGTAGAATTAAATTTTTTTTTAAATCCTGCACCACCACCAACACCACTGTCACAAAAGAACAAATTGGACTTGCTCAACTCCTGCCTTGGCTGCAATTTTTTAATGTTTTAGTTAACCCTAATTTCTCAACCTAATATTTGAGCAACAATAACTTGTCTCGAAACATAGTTGTAACCAAATTTCAAAAGATAATTCACCCTTTCATAAAAATCACTCAAATTGGTTTTCAGGTGAGGGAATAGTATTTGCATCTGTATTTTGCTGCCATGCTTCCTACTTTCATTTGAATGTAGCAGGGCACTTGGTTTGATTCAGTTGTTGTCTCTATCTGAATATTTTTATTCCCATCAGTTTATAACTTTAGGTTGATGTTTCAATTTGAAATTTTACTGCAGATTTATTCTCCCCACCGTACCTACTTTACATTTGTAACTGGAGTTTTCTATCATTTAAATTTAACATCGATTTTGATTTTCAGGGTGTTGATCCATTATCATTGGATGCATTTGCAAAAGAAGGCATTGTGGCACTGAGAAGAGCAAAACGAAGAAACATGGAGAGGTTGGTTCTGTTAAATAAATGTGATGTTTGCAAAAATCTGTTAGAATAGTGGCTGTAGTCTGTAGTGATTGCCCTCCTGTGGCAGAAAGTAAGCAGGGTACCTTTTTTCAGTGAAACTTGGAACTAATTCAGGCCTCTGGTAGACCAAGTGATCCCATAAAAGAGCCAAGCAAGTCCACAATGCTCCATGCCACTGATTGTCCAGACGCTCTGGTTCACTGTTGGAAACTGGAGCTGTGGAGCAGTCGCTTGGGCTGAGATTATTCCCAGTTGGCTCTAAATAATGCCACAAACTAATGCTCGAAAGAGCAGGATAATTGTGGTTGGTGAAATGGTGGGAATTTATCAATGGTTCTGGTGGCTAGCATGATTTTTGCTGATCATTAAGTAGAGGTAGTTCTCTCCTTTACGGTTTTCCTGTAAATATTCAGTATTGTTTTTCCAACCTCTGTAAACCTTAGCCACCCCAGAATGCACCCAAGTGCTCCTGATTTGGACATGGGAAAGATTGCAATAATAAAAACATAAAACTAAGTACAATTGCAAATTATTAAAGTAACCCTGTTCTACATCCAAGAAATTTATATGGAGTCTCAATGCACCAAAATGCCCAAGGCACTTAACCAACGATCAGAAAAAACTTTGACACCAAGGCACAGGAGATATTTGAATGGATGACTAAAACCTTGGTCAGAGATAAGTTTTAAGGAGCATCTTCAAAGGAGGAGAGAGACACAGAGGTTTAAAGAAAGTCTTGCATTTACACGCTGCCTTTCAAGACATTCTGAAGTGCTTAACATGATTCCATTCTTATCTATCTAATCATAGCCAGAGAATCACTTCCAATGGCATCGCTTTCTGCTCCCACACTCTTACTTATGATGTCCCCCCAAGGATCTATCCTTGACCCCCTCCTATTTCTTATCCACATGCTGCCCCATGGCGACATAATCTGAAGGCACACTGTTAGTTTTCACGTGCACTGATGATACCCAACGCTACTCTACTTCACCACCACCTTTCTCAACACCTTCACTGTTGTGAAATTATTAAACTGCTTATCCAACATCCAGTACTGGATGAGCAGAAATTTCCTCCAATTAAATATTGGGAAGACAGGAGCCATTGTTTTCAGCCCTTGCTTCCCAACTACTGAATCCACCCGTCTCTCTGGCAACATTCTGAGATTAAGATGGTTTTTTTGTAACCTTGATATCATGATTGATCCTGAGATGAAGTTCTGACCTCATATTCATACCATCACTAAGACTGCCTGTTCTGACCTTTTATGTGGCATCTTATCAAATGCCTTTTGAAAATCCCAACTATATTACATCATCTGGTCCCCTGTTATCTAGTGTCGATCTGTTGCTCGTCAGGATGATTGTCTTCCATAAGTCCAAAGATGGCTGATGAAGTCAATTCAGGATCTGTAGACTTGATGGCACAGAGGGCATTTGTTCTCATGTGAGATGTCTAATCGTGTTTTATTAATTCAGGTCATGGCGTGTTCTTTCGCTGCTTTCATTTTTCCTCTTCAACTTGTCGTTGGATCTCAAAATGCTGGGATCCTTTTCACACTCTGCTGCCATCTGGTTTGATCCAGGCTGGTGATGTCCCAGCAGTTGGTGACAGTGTTGCATTTCTTCATATTGGCTTTCAGCATATGCTTTAAGAGCTTCTTCTTTCGTTCTCTGGTGCATCTGCCCTGACTGAGCTGGGAGAAGAAGACTTGCTTTGGGAGCCTGATATCTGACATCTGAACTATGGGACCAACCCAACGAAGCTGATGGCGAATGTCATAGCCTTAATATTTCTGGTGCCTTTTTGTGAGAGGACACTGATGTTGGTGTGTTTGTCCTCTCACATAAAGCACAAGATCTTCTGCAAGCAGCGTTGATATGATTCCTGCCGTGCGTTGTCAGTGTTTCAGCCCCATACAGTAAGATAGGGATCACAACCGCTCGGTAGACCATGAACTTGGTTTCGATTTTGATTTTTGTGATCTTCAAACACTCGTTTCCTAGGGTGACCAAAGACTGCATCAGCAGATTTCAAGCGCTGCTGGATTTCTTCGATATTTTCCAGGCACTCATCATGAATCCTAATTGATGGGGCTGGGGCCTATACATTTAGAGCTTGCCGATGGAGGACTTTGGTCTTCTGAATGTTGAGTGTAAGTTCCCATCTTGTGTGCCTCAGTAAATACATCGATTCTCTGGAGATCCGTTTCTGACATTAGCATCGTCAACATTGGAGCTCAATGATTGAGGTAGGGTGGTCTTAGTTTTTGATTGGAGGCATCTGAGATTAAATAGTTTACTATCCTTTTTATAAATAAACTGCACTTCAGCAGGAAGCTTGTCTCTAGTGAGATGGAACATGACAGCAAGAAAGATTGGCGGGGGGGAGAGTTGGGGCGATGACACAACCTTGTTTGACTCCTGTCTTAACCTCAAAGGGGTCTGTAATGGATCTGCTTTTAAGGATCACTGCTCATATATCATGAGGCAGGCGAAGGATGGTAATGAATTTTAGAGGACATGCTTCAGCAGGATCCTGCGGAGTGCCTCTCAATTTACAGAGTCAAAGGCCTTTGTCAAGTCAGAGAACACTGTAGAGAGATTGATGTTGGTCGTGACATTTTTCTTGTAGTTGGTGAGCTGTAAAAATCATGTTGGCCATGCCTCTCAATCTAAACCCGCATTGAGATTTGGGGAGTAGCTATTCAGCAGGTGTAATAAGTCAGTTCAGAGTTCTTGCAATAATCTTTCCTGCAATGGAAAGCAGGGAGATGCCTCTGTATTTTCCACAGTTGGATTTGTCCGTTTTCTTGAAGATTGTCACAATCATGGTGCCTGGAGATCATTTGGGACTTGCTCTTCATTCCTTTTCATTCCAGATCTGTAGGATAGAGGCACGGAGCTAGAATGTTGTTCCTTTCCTCCATGCTTAAAGATGTCAGCAGAGATTCCATCACCACCTGCTGCTTTGTTGTTCATGTGTGTGATGGTTTTCATCACTTTTTCATAGGCATTGGTGAAGTTCTGAACTTGGCTGTAACTGGGTGTTGTGGGATGGAGTTGAAGACACTTGTTGTGTGGAACTACCATCATGCTAAATGGGATAGATTTCAAATAGATCTGCCATTGAAGACTGGCAACCATGTGGCGCTGTGGGCCATTAGCAGCAGCAGAATTGTTTATAACCACAATTTGTAAGCTCATGGCCCACAGCGCCATATCACCCACTCTACCATTACCACCAAGTCAGGGGATCAATGAAGGGTGCAGGAGGGCATGCCAAGAGCAGTACCAGGCACACCTAAAGATGAAGTGTCAACCTGGTGAAGCTATAGCAAAGGACTACTTGCGTGCCAAACAGCGTAAGCAGCAAGTGATAGAGCTAAGTGATTCCACAACCAAATGATCAGACCTGAGCTCTGCAGCCCTGTCACATCCAGTCATGAATGGTGGTGGACAATTAACTCACTAGAGGAGGAGGCTGCACTATCCCCATCCTCAAATGATAGGGGAGCCCGGCACAACAGTGCAAAATTTGAGCTTCAAGCATTTGCAACAATCCTCAGCCAGAAGTGCAGAATAGATGATCCATCTCAGCCTCCTCAGGAGGTCCCCAGCATCACAGATGCCAGTCTTCAGCCAATTCGATTCATTCTATGTGATATCAAGAAATGGCTGAAAGCACTGGGTACTGCAAAGACTATGGGCCTTGACAATATTCCAGCAATAGTACTGAAGACTTGTGCTCCAGAACTTGCCGTGCCCCTAGCCAAGCTGTTCCAGTACAGCTACAATGCTGGCATTTACCCAATGTGGAAAATTGCCCAGGTATGTTCTGTACACACAAAACAGGACAAATCCAACCCGGCCAATTAGCTCCCCATCAGTCTACCCTTGATGATCAGTAAAATGATGGAATGGGTCATAAACAGTTCTGTCAAGCAGCACTGGCTTAGCAATAACCTATTGACGTTCAGTTTGTGTTCCGCCATGGTCCTGACCTTGGTTCAAACATGGACAAAAGAGCTGAACTTCCGAGGTGTGGTGAGAGTGATTGCCCTTGACATCAAGAAAGCATTTGACCGAGTGTAGTATCAAGGAGCCCCAGCAAAATTGGAGTCAATGGGAATTGGGGATAAACTCTCCACTGGTTGGAGTCATAGCACAAAAGAGGGTGCTTGTGGTTGTTGGAGGCCAATCATCTCAGTTCCAGGACATCACTGCAGGATTCCTCAGTGTAGTGTCTTAGGCCCAAAAATCTTCAGCTGCTTCATCAATGACCTTCCTTCCATCTTAAGGTCAGAAGTGGGGCTGTTCGCTGATGATTGCACGATGGTCACTATTCGTGACTCCTCAGATACTGAAGCAGTCCATGTCCAAATGCAGCAATAATATCCAGGCTTGGGCTGACAAGTGGCAAGTAACATTTGTGCCACAACTGCCAGGCAATGACCATCTCCAGCAAGACAGAATCTAACCACCCCTTGATGTTCAATGGCATTACTATCACTGAAACCCCACTATCAACATCCCGGGAGTTACCATTGACCAGAAACTAAACTGGACTAGCCATATAAATACTGTGGCTACAAGAGCAGAGGCTAGGAATCCTGCGACGAGTAACTCACCTCCTGACTCCCCAAAGCCTGTCCTCCATCTACAAGGCACAAGCCAGGAGTGTGATGGAATATTCCCCACTTGCTTGGATGAATGCAGCTCCAACAACACTCAAGAAGCTGGACATCATCCAGGATAAAGCCCATCCACAAACATTCACTCCTTCCACCACCGATGCACAGTGGCAATAGTGTGTATCATTTACAAGATGCAATGCAGGAACTTGCCAAGGCTTCTTAGACAGCACCTTCCAAACCTATGACCACTACCATCTAGAAGGACAACAGCAGCGGAGACATGGGAACACCACCACTTCGAAGTTCCCCTCCACCACTCACCATCCTGATTTGGAAATATATTGCCATTCCTTCACTGTCGCTGGGTCAAAATCCTGGAATTCCCTCCCTAACAGCACTGTGGGTGTACCTACACCACGTGGACTGCAGTGGTTCAAGAAGGCAGCTCACCACCACGTTCTCAAGGGCAACTAGGAATGAGGAATAGATTCTGGCATCGTCAGCGAGGCCCACACCCGTGACCGAATTTTTTTTGAAAAAAAGACACTTTCGACCTGTCTGCCCACCACATGTTCTTCATGTCACGTGTGTATCTTTGTACCTTAGCCATTCGTTGTTGGTAAGCCAGTTTCTTTTGCGTTGAGTTTGGGTCGTTCTACCGGGCACAGAAGGTCCTGCCTTTGTGATCAATCGGTTCGTTGATATCCTGACCTTTCTCATCAAATCAATCCTGATGTTTCCTGACAGAAACTTCAAGTGTCTCTTTGCCAGCATTGATGATATTAGACTGAAGGACATCCCATGTACTGTGGACACTCTTCTGTTCTTCATTGAAGTTTGAAAGCTTTTCCCTCGGGCATTGTTGGAATCGGCCTCTTTTGCTTGAATCCTTCAGAGCTTCAACATTGATCTCTCATGGACTCCTCTTCTGTTGTTTGAAAGCCAGTTTGGACATAATTGAACGAACAAGTCGGTGATCAGTCCTCAGCTCATGTCTTTGGTCTGGTGGTGTGGACACCTTTATGATTCTGGGCACTGACGATGGCGTTATCGATCAGGTGCCAGAGCTTGGATCGTGGGTGTTGCTGTGATTTGTTCTTCTGGCAGAGCAGGCTATGGGTGATGATAAACCCATGTTCTGCGCATTGGTAAGAAAAAGAATGGTGTTAGAGTTCACATTTCCGATGTTTCCATTCCAGAGATTAGAATCTCTTCCAACTCAGTCTCCGAGAAGAATAAACCTGGAACCCCACAGAGAATTTGGTTCCTTGGTTTCATTGTCAGCTTCTAGAGTTGGGGTATATGCACTGAGGTAACTTGTAAAACTGGCTCATAAGCTTATTCTTGATGGAAAATGCAACTCCCTGAACTCTGCATTCTTCTTCGGATTTCCCTTTCCAGAAGAAAGTATAATCACCTCGGAGTTCCTTGTCTGCCTGCCTCCAGCTCCCAGGGTCTTATTCAGAGTTGATGTTGATGTCATATCGCTGGAGCTCTCGGGCAACAAACGCAGTGGCGTTTGCTCGCAGGTGTCCTGTTGTTCCAGGTCCCAAATCTTTACTAATAGCGTCTTTTATGTGTTACCACAGAAGGCGTTTCCTCTGGACATGGCTATCCAGGCGGGAGAGGTGAGGCAAACTATGTTTCGGGCACCTTTTCTAGCTCCCCAATAAGGGGTGCGCAGAGTGGATTCTAAAGAGGGCTGTTCAGTCACAGTTACAGCTACCAAAAGGCACCTGTGCCTCATCTAGATGCCAGACAACTATCTTGTAAGTGCCTCCTACGTGCCAGATCATGAATGGAAGGTTTGAGACAACGCAGTCCTGTTCCCGTCGCCATTTGCTGTTTGGCAAAGGGCTTAGAAGATGTTCTCGGAAAGAAAGATGCCAGTGAATGATATATTTTAGTGTGGACAAACCGTTGCACACCGGCTTCCACATGTGTCTTGACAGAACGAAACCTTGATCCAATGGCAAGGAAACCAAGACGTTTGGAGGTCTTGTTCTGTTGCAGCCTTGTCCGTCAGAATAGCAGTTGAGATATTTCAGATGGCACATTTTTCTCCACCTGTTCTGCCATTGAGGACTTGTTTGCCAGAGCCCTGTCGAGGATTCCTAACTGGCCTTCGTGGTAAACGAAGTTGCCAAGGACATAACTGTTCTTCACCCTTTTTTGAATCAACCCTTTCTTATTCATTGCCCAGGTTCTGCAGTGAGGACAAGGGGATGAACTTTGGAACTCTTTATTTTATCTACCCTACTAGTTACATCCTCAAAAAAAAATTAATAAATTTGTCAATACAATTTCCTTTCGTAAAACTATGTTGACACTGTCTGATCATACTGTGCTTTGCTGAGGGCATTGCTAAGACTGCCCTTAAAAATAGATTCCAGCATTTTCGTGACAACTGATGTCAGGCTAATTGTTCTGTAGTTCTGTCTCCCTTCTTTCTTGAATAGCGGTGTCACCTTTGCTACCTTCCTATCTGCTGGGACTGTTCTGGAATCTATGGATTTTTGGGAAATTATAACTCGTGCATCCACTATCCCTGCAGCTACCTCTTAGAACTGAGAGTGTAGGCCATCATGCCCTAAGGATTTGTCAGGTTTTAGACCCTTAAGTTTCTCCAATACTTTTTTTCTGATATAAATTACCTTTTAAGTTCCTTACCCTTATTAACCCCTAGGTTACCTTGGATTTCTGGAAGGTAATTTGTGTTTTCTACCGTGAAGATGGACAGAAAATATTTGTTTAGTGTCTCTGCAATTTCTTCATTCCTCATGATAATTCCTCTTGCCTCTGTCCCTAAAGGACCAACATGTACTTTAGCTCCTCTTTCCTTTTTATATACTTGTAAAAGCTATTGCATTCTGATTTATATTCATAAATAGTTTACTCACATTGTATTTTTTCCCCTTTTTTGGTGTCTACTTGCTGGTTTCCAATCCTTATTATCTAATACCATCCTTAATTTCACTATTAAGCCATGGATTGATCATTCTTGCTGAATTTTTTGGTTTTTAATGGAATGTATATTTGTTGAACATTTTGAATTGTTTTTTTAAACGTGTCCCATTGTATATCGGCGTATCTTTTTTTTAAGTCTACTTAACCAAATGAGCGACCACTCCCTCCTACCTACGTAATCAGCTTGAAGTTTAAGATTCTTGTTTGGTACTGTAGTATGTCACTTTCAAACTTAATATGGAATTAATTTATTATTATCACTTATACCCAGCGAATCTTTTTCTATGATATTACTGCTTAACTCTGCCTCATTACACCATACTAGATTTAAAATAGCTTTATCCCTAGATGATTTCACAATGTGTTGTTTCAGGAAAACATTCTACAAACTCATCTTCCAGACTACCCTTGTCAACTGGATTGATCCAGTTTGTATGAAGATTAAAGCCGCCCTCAATTATTACATTGTCTTTGTTTGGAGCTCCAATAATTCCTTGTTTAATGCACTGTTATTTATATTGATCTCTGATAATCTCCGTACCAATGCTCAGTAGTTATACTGTCAGGGGTCCTAAAAACTACTCCTCCAGCATTTTCTGACCCATTTTATTGCTCATCTCCACCTATACTGGCTCTCTGTAATCTTCGAAGTGAAAATCCTTTCTTACTCCTGTCCTTGTGTCAACCTTTACTATTGAGGCTGCTGCTTCTCTTCAATTCTGCCTGTCTTTTGGAAAGTTTGTGTATCCTGGAATATTTATTTCCCAACCTTGGACAACTTGTAACCATGTCTCTGTAATGACAATTACATCTAAACTGTGCCAATGGTTCATCTATCTTTTCGTGAATGTTTTGCACATTTAGTTAAAGAGCCTTTAATTTATTTTTTTTAACAGCTGTTATTTTGATGGACCTTACTTGCTGATGCACTATTGTCATTCAACTCTGTCCTTTCCTTTTCCACTCTGCTTCTCTTTACTCAAATTGCTACACTGTTCTATTGTCTTGTCTTGACCCCCCCACTCCAATCCTTCCTCATTAGTTTAAAGCTCTATCTACGGCCCTAGTTATACAAATAGTCAGGTCACTGATCCCAGCCTGTTTATGTGGAGCCCATCCCGACGAAAAAGCTCCCTCTTTCCAAGTACTGATGCTAGTGCAGTGCCCCGATGAATTAAACCCCTTCTTCTCACATCACTCATTGAGCCAAGCGTTTAATTCTTTAATCTCCTTGACCCTTTTGTCGATTGGCACATGGCTCAGGTAATAATCCAGAGTCATGTGTTTGGGAATAACCAACAGTGCATCTGCACATGCTCGGACTCCCAACTTTGCCCATAGTTTCGGAATAAATAAGGGATTTCTGTAAATGTCAAACACCCACAGAGCTGAAAAATAGCCATGGAATCACAGCAGTGCCAGTGAGATCTTGTACCTGATTGTAAACCTTGTCCTAGATCTTTCAAGTGCTTAATGATTTACATAGAACCATAGAAAAGTTACAGCACAGAAGGAGGCCATTTGACCCATCTTGTCCATGCCAGCCCGAGGACACCCAGGTGCCCTTTCTAATCCCACCTTCCTGCACCCAGCCCATAGCCCTGCAGCTTACAGCACTTTAGGTGCAGATCCAGATACTTTTTAAAAGAGTTTAAAGTTTCTGCCTCTACCACCAACTTGGGCAACGAATTCCAGATGCCCACTACCCTCTGCGTAAAAAAGTTCTTCCTTATGTCCTGCCTACACCTTCTGCCACTTAACTTGAATCTATGTCCCCTGGTTCTAGAATTCTCCATCAAGGGAAGCAATTTTATCTTGTCCACTCTATCTATTCCCCTCATAATTTTGTACGCCTCAATCAAGTCACCTCTCAGCCTTCTTTGTTCCAGGGAAAATAACCCCAACCTATCCATTCTCTCCTCGTAGCTACACTTTTCTAACCCTGGCAACATTCTTGTAAACCTCCTCTGCACTCTCTCCAGAGCTATTACGTCCTTCCTGTAATGTGGTGACCAGAACTGCGCACACTACTCCAGTTGTGGCCTCACCAGTGTTTTATACAATTCCAACATTATATCCTTACTTTTATATTCTATACCTCTGCCAATGAAGGAGAGCATTCCATATGCCTTCTTTACAACCTTGTCTACTTGAACTGCTGCCTTCATGGGCCTGTGTACTTGTACACAAAGACCGTTCACTTCATCCACCCCTCTTAGTATATTCCCATTTATTGTGTAATCCCTGTGTTAAAATCCTATGTTAAAATCTCTATGTTAAAATCCATCTGCCATTTTACCGCCCACTCCACCAACCCATCTACATTGTTTTGGAGATTATGGCTATCCTCTGCACTATCCACTACTCGGCCAATCGTTGTCATCTGCAAATTTCCCAATCGTGCCCCCCACGTTCACATCCAAATCGTTAATATATAACACAAACTGCAAGGGTCCCAACACTGAGTCCTGTGGAACACCACTTGAGACAACTTTCCATTCATGTTTGGCCAATTAATTTTTATGAAAATATTAGGAAAATGGGCAAAAATCATTAAGTTGGCAGCAAAGAGTATTTAGAATTTTACAGTTTGAATCATTGGAAATTTCTACCTTAAGCCTTTCTCCCAGATATTACAGAGTGGTAATTTGATTTTAGGGGTGTGAACCTTTTAGGGCAGTGCTATTTTACAATGTGCACCTAAAAGCAATAGGAAGTAGCTGGGTTCTGATCTGATTAGATCATTGACCTAATTACTTTAAACATTTCAGACTGACGCTTGCTTGTGGAGGCATTGCCATGAATTCTGTGGAGGATCTCACCCCAGAGTGCTTGGGACACGCTGGACTTGTGTATGAGCACACATTGGTAGGTGGTGCAATTCACTTTTTCTCTCCATTGTAATAGAATTAATTATTGGTTTATACTGTGATACAGTATATACTTTTATGTCCTGTATACTTTGTCAGAGCATTAAGATTTGGCTGTCAGTTGCATTCATCATGTGAAATATATGTATTCAGTGGAAGTTGTGTACTTTGCTCTAAGAAAATTGAAGGCAGTTGCATGCGAGCCTCCGGCACTAGGTGTCAGCTTTGGTTCAGTTGGCGCACCCTGTCTCTAAGTCAGGTTATTGTTCCAACCTGCTCCAGGGGCTTGAGAACCATACTCATCTAGAGGGATTACTGTATTGTCAGACATGCCATCTTTCAAATGTGATGTTAGCCAAGATCTGTTTGCTTCCTTAAGTAGATGTAAAGAATCTATTCCGAATAGGGGAGCTGTGTGTCATGAGTTCTGTTGTGATTATCTTCAAGAGAAACTTCCTTGAAACCATCTTTTTGGTGATTAAAATAAAAGTGAAATACTGCTGATCCTGGAACCCTGTTAACTCTGTTTCTCTCTCCATAGATGCGACTAGACTTACTGAGTACTTGCAGCATTTTCAGTTTTTATGAACCATCTTTTGGTATTGCGGTCAGATCTCTTGTGTTGCAAAGAATGTTATAAATATTTTTCTTTTGAATACAGGGTGAAGAGAAGTTCACCTTTGTTGAGCAATGTGATAATCCTCGGTCGGTAACGCTGCTTCTCAAGGGACCAAACAAGCACACTTTAACACAAATCAAAGATGCAGTGCGTGATGGTCTGCGTGCTGTTAAGAATGCAATTGAGGATGGCAAGTGACTAATTTAAATGATTGAACTCTAACTCAAGAGACTGAGGAAACACTTGTTTTCTGTCGACAAGTTACATTAAGTCGTATGATGTAGTAACGAAACCGAATTTTGTATGGAATTTGTTAACTGTAATACTTATCGCACACTTGATAGCTTCCATGTTTAATTGTTGGTAGTGCTGGTTTTGGTACCATTACAAGTTCTAAAAATGCATCTTGTGACAAAGGATCAAATGAGCTCCATGATTTATGTAGATTTATTTCTTTCTCTTTCTGGGGATTGTGACATGTGTTGAGATATGGTGCCAGGGGCACTGGCAGCCCTGCATTACTGTGCCTACCTGACTATTCTTCGTGCAAAAGCTTAAAATATTAACTTATTAAAATTAGAAATCTTCACTACTTCATATTTTCATATTCCCTCTGCCCATTGAAAAGCTTATTGCAGCACTTTAGTGATCTCAACTGCACAAACAAATATTTTGGCTGTCATTTCAGTAACATACTGTACAGCTTAGTTACCATGGTGGCATCTAGGGAGCCAATTCTTGTGTAGCAATCGGATGAAATGGTAGTAAAATTGGTATTTGTTGCCTTTTCATAGGTTGTGTAGTAGCAGGTGCAGGTGCATTTGAAGTTGCTGTAGCAGATGGTTTGATCAAACACAAGGCCAGCATAAAGGGCAGAGCACAGTTGGGAGTGCAAGCATTTGCAGATGCTCTGTTGGTTATTCCCAAGGTAAGTGACTCCCTTTTCTACACTTGTTTTAATACTGATTGTATGTCTTTGCCTCCTCTCCAAACACCTGTATTATTGAGAGCATTTGTGATTGAAAGAAAAGATTTTATGACTGAGCTCTGTTTTAAATCAGAATTGGGGTTCCAAGCCCCAACCTGCTAACAACTATTTTCTTACACTGCATTGAATAGTTGTGTAGATTTGCATTCCTGTCCGAGTGTACCAAGGAATGAAGGAAGTCTTGTAGGACAAGATTTCATAGTTGTTCAAGGGAACCTATATGGTTGGGTTCATGGGTTTTTTGAGTGGAGGCCGAGGACTGTACTTCCTGGCATGTTAAGAGTCCCAGCACAAGCACAGGGAGGGACAAGGTGGACATGCCACAAGGACAATCTGCTTGGAGGGTTCGTACCCTCCGATCACGGGATTGGGATTTTAGGACGTGGAAAGGAGCCCATGTTACAGGGAGTTGAGAGCAGATGAAGAGGAAGGTTGGCTCCACGCAACTGAGGTGTTATTGTTGGCTGAGGAGGCTGGGAGCTCAAGAAAGCCCAGGAGCAGTTATTGACAGCAGCATGGTTGAGCAGCTGGGACCTTCCCGGGCTTACACGCTGGAGTGTAGACTGGCTAACACAGAGGGATGCAGTCTTAGTAGTAGGTCAGCTCAACTGGGAAAGAAGACCAAGAAGGATGGACCTGGGAGAAAATCTAACAGAGATCTAGAATACTGTGCCTATTGGGTGAGGATTGTATTCTTGGAACTCTGGTGGAGTAAAGCTGGGGGTCAGATTAGCTCTTAGAAGGAGAAGAGCTGAAATTCCTCGTGAGGAAGACTTAGTTTCAAAGAATTTTTGTGACTCGGTGATGACTGACTCGGTGGGTTGCCGAGAAATTCATGGGAACTGTTTTGGTGTCTGCCATTTAATGTGCAGTTTGTGTGTGTGTCTATGTAGTTTGCCTGTTTTTTTATGTTTACCTCCTCATGTTAATTCTGGATGTTAGTGTTGACCTCTTTGCTTTGCTGACTGTGCCATAAAATTTCTTCTGTTTGTTTAAAACTGTGGAATCTTGTGACTTTATTCTCTTAGTAAGTAACTGGGATTTCAAATTTTGTCTACAACAAAAGTTACTGGTCCCTAACTGGATCATAACAAAAATTGATGTTCTGGCCTGCGAGCATAACAGTTGTAAACTAGTTATGCTTGTTGCCATGTTTCCTGCTTGCAAAGAGAATAGATATTTTTAGCTTTGTAGCTTTTGCTTTGGAAAGCAGTCCATATCCAAATGCAGCAAGACTTGGACAATACGCTGACCAGTGGCAAGTAATATTCGCACCACACAAGTGCCAGGCAATGACCATCTCCAACAAGACAGAATCTAATCATTAACCGAAACTGAACTGGGCTAGCCGTATAAATACTGCGGCTACAAGAGCAGGTCAGAGGCTAGGAAACCTGCCATGAGTAACTCACACCTAACTCACCAAAGCCTGTCCACCATCTACAAGGCACGAGTCAGGAGTGTGATGGAATACTCTCCACTTGCCTGGATGAGTGCAGCTCCAACAACACTCAGAAAGCTTGACACCGTCCAGGACAAAGCAGCCCGCTTGATTGGCACCCCATCCATAAACATTCGCTCCCTCCACCACCGACCTACAGTAGCAGCAGTGTGTACCATACACAAGATGCACTGCAGAAACTCACCAAGCCTCCTTGGGCAGCACCTTCCAAACCCATGACCGCTACCACCTAGAAGGACAAGGGCAGCAGATACATGGGAACACCACCACCTGGAAGTTCCCCTCCAAGCCACACACCATCCTGACTTGGAAATATATCGCCGTTCCTTCACTGTCGCTGTGTCAAAATCCTGGAACTCAGTTCGTAACAGCACTGTGAGTGTACCTACACCTCATGGACTGCAGCGGTTCAAAAAAGCAGCTCACCACCACCTTCTCAAGGGCAACTAGGGATGGGCAATAAATGCCGGCCTAGCCAGCAACGCCCACATCCCATGAATGACTATAAACAAAACCTCAATTTGAATAAGATATTGTAATTCTAACACTACTCACAATATTTGCAGAACAAATAATTAATAACTGTTTGTTTCAGGTACTTGCACAAAACTCTGGATATGATCCTCAAGAGACTCTTGTAAAAATTCAGACAGAATATTCTGCATCAGGTCAACTTGTTGGTGTAAATTTAAACACTGGTAAGTTAGTAAATGAAGTACTAGTTTAATAATTTAATGAAGTGATATACAAATGTAAAGTGAATTGTTAGATTTTTGTCACAGCGTCAAGACCTGTTCCTTGTTATCGATCCTATCCTGTTCACAGGAAAGAACTGGATGGCTTTATGAAAATTGTTTTTTCTGTATGGATATCTATCTCTGTTTCAATATTTTATCTTTCACAGGTGAACCAATGCTAGCAGGGGAAGCTGGGGTTTGGGATAACTATAACGTCAAGAAACAACTTCTTCATTCAAGGTAAGTGAACGGAATTTTATCTTGCTTGGGATTGCATATCACCTGGATCTTACAAGGCTTCGCTAATGGCGCAAAACTTTTGCAAAGCATGATGTTTGGAATGTATGTGGCCATATCTATAGATTTGGGTAAATGAAATCCCACTCCGAATTTCCTGATGTTGACTCTACGTATAGGAGAAACTATTAGATGTCTCAAACAGGTGTGGCTCCTCCCTTGGAAGCCGTTACCGCAAAATGAAGCTTGGTTAACACCAGATCCTTCCAAGCCACCAGAGGAGATACCTACTGCATCAGAGCACACATGTGTCAAGCTATGTTTGCAAAAGGCAGTGCCTTCAGTGCTAGGAACCAAGGCATTTGCTTGATTGGTTGCAGCCTCCACTGAAAACCCTCACGTGTAAGACATCATTGATGGCATCCAAATGGCCTTCAAGGTTTCTTGCATTAACCTTGTGAAAGATGGGGATTTTATTTGATAATTAACAGGCACTTGGAGAGTTTGAGTTAATTAAGAAGAGCCAGCACACATCTGTAAAAGGCAGATCATCTTTGACAGATTGAACTTTTTTGATGACGTAACAGAGGATTTTGACAGGGCAAAGCAATTGATGATGTCTGTATGGATTTTAAGGTAGCATTTGACAAAGAACCACACAAAAGGTTGGTTAACAAAATTGAGGATCGGGGAATAGGAGGGTCAGCGTCAACTTGGATAAAAAATATTGGCGTAAGGACAGAAAACAGTGAGTTGTGATAAGTAAACAATAATTGTGTGATCAAGTGATGCAGAATCACTGACATTAAGAATCAGATTCAGTGCAGGATATAACTTCAAACACTTGGCATCATCAGACTAGAATTTTGCTGAAAAGAGAGACATGTTGCCAAAACATTTTGTCTTGCATCCATCAGGACAAACACCAGAATGCCAAGTTTTGGGCATTTCCATGGCAAAAGCAACAGGAGCCTATAGAGTCCCCAAGCGCTTGGGTAATTCAAAAAAGGTGCAAGATTTCAACATAGTCCTTCTTGCAGAGAACTGGTCCATGCAAATGAATGGACGTCACTTGTAGCAAGCACAAGTGAGCCACTTTTCTAGTTTGACTGTCTTCAGTTGGTTATTACCACCCCCAGGATTGTTCAGCAAATGTTCAATTTGGGATCGCATCTAATAGAAGACCTTTTGTTCTGGGTTTTGCAAGCATGGGATGGCTGAGTACAGTCCATACCCTGCCTATTATGAGCAACCAAAAGGAAGATGATGTTTGATTCAATCAGCCAGTCGCTGGGGTGTATGGCCCATGCACCTGGCATTGAACTGGCACTGAAATTTATACATGATGTTGTTCAATTGTGTGGTAGGCAGAATATCTTTTTGGACTGACGGCAGCATCTTGTTGGTGGAAAATACCACTCTCATAGCCGCTGCATAGCACCAGTGCGAAAAGACTCTTATCTATGCCAAATAGATGATATCGCCATGGGATCCCCTCTCGGTGCAGAGCTTGCCACATTTTTGTTGATTTCCACAAGAAACTGTTTTTTGATGGATTGACCCTAACCACCTACCTCATGCATATTTCTGATTTCAATCTTTGAATCTGCAGCCATATGTAAGGATTTTCTTACACGCCTCAACGTGCTCCACCCCACACTCACTTGAGATGGAGCAGCGTAACTTTCCTCGACATACTAGTTGAGAAATCTTCCAGTGGGTTCTCCACTACTGTCTACTGCAAACTTATCTTCACCGGTCATTGTACACGTTGGAATTTGTAAAGCTCCACGTGCTAGAAGCTTAGCTTTATTAGCAGTCTTGTAAGTAGGGCCCTAGCCATTTGCTCACCTTGAAAGTTTGAAGCAGAAATAGAGCATATTCAAAGCTATCCTGTGGGGTAATGGCTATCCTGATCAGATCATTGTTCGCTATGTGCCGCGCAAGCTTGTAAATAGGCCAAAGACCGCCACTTTTGGATCTGAAAAGTGTCCAGTCTACATCAAATTACTCTGGAAAGGCAAAGGCATCTCAAAAATTTAAACAACAGGTTGAGGAAACATTTCACGCTGCTACTTTGCAGCAGGTATGCGAGTGGTATTTTCCACTAACAGTATGCTACCAGAAAGACCCACAACTGAACAATGTGTATAAATTTCAGTGCTGGTGTGATGCCATAACCACAGAAATTGGCTGATTGAATCTAACAGCATATTCCTTTTAGCTGTTCATAATAGGCAGAGTACAACCATACTCAACCAGCCCGCACCTGCAAAACCGAAAGCAAAGCGTCTACTCTTGGATGTGATTGTGATTAGGCAGCACTTACTGAACAATCCTGAGGATGCTAACAGCTACACTAACAATTTAAGATAATCAGTCAAACTCATCATGTGACTCATTTATGTTTGCAAGAAGTAACATACATTCATATGTAGGGACACGTTCTCTACAAACAAAGGAATTTATTCAAGCCTTTTTTTAATTACTCAGGAGCTTGGGAAGTCTATGGCCTGTAACTTCCGAGCTCTGGGACATTGTAACTGGAGGGCACTCCAAAGATGCACTGGGGAACCCTCCTCCGGAAGTCCCCAAGTAAGGACTGCACAGCAATTGCCCATGAAGTTCAAACTTCTGATGGGCAATTGCCCTGCAATTGGAACCATCCAAAAGCACGATATAAATCGCCAGCTGTCTTAGCAGCCACGCATGTGCCCGATATGTGATGGAATACTCTGCACTTGCCTGCGTGAGTGCAGCTCCAACTACATCAAGAAGCTTGACACCATCCAGGACAAAGCAGACCACTTGATTGGCACCCATTCCACAAACATTCACTCCCTCCACCATTGACGAACAGTGGCAATAGTGTGTACCATTTGTAAGATGCACTGCAGAAACTCCCCTTCCAAACCCACAAGTGCTACCATCTAGAAGGACAAGGGCAGCAGATAGTTGGGAACACCACCACCTAGAAGTTCCCCTCCCAAGTCACTCACCATTCTGACTTGGAAATATATCACCGTTCCTTCACTGTCGCTGGGTCAAAATCCTGGAACTCCCTAACAGCATTGTGAGTGTACCTATACCACATGTCCTCCAGCGGTTCACGACGGCGGCTCAATACCACCTTCTCAAAGGCAATTAGGGATAGGCAATAAATGCTGGCCCAGCCAGCAACGTTCTCATCCCGTAAATGAATAAAAAATAAAGTGGCTGACAGTACTTTGCAAAATCATATTTAGTTCTGCATTGTCATTAATTCATTGATCCTTCGTAAACTGAAGAGATTTGACAAAGTGACTGAATATGCAGATGTTTTAAGGCAGGCTAAACCGCAAGAATTAGTGAGCTCAGTACAACATTGCAACAGTTTTCTTCCCTGTCTTGACTGAATCTTTCAAATCACTTAATATTTAGCAACATTTGTTCGGTGCTTATAAATTGAGAGACGACAAAAATCATTAGAGTTGAAGCAATGGCCTTCAGTATCAATTCTGGATTGTTTCTGTCACTCCCCCTAAAATAATGTAACACTTTCTCAAATGTCAAAATGTTTGAGCTCGATGTCCCTAGCAATCTGCCAACTAAATGATGTGTGGGATCCATGGAATCCTCAATCTATTATAATAACCGAGTTACAAAGCAAAATGAGTTAAAGGTGTGCTGGATAAACTGATGTGCGCACGTCATTGGATTCTTGCACATGCGTAGACCAGTGTGCACGTGCAGATTATTATCGGTGGCCATATTGCGTTGGCAGGAGACACAGTATAAACTTAACTTTGACTCTGCTGCTCTCAACACAAAGCCTTGGGAACCCGCTGCACTATACTGTTCTCACCCGGCCTGAGTCGAAAGGTCAGGTGAGGAAGGAACAGCTGTATTTTAAAGTAAGAAGTTATGAGCAGAATGGCAGTCTAACTGATTGCTACTCCACAGAAGTTCAAGGCCTACAGTTCCCCATTGGCAGAGGCATTGCCATGGTGAACCAGCATTTTTTCTCCTGCAGTGTAGATTGTGATTGTTTGAAATTTGGTATTCTTGCATTTGTCCTGATGAGTGCAAGACTAAAAGCTTCAGCAACATCTCTCTTTTCAGCAATATATAATTTCATTTGGAACTGGAAATTTTGCATTGTTTCTTGTAAAATTGAACAAAACTGCATAACATGTATTTTTGTTTTTCAGTACTGTAATTGCTAGCAATATTCTCCTGGTTGATGAAATCATGCGAGCTGGAATGTCTTCTCTGAAAGGTTGAATGAAGATGGAATTCCCTTATAGTTGAACAAATCTTGTTCCTTCGAGTCTAGTATATCACTATAATGTGGCCAACTGAATAAAACTGCTTCAGAAATAAAAGTGTAACTAGTGTTGAGAGTTTCCATTCTGTGGCTATGAGCATATGCAAAGATAATGTGCGTTTTCACCAAGGCTCTTATGCCATTAGCAGTAACACATACATTATAAGCACTCATGTTTCATGGTTATTTATGGTGAATCATTTTTGTATTCTTATGTTCAACTAAACAGTTTGGTTTCCCAATCTTTGTATTCAAGTGTTCAATAAAGTGTTTGCAAATGAAATGTGTGCATCTTGGTGTGGTGTTTAATATAAATCTACTTAAGCTGTTTTTCTTCCTGGATTCCTTTTCACATCACCTGGTATCTTTCGTACAAATGTAAAGGTGGTTCACTCGCACTGGTCCAAATGTGAACCTTAAAAATGAGTGCTGCATTTTGATCCATTGTTCATCTGTTGTACCAGACAATTTCAGGAAGAATTGCTGTTTTCTCCCTTTGTTAGCCCCAGTGATGGTGTGATATAGTTATCACTTCTAGTTGAGATTAGCTAATTAGCATTTCGGTTGTCTGAAAAGATATGACTGGGTCCCTTTCTGACCTCTGTGACCTTTGACTTGGTCACCTCCGCTTTACAGCTAGGGTGGGACGGCTGCCTCATTCCACTCTATCCTATACAATTGCAACCAGAGTTTCTATCAACCCCGTCTTCATTACGACCAGTCTCCTAAGGAGCTATCTTTGGCATTTTTCTTATTCTTAGACCATGGATGGGCAGCTGAGACTGGTTGTTTGCAATTCCATCAGCATGGGGGACCCTCAGCCATTTTGTGTCTCGGGGAAACCACGTAATAAGTGTCCCCAGCTGCTTGAGTTTTCTTCACTTGGGATTACTTAGCTTGAGGGGCCAAAGTCACTGTGGAGTGTCAGCGAGGCTATGGGTTTCTTGGTCCCAGAAGGTGGTCACCACACAGGCAGTGACAGTTCAGGATAATAGGTAGCTGGCCAGCCAGAAAAGTTGGAAGAGGCAAGAATTTTGCGTGTGCCACAAACTGGTACTCAGGATTGGAAACAGCTGGGAGTGATGACACCCTGAAGGAGTGCAATTCAGACCCTGACACCAATGGATAGGGACTGCATTGAAGAGACAGCAAAATGTCATTTTGGGAGATTTCCATAGTTGGGACAGTTAGGCTTTCTGTAACTCATAAGTCCCACATGGTGTGATGCCACCCTGGTGCCAGGGTAAAAGACATGGAAGCAGTGCAATAGCAAGATAGGGAGGAGGATCAATGTGTGGCTTTAGACATGGTGTAGGACACATGGATTATCACAGTGGAGCTCTTCCTTCTGGCAGGGCCACCCTTGGTGGCAAAGTTGGGATGGAGGTGCCAGACAAAGTGCAGTCCAGAAAGTCTTCAAGAGCAGAACAAGTGAAGGAAGACTATGTCTCACTGGCTGCAGCAGCAAGGTGCTCTCAGTCAACATGTTTTTGACATCACTGAAATCTGATCAACCCATCAAATTCGTTTGGACAATGACAGACCCCCAAGGTCCCCATGTTAAAACCACATACAGGCTTCAGGGTCCATTTATAGTATTGAAGAAAGTCCATCAGCAATGTCTCTGGCGCATCTTCTGGATTCAATACAATTGAACAAATGCTAGCACCCTTCATTTGGACAAAATACACCATCTAGATGGCCAAAACTCAACCAAAAGCTTTCACCCGCCAGGTCCTCTTTCCTCAACTCTCAAATGGCCAACATCCCAGGGCAGGACAAAGAAACGCTTCAAAGACACTCAAGCTCTCGTGAAGCACTTAGCTTAATAACTGGCAGGAACAATAGCTGGAATAGCAACTTGTCCATCAAGCTTTGAGTCATAAGGTCTTAATGACGTGGCAGAGATCCTTCTGAAGAAAAGGAAATAAATCTGCATTCCAGATCTCTCTACCTCATGTATTCCTGCCCCATGTGTTCAAAGATCAGCCAGTCAAGAATCAGTCTGTTCAGTCACATGAAGACTCATGTCAAAAACATGCAATCCAGAGTAGACATCATCCTCAAATTGAGGGACAGCCAATGACGATGACAATGTAGGTGGAAAATTTTTGGGACCAGTTCTGAGACAGAAGGCACCTATTCAAACAGGATGGATGTCACTGCAACTGGATGGGAGCCCAATGTCCTCCTGCAGAGGTTCACTCATGTGGTTAGGGTTTAAACTAAATTGGCAACGGGTGAGCAGAGTAGGTGGAAGTAGAAAAGAGGAATAAGGTGCATAAAGGAATGTGTTTTGGACAGCGCTAAAGAAGGAAGCAGTTCCATATTAGATAGTTTAAAATGCAAGTGTGTAATTGCACAGTGTGTGAATAAAGTTGGTGAGCTACAACTTGCTGTGTGGGAATTTGATGTGGCAATAACAGAAACGTTGCTTAAAAATGATGAGGACTGCACTTAATATTCAAGTATTCAGAAATGATAGGGAAGGAAAAAAGGTGGGGTGGCAGGATTAATTAGGGAAGACATTGTAGTGTTGGAAAAAAAGGATGCCATTGAGTGGGCAGCGATGGAATCATTTGGTTAGAGTTGAGAAGTAAAAAGGGGATAATCACAGCACTTGGGTATTCCATAGGCCTACAAATAGTGTGCAAAATGGAGGAGCAAATCTGCAGGGAAATCACGTGCAAGAACTATAGAGTGGTGACTGGAAGACATTAACATTATCCCATTAGTACTTGGGTAATTAGAGCAAAGGGTAAGGAGGGGGGGAATTTGAAATATGTTCAGGATGACTTCCTTGACTAGAATGTTCTCGATCCATCCAGGAAGGAGACATTGCTGGATCTGCTGCTGGGGAATAAGGTGAACCTAGTGTCTGTGGGGGTACACTGGGGTAAAGGTGATGATTGTATCATTATGTTTAGAATAGTATAATGGAGAATGAGTAAGGAACAATCTACAGTGGAACTTTAAATTGGAAGAGGGCTGACTTCAATGGGATGAGGGGATCTAGCCAGGTTTAGATAGAACCAAAGACTGAGGAAAAAATTATGATGGAACAATGGGTTATCTTTTAGGAAGAGATGTTTCAGGTACAGGCTAGGTATATCCCAACATGATGGAACCAAAACCAGGGCTCCTTGGATGACAAGGGAGATAGAGAATGTGATGAAACAAAAAAAAAGGTGCACGATCCATGTTTGGTGAAATTTTCAAGCGAGAAAGAGGCCAAGCACAATAGATTGAGGGGGAAAGTGAAGAGGAAAATAAGACTGGCAAGCAGAGAAGATGAAAATAGAATGAATCACAGAATTGTTAGAGCGTGGAAGGAGGCATCTACCGGCTCTCTGTAGAAGCAATTTACCAAGTGCCTTCTCCCTGTGGCCTTATTCGTTCTTCCCTTTCAGATAATAATCTAATTCCTTCCCTAATGCCTTGATTGACCCTTCCTCCACCAATCTTGCTGCCTGAAGAAGATTTATCTCACCTCACCATTGCTGCTTCTGCCAATTATATTAAGTCTGTGCCCTCTGGTTCTTGATCCTTCCACCAACGGCAACAGTTTTTCCTTATCTACTCTGTCCAGACCCATGAATTTGATCCCACTATCAAATCTCCTCTCGGCCTTTTGTTAAAAGAGAACAGTCCCAACTTCTCCATTCTCATCCCTGGATGATGCTCATGAATCTTTTAACATACAAATTAGGAGAAGGAGTAGGCCACTCAGTCCCTCGAGCCTGCTCCACCATTCAATAAGATCATGGCTGATCAGAATGTAACCTCAAACCCACATTCCTGCCTACCCCTGATAACCTTTCACTCCCTTGTTAATCAAGAATCTATCTAGCTCGGCCTTAAAAATATTCAAAGCCTCTGCTTCCACCACCTTGAACATAAGAACTAGGAGCAGGAGTAGGCAATTTAGCCCCTCGAGCCTGCCCCGCCATTCAATACGATCATGGCTGATCCCATTTTGGCCTCAACTCCAATTTTCCGCCCTCTCCCCATAACCTTTCAACCCATTATTAATTAAAAATCTGTCTATCTCCTTAAATTTATTCAGCGTCCCAGCATCCACTGTACTCTAAGGTAGTAAATTCCACAGATTCACAACCCTTTGAGGAAAGTAATTCCTCCTCATCTCTGATTTAAATCTACCACCACTTAGCCTAAAACTATGGCCTCTCATTCTAGAATGCCCCACAAAGGGAAACATCCGCTCCGTGTTTACTTTGTCTATCACCTTTAGCATCTTATATACCTCAATTAGATCTCCTCTCATCCTTCTAAACTCTAGCGAGTATAGGCCTAAACTGCTCAATCTCTCCTCATAAGACAAGCCCGGCATCTCTGGAATCAATCTAGTGAACCTCCTCTGAACCGCCTCCAATGCAACTACATCCTTCCTCAAGTAAGGGGACCAAAACTGTGCACAGTACTCCAGGTGCGGTCTCACCAATGCCTTGTACAGTTACAACAACACTTCCCTATTTTAATACTCTATTCCTTTAGCAATACATGCCAAAATTCCATTTGCCTTCCTTATTACCCGCTGTACCTGCATACTAGCTTTCAGCGATTCATGCACGAGGACACCCAGATCCCTCTGCACTGAAACATTCTGAAGTTTCTCTCCGTTTAAATAATAAGTCGCCTTTTTATTCTTCTGACCAAAATGGATAACCTCACACTTATCCACGTTAAACTCCATCTGCCAAATTTTGGCCCATTCACTTAACTTGTCCATATCCATTTGTAAATTTCTTATTTCTTCATTGCAACTTACTTTCCCACCTATTTTGGTGTCATCTGCAAATTTAGCTTTAGTACCTCCTATCCCTCAATCCAAGTCATTAATATAGATTGTAAATAGCTGGGGCCCAAGGACTGAACACTGTGGCACTCCACTAGTTACAGCTTGCCATCCAGAAAAAGACCCATTTATCCCGACTCTCTGCTTTCTGTTGATTAGCCAATCCTCTATCCAAGCTAATAGATTACCTCTAACTCCGTGTGATCTTATCTTGTGTTTTAATGTTTTGTGCGGCACCTTATCAAAGGCCTTCTGGAAGTCCAGATATCCTACATCTACAGGATCCCCATTATCCACTTTGCTTGTCACATCTTCAAAGAACTCTAGCAAATTAGTCAAACACAATTTACTCTTCATAAAACCATGCTGACTCTGATGGATTGCATTTTGACTTTCCAAATGCTCCATTACTACTTCCTTCATATTGGATTCCAACAATTTCCCAACGACAGACGTTGAACTAACTGATCTACAGTTTCCTACTTTCTGCCTCCCCCCCTTTTTGAATAAGGGTGTTATATTAGCATTTTTCCAATCCACTGGAACCTTTCCAGAATCCAGGGAATTTTGGAATATTATAGCCAATGCATCCACTATCTCCACTGCCACTTCCTTTAAGACCCTGGGATGTAGGCCATCAGGTCCTGGGGACTTGTCACCCTTTAGTCCCAATAGTTTGCTCAGTACTTTTTCTCTAGTGATGGTGATTACATCCCAGTTTGCTAAAGGAAATGGGGTTGGTGATAGCGGAAGGGTTTACCATAATGTTTCAAACTTCCCTAGGTATGAAGGAGGTGCCAGAGGACTGGAGAGTGGCAACTTTGATGCCCTTATTCAAGGAAGGCCATAAAGACAGTCTGAGGAAGTACAGACTAATCAGTTTAATATCAGTGTTGGGTAGGGTTTGAGAAGCAATAATCAGGGAAAGATCACCAGGCACCGGGAGAGGTTTGCATTAATTAAGGAGAGCTGGACGGATTTGTAAAAGACAGATCGTGTTTGACTGATCTAATTGAATTTTTTGATGAAGTAACAGAGAAGGTTGATGAAGGGAATGTGGTGGATGTTGTCTATATGGATTTTAAGAAAGTGTTTGACAAAGTACTACATGAAAGATTGGTTAACAAAATTGAGATTCATGGAATAGGAGAGTCAGTCTCAGTTTGGATTAAAAAATTGGCTTAAGGAGAGAAAACAGCGAGTTGTGGTAGATGGTTGTTTTGATGACTGGAGGAAGATGGTGTTCCGCAAGGGTCAGTGTGTCCACTGCCTTTTTCGCTATATATAAATGACTTGGGTTTGGAATACAGATTAACATTTCAAAAGTTGCCTATGATACCAAACTTGGAGGCTTGCCAAACAGTAAGGATGGTACCAATTGACTGCAACAGGACTTAGATAGGTTAGCAGAATGGCAGACAAGTGGCAGATGGAATATAATACAGAGAAGCATGAGGTAATATGTTTTGGCAGAAGGGAATGGGAGAGGCCATATAGACTTAATAGCACAGTTGTAAAGAGTATGCAGGAGCAGAGGTTCATGTACACAGATGTTTGAAATTGGCAGGACATATTGAGTAAGTGGTTAGCAAAGCATATGGGATCTTGGGTTTCATAATAGAGTAATTGAATACAAAAGCAGGGAATTTATGTTCAACATTTATAAAGCTTAGTTTAGGCTACAACTAGTGTATTGCATATAGCAATTCTGGTCACTACACTTTAGGAAGGATGCGAGGGTCCTTGAGAGGGGGCAGAGGAGATTTACCAGAGGGAATTTAACTAAAAGGGTGGGTTTGAGAAGCTGGGCTTGAACTCCTTGGAGCAAAGGAGATTGAAGGAGGGTTTGATAGAGCTGTACACGATGATGACAGGTATAGATAACGTAGACAAAGAAAAGCTGTTCTAATTCCAGATGGTACAAGGACTAGGGCAACATAGATTGAAGGTTTTGGGTAAGAGATACAATGGGGATGTGAGAAGAACTTTTTATACAGTGAGTGGTAACAACCTTTAGGATTGAGTCCTTGGTTTCAAAACTTGTATTTTTGGGGGTCAAGCCCTACCTAAGAAGGAAAAGGAACCTTCAGGTTTCTAAGAAAACTAAAATTAAAACAGCAACAGTTATTTAGCAGCACAAAACTTGAGTATTGCTGAAAAAGAGACATGCTGTCATATCTTTTGATCTTGCACTCATCAGGACAGATGCAAGAATACCAAATTTCAAAGGAACAACAATTTAGACCGCATGAGAAAAGGGGTGCTGATTGGTTGGCAAGTTGGCTGACTGGTTGAGATCTTGCCATGGCAAATCATCAGAGAGCATTGTCTCCCATGCTTTTGTTTATTAAAGAAAGGTGCAAGGACTGGACATATTCTTTTTTCCTGCATAGGACAGGTCCCTGCATTTCAATATATGTAACTTCTAGCAAGTGTAAATGAGCTACATTGTCAGTCTGACTGATAATCTTAAACTGGTTGTTAGTGTAATTCTTAGCACATTCAGGATTGTTCAGCAAGTGCCGCCCAATCGTGGAATCACATCTAACATTAGACATTATGTTCTGAGTTTTTCAAATGTAGATTGGTTGAGTACTGACTGTACTTATCTGTCTTTCTCATGAGGGATTTCAGCTCCTCTTCTTCCAAGAGCTAGTCTGTTCCCAGCCGACAGCAGCTCTACTCCACCTGAGTTCCATGGTACAATCCTAACCCAAAAGACACACTATTTATAGATCGCTCTCAAATCTGCTCCAAGATCCAGCCTTCTTGGTCTTCTATTCCAGTTGAACTAACCTGCCACCAAGACCCCTGTGTTGGTCAGGTTACACAGCAGCATCGAAACACAGACACGGCCCCCGCTCTCAGCCACATAAGAACATAAAAAATAGGGAAAGGAGTAGTCCATTCGGCCCAACGAGCCTGCTCCGCCATTCAATAAGATCATGGCTGATCTTCTTGTGTTTCGATTTCCATATTCCCATCTAACCCTGATAACCTTTGATTCCTTTGGCTAACAAGAATCTATCTACCTCTGCCTTAAAAATATTCAATGACCCCACCTCCGCTGCCTTCTGAGGCAGAGATTTCCAAAGTCGCACAACCCTCTGAGAGAAAAAAATTCTCCTCATCTCTGTCCTATAAGGGCGACCCTTAATTTTAAAACAGCGACTCCTAGTTCTGGACTCACCACCTTGTCAAGGCCATTCAGGATCTTCTACACTTCAATCCAATCACCCCTCACTCTTCTAAACTCCAGTGGAAACAAGCCCAGTCTGTCCAACGTTTCCTCATAAGACAACCCACTCATTCCAGGTATCAATCAAGTAAACCTCCTCTGATTTGCCTCCAATGCATTTACATCCTTCCTTAAATAAGGAGACCAAAACCGCACACAGGATTTGAGATGTGGTCTCACCAATGCCCTGTATAACTGAAGCATAACATCCTTACTTTTATGCTCAATTCCTCTCATAGTAAAGGATAGCTTCCCATTAGCCTTCATAATTACTTGCTGTACCTGCATACTAACTTTTTGTGTCTCATGTACTCGAACACCTAGATCCCTCTGCACCTCAGAATTATGCAGCTGTTCTCCATTTAAGTAATACTCTTTTTGTTCTTCCTGCCAAAGTGAATAACTTCATATTTTCCCACATTAAACTCCATTTGCCAGATCTTTGCCCACTCTTATCAACCTATCTATATCCATCTGCAACCTCCTAATGCCCTCTTCACAACATACTTTTCTACCTATCTTTGTGGCATCTGCAAATTTAACCACCATGTCTTGACTCCACTCATCTAAGTCATTGATGTGAATCATAAAAAGTTGAGGCCTCCGTACAGGCCCCTGTCGGACTCCACTCGTCACACCCTGCCAATCAGAAAAAGACCCTTCTATACATACTCTCTGCTTTCTGCCAGCCAGCTAATCTTCTATCCATGCTAATATGTTACCCCCTACACCATGCACTTTTATTTTCCATAATAATCTTTGACGTGGCACATTGGGCCGAATTTTCCGAGCCCTCTGGCAGCGGGCATGATAGGTGGTGTGCGTGGAAAATATGGTGGGACCCGCTTCACGATGGCGTGAAGGCAGGTCGCAATCTTCTGCTCAGCCCACCAATGGTGGGCCGCATTTCCTGCCATCGGTCGGCGGGGAGTTAATTGTAATACATTAGCATATAATTAAAAGGCCATCCCGCCAGGCTCTTGGAACCCCACCATATCATCCGCCTACATTGGCAGGAAAGCCGACGTGTTTAAGAACAGCGCGCAGGCGACGGGCACTTGGCAGCCTTCACTTTGGGGGATCTGAAGTGAGTGAGCAGCAGCGTTCTCATTGTTTACAGGCCCCAGGGGTGCCAGGGGGCAGGGCAACTGATGCCTGGCCCCGCAGGTGATTGCTGACGGGTGGGGGTGACCGGGGGCAAGTGTTGACCAGCCTTGGAGGCGACTGCTGAGATGGGGTGAGGTCAGATGCTGCCCTGGCTCTGCATCCCACACACAGGTCGGGGGCAGCCCTCTGTATAAACTGACCATGCCTCTGCAACTGAGACAGATCAGGCGCAGCCACAGTGATGTGATCGGGATCAGGC
The DNA here is from genome assembly GCF_964194155.1 of Cetorhinus maximus. Classification (NCBI taxonomy): domain Eukaryota; kingdom Metazoa; phylum Chordata; class Chondrichthyes; order Lamniformes; family Cetorhinidae; genus Cetorhinus; species Cetorhinus maximus. The sequence continues at coordinate 56,855,686 of NC_135887.1, forward strand.
TCCTAGCCTGCCCACCCATGCAAGCAACGCGGAGGCACCAAAGGGCCACCAAGTGCTCCATACCTTACCCCTGCCACGGCCCCCCACCCCCCCACCACACCCCCCTGGCACAGACTTCGAGTCCGCTAATACTTTGCTGAACCATGGAGCATTTGGACTGCACACTTTGTACAATCTCCTCGCCAACACTGGCCATGTAGCAATCACTGCTGGAGGCGCTCATAGCCCCTTGCAACCTCAGCATCCTGGTTTGGGCCAGTGTCCCCCATGTCGCAGGTTGAAAGGGCAGCCATGCAGCTGTTGTGGGGAATTTTCAGTCAGGGAACATGGTTCCTTGGCTGTGTGGCGGTCCCCCCGACATTAGCTGGACGGAAAGGTGCTCGGACCCCTGCTGCTCATGAGCCAACCTGGGTCAGTTGAGAACAAAGGTAATAGGCTGAGCTAGTTAATAATGTAAATCTGTGTAAGATAGGTACATATGTTGACATGGGTTGTATGTGTATTTTGTGTGTTTAAAATAATTGGAATAACTGGGCATTGTGAACACCCATAACCTTATTACAGGAGGGCAGTTAAAGAGAGATGGATGTCTGTAAGTAGACAATAGTAGACTATGAATATTCATCAAAGTTCACCTCCGTTCGTGAACAGGCTATCAATAGTTATCAGAGTTTACCTCCGGCTGCATTGTAACATGAACTTGACTGTGTACAATCGTTAATATGAAATGGGAAGCAATCTCCACGTATTGCTTACTATCTTCACTGTATTGTTAGCCACAGCAATGAATTAAACTGTCTTATTATAAAAACTTGTATTCGTTAGATGTGACTCTGGTGTAGTCCACATCTCTCGTTGCAGCGATAATAAAATCAACTGTGTCTTCGCCTCCAGCCGGGGTCTCGTAGCTTTCTCTTGTTTTCTCTTGGCCACACTAATTCGACAGGAAGCCCTCAGCAAATTAACAAACCCAAAGAAGTGTAACTAAGAAATCCCCCAACAAATTGGCGTAGTCGGCAGGATTGTCCAGTTCCTGGTGAAGGCCTCGAGTGTCGTCTGGACCGAACTAACGGTGAGTACTCACTACCGTCAGTATCGGACAGAAGCATAAGAGGGACGGGAGCCGGCGATTTAAAGTCCTGTGTGACAGAACAAAAATCTGGACTGGATGTGGAGGCACAGGGGATTTGGCGCGTGCAAGAGGAACCAATTGGGGTGCGCTGGTTTTGCCAGTTGGGGCAGTTCGCTGCCTGTTTACCAGTGGGTGCTATGGGGGGTATAACCGTAGTGCAGTAACCACGGCTGGGAAGGGGAAACTTTACCTGAGGAAACCTGTACAAGAAGGACGGGTTGCATCTAAACTGGAGGGGCACCAATATCCTGGCTGCGAGGTTTGTTCGTGTCACTCAGGAGGGTTTAAACTAGTATGGCAGCGGGGTGGGAACCAGAGCAATAGGGTCAGCAATAAATGACTGGGAACTAGTGAATGTGGCCAGTAGGACTAAGAGGAAGAGCAGGCAGGGAGAAATTACTGAACATAGTGGGACCGGGGGTTTGAAATACATTTGTTTCAATGTGAGAAGTATAACTGGCAAGGCAGATGAGCTTAGAGCTTGGGTTAGTACTTGGGACTATGATGTTATTGCTATTACAGAGACTTGGCTGAAGGATGGACAGGATTGGCAGATAAACGTTCCAGGATTTAGATGTTTCAGGCAGGATAGAGAGGGATGTAGAAGAGGTGGGGGAGTTGCACTGCTGGTTAAGGAGAATATCACAGCTGTACGACAGGAGGACACTTCGGAGGGCTCATGCAGCGAGGCAATATGGGTAGAGCTCTGGAATAGGAAGGGTGCAGTTACAATGTTGGGAGTTTACTGTGGGCCTCCCAGTTGCCGGCGGGAGATTGAGGAACAGTTATGTAGGCAGATTTTGGAAAGATGTAAAAGCAATAGGGTTGTTGTGGTGGGTGATTTTAACTTTCGCTATATTGACTGGGAATCACTTAGTGCTAGGGATTTGGATGGTGCAGAATTTGTAAGGTGCATCCAGGAGGGCTTTCTGAGACAATATGTAGATAGTCCAACTAGGGAAGGGGCAATACTGGACCTGGTATTAGGAAATGAACCCAGCCAGGTGGTCGAAGTTTCAGTAGGAGAGCATTTCGGTAAAAGTGACTATAATTCAGTAAGTTTCAAGGTACTGGTGGATAAAGATAACAGCAGTCCTCGGGTTAAGGCGCTTAATTGGGGGAAGTCTAATTATAACAATATTAGGCAGGAACTGAGGAATCTAGACTGGAGGCGGATGTTTGAGGGCAAATCAACAACTGACATGTGGGGGGCTTTCAAACGTCAGTTGATAAGAATTCAGGACCGGCAGGTTCCTGCTAGGATGAAGGATAAGCATGGCAAGTTTCAGGAACCTTGGATAACGAAGGATATTGTGAGATTAGTCAAAAAGAAAAGGGAAGCATTCGTAAGGGCTAGAAGGCTGGGAACAGATGAAGCCCGTGGACAATATAAAGAATGTAGGAAGAAACTTAAGCAAGGAGTCAGGAGGGCTAAAAGGGGTCATGAAAAGTCATTGGCAACCAGGATTAAGGATAATCCCAAGGCCTTTTATACATATGTAAAAAGCAAGAGGGTAGCCAGGGAAAGGGTAGGTCCACTCAGGGACAGAGGTAGGAATCTGTGTGTGCAGCCAGAAGAAATGGAAGAGATACTAAATGAGTACTTCTCATCAATATTCACCAAAGAGAAGGACTTAGCGGTCGATTTGTCTAGGTAAGAGTGTGTAGACAGCCTGGATCATGTTGAGATCAAAAAAGAGGAGGTGTTAGGCATCTTGAAGAATATTAAGGTGGATAAGCCCCCAGGGCCAGATGGGATCTACCCCAGAGTACTGAGGGAGGCAAGGGAGGAGATTGCTGGGGCCTTGACAGAAATCTTTGTATCCTCACTGGCTACGGGTGAGGTCCCAGAGGACTGGAGAATGGCCAATGTTGTTCCATTGCTTAAGAAGGGTAGCAGAGATAATCCAGGAAATTACAGGCCGGTGAGCCTTACATCAGTGGTAGGGATATTATTGGAGAAAATTCTTCATGACAGGATTTACCACCATTTGGAAGCAAATGGGCATATTAGTGAGAGGCAGCATGGTTTTGTGAAGGGGAGGCCGTGTCTCACTAACTTGATCGAGTTTTTCGAGGAAGTGACAAAGGTGATCGATGATGGAAGGGCAGTGGATGTTATCTACATGGATTTTAGTAAGGCCTTTGACAAGGTCCCTCATGGCAGACTGGTACAGAAGGTAAAGTCGCATAGGATCAGAGGTGAGCTGGCAAGATGGATACAGAATTGGCTTGGTCATAGAAGACAGAGGGTAGCAGTGGAAGGGTGCTTTTCTGTATGGAGAGCTGTGATGAGTGGTGTTCCACAGGGATCAGTGCTGGGAACTTTGCTGTTTGTAGTATACGTAAATGATTTGGAAGAAAATGTAACTGGGCTAATTAGTAAGTTTGCAGATGACACTAAGGTTGGAGGAATTGCAGATAATGAAGAGGATTGTCAAAGGATACAACGGGATATAGATCGGTTGGAGACTTGGGCGGAGAAATGGCAGATGGAGTTTAATCCGGACAAATGCGAAATGGCAGATGGAGCTAAATCCGGACAAATGCGAGGTAATGCATTTTGGAAGGTCTAATACAGGTAGGAATTATACAGTAAATGGCAGAAACCTTAAGTGCATTGACGGGCAGAGGGATCTGGGTGTACAGGTCCACAGGTCACTGAAAGTGGCAACGCAGGTGGATAAGGTAGTCAGGAAGGCATATGGCATGCTTGCCTTCATTGGCAGGGGTATTGAGTATAAAAGCTGGGAAGTATTGCTGCAGCTGTATAGAACCTTGGTTAGGCCACACTTGGAATATTGCATGCACTTCTGGTCGCCACATTACCAGAAGGATATGGAGGCGTTGGAGAGGGTGCAGAGGAGGTTTACCAGGATGCTGCCTGGTCTGGAGGTTATTAGCTATGAGGAGAGGTTGGAGAAACTTGGATTGTTCTCACTAGAGCGATGGAGATTGAGGGGCAACTTGAAAGAAGTTTATAAAATTATGAGCGGCATGGACAGAGTAGATAGTCAGAAGCTTTTTCCCAGGGCGGAAGAGTCAATTACTAGGGGACATAGATTTAAGGTGAGAGGAGAAAACTTTAGAGGAGATGTGCGGGGCAAGTTTTTTACACAGAGGGTAGTGAGTGTCTGGAATTCACTACCAGAGGAGGTGGTGGAAGCAGGTACGATAGTGGGGTTTAAGAGGCAGCTTGACAAATACATGAATAGGATGGGAATAGAGGGATATGGACCAGGAAGTGCAAAATGTTTTAGTTTGACAGGCAATATGATCGGTGCAGGCTTGGAGGGCCGAAGGGCCTGTTCCTGTGCTGTACTTTGTTCTTTGTTCTTTGAAAGCTGCAGTGCTGAGGCTTAGGCAAGCGAGTGTAGCAGACGGAGGGTTAGTCTGCGGGATGCAGTGTGCTACGGGAGCGTCTGTGGTCTTTTAGCACAGTAACCGAATCACTGCGGAACACGGGATGTCTGACGAGACCTCGAGAAGGGCGGTTCGCTGTCCGGGAATGAATTGGGGACTGTCAGGCTTCTTAACCAAACATATTGGGGATAAATACGCTAAATTAATAGAGAAAATGTTACAGGGCGGCTGGGACCCCGAGGGCCCCAGTTCGTCACAAAGAGAGTGGGTGGGAGCAGCAAAGAAGGAAGAGTGATTTAAAGGCGCTAAGTCATCTTAGTGCACAAATGTGTAGAGGGGAAAGAATTGGAGGCGGCCCGAGCTCACCTTGAGAGTGTGCGGGACCCTTAGGTCCCAAACCACCTCCCGCCTACAGCGAGGCATCTGCACACCCCCCTCCCCCGCCCCCGTTCTCAGAACAGGGCCATAGATACTTTAGTGGGGATGCCTTCGATATGGCCCCGCTGAGAACATCTATGGCAGCGGGACCTAATGGAGCCACTGCCCATAAATACCAGGCCTTTCCAACACTGGAAAAACAAACTGTCTTGAAAGACCTCCCTGCCCTAAAAGAGAAACATGCCAATGTTTCTGGACTAAATTAAAGGAATTGTACGACATGATTGGGCTCCATGAAAGGGATGTACACCTCCCTGTCTGGGCGAAATGTCCCAAGCGCACATGGGACGGGCTAGCGGACAATTTTAAGAACGGGACGTGGACACCCAACATTAATGCTGCCCCAGACGCAAGGAGCAGATAATGACTTTAGGCAGGCAGCTGAGGCAAGGTTAGGAAAACCAGCACCCAACTGGAATTCTATAAAGATAAAAACAAAAAGCTAAAAGCTACTGCGGATGCTGGAAATCCAAAACAAAATAAAAACAGAATTACCTGGAAAAACTCAGCAAGTCTGGCAGCATCGGCGGAGAAGAAATCAGTCAACGTTTCGAGCCCTCATGGCCCTTCAGCAGAACTGAAGCATAGTTTCAACAAGGGAGAAATATAAATTGGTTTAAGGTGGGTGGGGGGGAAGAGTCACATTGAGGGTGTGGTGTGAGCAGATAATCAAAAGATGTCAGAGACAAAAGGGTCAAAGAGGTGTTGAAGGTGGTGGTCTTTGTCTGAGAAAAGTGCTAATTAAGAATGCAAGACAGGATATTCAAAGTACAGCTCTAGTGGGGGTGGGGTGGAAAGACTAAAGGTTTTAGTTTTAGATTTAAAAATAATGGAAATAGGTGGGGAAAGAAGAAACTATATAAATTATTGAAAAAAAAGGCGGGTGGGGGGGGAAAAGAAACGGGGTGGGGATGGGGGGAGGGGGGTTTAAGATCTAAAGTTGTTGAATTCAATATTCAGCCCAGAAGGCTGTAAAGTGCCTAGTCGGAAGATGAGGTGCTGTTCCTCCAGTTTGCGTTGGGCTTCACTGGAACAATGCAGCAAGCCAAGGACAGACATGTGGGCAAGAGAACAGGGTGGAGTGTTAAAATGGCAAGCGACAGGGAGGTTTGGGTCTTTCTTGCGGACAGACCGCAGGTGTTCCGCAAAACGGTCGCCCAGTTTGCGTTTGGTCTCTCCAATGTAGAGGAGACCGCATTGGGAGCAACGAATGCAGTAGACTAAGTTAGGGGAAATGCAAGTGAAATGCTGCTTCACTTGAAAGGAGTGTTTGGGCCCTTGGGCCCTCCTCACCGTCCAAGGGCCCAAACACTCCTTTCAAGTGAAGCAGCATTTCACTTGCATTTCCCCTAACTTAGTCTACTGCATTCGTTGCTCCCAATGCGGTCTCCTCTACATTGGAGAGCCCAAACGCAAACTGGAGGAACAGCACCTCATCTTCCGACTAGGCACTTTACAGCCTTCCGGACTGAATATTGAATTCAACAACTTTAGATCTTAAACCCCCCTCCCCCCATCCCCACCCCGTTTCTTTTCCCCCCCCACCCGGAATTCTATAAAGCTGGTTAAGGGGGAGAATAGACACGAGTACGGCGAACGACTATGGGCCCGGTACCGGGAGTATTCAGGACAGGATAACCCCCCCCCCCCCCCCCCCCCCAAAGGATGATTCCCCATTTTTGAAAATCCTCAAAGATGGGCTCTCCAAAAAACACCAGGATATTTTAGCAATGGGGGTCGTTGTAGCGGACACCTACGAGGCCCCGCTAAACTGGTCTTGTCAGGTGGACAATGACACCCAGGTTCCCCCCCCCACCCCCCGAACATTCTGCACAGCTGGCAGTGTGGGCTGTGAGACATGGCACAATCGGGTGTTACAATTGCCAGGGCATGGGCCCCTGCGCCCGGCGATTGTGGGACATGGGGTGGAGGGGTAAAGGGGGGAAGCAAAGGAGCTGAACTCCCGGAGGGAACTAGAAAAGCTCCCCAGGGAAGAATGACTCCAGGCCATTCAGCCCCTCGCGAATGAATGATGGTTCGCGGCCCCCTTTAAACAGGACTCCTGAATGTACGTACCCGCAGTGCGAGGGGGCCACCATTGCAACGTACTCCTGTTCACCGGGGCGTCCGTGTCCCTTCCGGACCTTCCTTTGCCCGTAACCCCCACTACAGCGACTATTGAGGGGGTCGGGCGGGGGTGGGTTTATGGTAACGCACCTCAGCGAGGTCGTGTCCCTGGAAATCGCACAGGTAGAAGTGCCCGTCCAGCTCTGGGTCACAAACCGAGGGGAGGGAGCGAATCCTCGGTATTGACTTGCTACAACGGTTGGGAGGAGCTGGTACATCCCCAGCTGATCTGGTCCCACCTGATAACATGCCATAGGCCTATACCCGGGCATGTTCACCGCCTCCATAGGCAGGGAAAGCCGACCCGCGGGCACTGTTCAATTACTAATGCGGGACTGGGGAAGTTATCCCCGTCCATGGACCAATGTGTTCCCTACATACGGAGGTTTGGGCAGCCTGACTGCGGGAGGGTCCAGATCCCACCCCTGATCATCCCGGGACCGCTGCACAAACCCTCCCGCCAGTGCCCCACACATGCAGAGGCCATGGTTGTGGTGAGGGGGGTTGTGAAAGGTCTCCAAGCAGGCGGCATAGTGCGGGAGGCTGCAACCAACTCCCCAGCTTGGCCGGCCCGCAAACCGGACGGGTCCAACTGGTTGACCATCGATTATACCGCCCTCAATAGGGTCAACCCCCCCACCGAATCCACCCCATCGTCACCAGCCCAGCGACCATATTAAACAACCTCAAACCACAACACAGGGTCTTTACTGCCCTGGGTATTGCGAATGGTTCCTGGTCCCTCCCGCCGGCTGAGAGCTGCCAAGATAAATCGGCTTTTACCGTGGGTGGCGGTCAGGGCACCCGGACACGGCGGACATGGCGGTCAGGACACCCGGACACGGCGGACACGGCGGACAGGGCACCCGGACACGGCGGACACGGCGGACAGGGCACCCGGACACGGCGGACACGGCGGACAGGGCACCCGGACACGGCGGACACGGCGGTCAGGACACCCGGACACGGCGGACAGGACACCCGGACACGGCGGTCAGGACACCCGGACACGGCGGACAGGACACCCGGACACGGCGGTCAGGGCACCCGGACACGGCGGACACGGCGGTCAGGACACCCGGACATGGCGGACACGGCGGTCAGGACACCCGGACACGGCGGACAGGACACCCGGACACGGCGGACAGGACACCCGGACACGGCGGTCAGGACACCCGGACACGGCGGTCAGGACACCCGGACACGGCGGTCAGGGCACCCGGACACGGCGGACACGGCGGTCAGGACACCCGGACATGGCGGACACGGCGGTCAGGACACCCGGACACGGCGGACAGGACACCCGGACACGGCGGTCAGGACACCCGGACACGGCGGACAGGACACCCGGACACGGCAGTCAGGGCACCCGGACACGGCGGTCAGGGCACCCGGACACGGCGGACACGGCGGTCAGGACACCCGGACACGGCGGACACGGCGGTCAGGACACCCGGACACGGCGGACAGGACACCCGGACACGGCGGTCAGGACACCCGGACACGGCGGACAGGACACCCGGACACGGCGGTCAGGACACCCGGACACGGCGGTCAGGGCACCCGGACACGGCGGACACGGCGGTCAGGACACCCGGACACGGCGGACACGGCGGACAGGGCACCCGGACACGGCGGACACGGCGGTCAGGACACCCGGACACGGCGGACACGGCGGTCAGGACACCCGGACACGGCGGACAGGACACCCGGACACGGCGGTCAGGACACCCGGACACGGCGGTCAGGGCACCCGGACACGGCGGTCAGGGCACCCGGACACGGCGGACACGGCGGTCAGGACACCCGGACACGGCGGACACGGCGGTCAGGACACCCGGACACGGCGGACACGGCGGTCAGGACACCCGGACACGGCGGACAGGACACCCGGACACGGCGGTCAGGACACCCGGACACGGCGGTCAGGGCACCCGGACACGGCGGACACGGCGGTCAGGACACCCGGACACGGCGGACACGGCGGACAGGGCACCCGGACACGGCGGACAGGGCACCCGGACACGGCGACCGCAGGGTTTTCACAACAGCCCTGCCATATTTCACCGGGAAATGCACAATACCCGAGACCTTCTGGACCCACGGCCGTTTCGGAGAACAGTCATTCAGTACTTAGACCACCTCCTCCTGGTGTCCGAGACGGACAGAGGGGGTGCCTGTGCCGGTGCCTGTGCTGGTACCGGTGCCGGTACCTGTGCCTGTGCCGGTACCTGTGCCTGTGCCGGTACCTGTGCCGGTACCGGTGCTGGTAGCGGTGCCGGTACCTGTGCCGGTGCTTGTGCCTGTGCCGGTGCTGGTACCTGTGCCAGTGCCGGTGCTGGTACCTGTGCCAGTGCCGGTGCCGGTACCTGTGCCGGTGCCTGTGCCGGTGCTGGTACCTGTGCCAGTGCCGGTGCCGGTACCTGTGCCGGTGCCTGTGCCGGTGCTGGTACCTGTGCCAGTGCCGGTGCCGGTACCTGTGCCAGTGCCTGTGCCGGTACCTTAGTCGCCCTCCTTGAACGCCTCGCGCTCGCCGGGTTTAAAGCGAACCCCACAAAAGCCCAGGTAGCACAAAGGGAGGCCCAGTGCTTGGGGCAGGTAATCTCGCAGGGCACTAAGGGTTTAGCTGTAAACCGGAGCGAAGCCATTGGCAACATGCCCCGACCGACTAACATCAGAGGAGTCCGCCAGGTAATGGGGTTCTTTAATTACTGTAGACACTTTATTCCCAACTTTTCCACCCTGGCGGCCCCTTTAAATGACCTTTTAAAGGTGGGGGGGGAAGCGTCACTAACACCCATTGTCTGGGACGGGGACCAAGAGCAGGTTTTCACCAAACTAAAAGCAGCGTTAATGTCCGCACCAGCCCCTGGGGCTGGCAAATTCATCTAAGCCCTTCCACCTCTATTGCCACCACGATGGCAACACCTACAACGCTGTAACTCTTTCGAGTACATTCACAGTTCTTGACTTTTTTTTTGTTCAAAGTCCTGGAGTGGGACATGAACCCACAACCTTCTGACTCAAAGGTGAGGGTGCTATGAACTGAGCCACAGCTGACACCTCCCTACAATGCTGTAGCTGCACAAACTCACAGCGACACCCTACAACCGGTCGCTTACTACTCAACCAAGCGATCCCTGGTTTCAATGGGGTTCAGTGACTGACTGGGAGCCCCAGACTGTGCAGCCTGGGCTGTTCAGGTAAGCGAGCCACAGGAATGACGGGCGAGGTCATACTACATAACCGCCACACTTTAGATCAGATGCTGAACACGGGCAAACTCCGCTCGATATCAAACATCAGGAGTAGCCAGTGGGAGACTGTCTTCTACCAAAGGACAGCTCCATTAAGATCATCCGTAAAACTGGACACAACTTAAACAAAGTCCTCCTCCTGTTGACCAGTAAGTGGGCGATGTGATGTACACCCTCTGTTTGAATTTACAGGTACCGGAGCAGCATGCCAACTGCGAACACCATCTCGGTCTTCATTCTCAGCATTGTAGCTCGGGGTCTACAGAGAGAGACCAGCGAACACCCAGCGGCTCGGGAAGATCACTGTGAGCGGGGATTCCGCCGACTATCTCCCGGATTGGGCATACATGGAAGGCCACTGGCCGGACAAGAGTGTAAAAGAAATGGTGACCTACAAACAGCAGCGGGAGCCGGAGATGGGTGGTTAGGGGTTAAGCCGGGGCGGGTGGGAGGACGTGTGACGGTGACATGCGATCCTGGGGACCGGCTGGTGCGAAGCGAATATAAGATCCCTGCAAATAGGTGGGTGTGGTCAGCCCCTAATGGTGAGGGGGTCAGTCACGGTCCAGAGTGCGATCCGGCCGTTGTTTACCGGCTTCCCAAGCTAACTGCGGTGCGGATGCGCTCGGGTGTCCTGCTCCTGGTGGGGGCAGCGCCTTTCGTCTACTTCTGGGGATGGGGAGGGAGATCGACCCCCACTCCCCCAGCCCGTAGCACAATACCATGGGTCCACCCTCACTACCCGGGACAAGACCCAGGACCCGAGAGCGGCTTGGTGCTGGGGGCAGCTGACAACGCCGTGTACTAAATGTACAGTATGAGGTCGTGCCGACCATAATTAATGTGGGGGATTTAGGAACACTCCGTGATTGCCCACCACCCAGACAGACCCTCTACCGCCCCATGGCACTCTGACCACCCAGCCAGACCCTCTACCGCCCCATGGCACATCTGACCACCCAGACAGACCCTCTACCGCCCCATGGCACTCTGACCACCCAGCCAGACCCTCTACCGCCCCATGGCACTCTGACCACCCAGCCAGACCCTCTACCGCCCCATGGCACTCTGACCACCCAGCCAGACCCTCTACCGTCCCATGGCACATCTGACCACCCAGCCAGACCCTCTACCGTCCCATGGCACATCTGACCACCCAGCCAGACCCTCTACCGCCCCATGGCACTCTGACCACCCAGACAGACCCTCTACCGCCCCATGGCACATCTGACCACCCAGCCAGACCCTCTACCGTCCCATGGCACTCTGACCACCCAGCCAGACCCTCTACCGCCCCATGGCACTCTGACCACCCAGCCAGACCCTCTACCGCCCCATGGCACATCTGACCACCCAGCCAGGCCCTCTACCGCCCCATGGCACATCTGACCACCCAGCCAGACCCTCTACCGCCCCATGGCACTCTGACCACCCAGCCAGACCCTCTACCGCCCCATGGCACTCTGACCACCCAGCCAGACCCTCTACCGTCCCATGGCACATCTGACCACCCAGCCAGACCCTCTACCGCCCCATGGCACTCTGACCACCCAGCCAGACCCTCTACCGCCCCATGGCACTCTGACCACCCAGCCAGACCCTCTACCGCCCCATGGCACTCTGACCACCCAGCCAGACCCTCTACCGCCCCATGGCACTCTGAACACCCAGCCAGACCCTCTACCGTCCCATGGCACTCTGACCACCCAGCCAGACCCTCTACCGTCCCATGGCACATCTGACCACCCAGCCAGACCCTCTACCGCCCCATGGCACTCTGACCACCCAGCCAGACCCTCTACCGCCCCATGGCACATCTGACCACCCAGCCAGACCCTCTACCGCCCCATGGCACTCTGACCACCCAGCCAGACCCTCTACCGCCCCATGGCACTCTGACCACCCAGCCAGACCCTCTACCGCCCCATGGCACATCTGACCACCCAGCCAGACCCTCTACCGCCCCATGGCACTCTGAACACCCAGCCAGACCCTCTACCGCCCCATGGCACATCTGACCACCCAGACAGACCCTCTACCGCCCCATGGCACTCTGACCACCCAGCCAGACCCTCTACCGCCCCATGGCACATCTGACCACCCAGCCAGGCCCTCTACCGCCCCATGGCACATCTGACCACCCAGCCAGACCCTCTACCGCCCCATGGCACTCTGACCACCCAGCCAGACCCTCTACCGCCCCATGGCACTCTGACCACCCAGCCAGACCCTCTACCGCCCCATGGCACTCTGACCACCCAGCCAGACCCTCTACCGCCCCATGGCACTCTGACCACCCAGCCAGACCCTCTACCGCCCCATGGCACTCTGACCACCCAGCCAGGCCCTCTACCGCCCCATGGCACTCTGACCACCCAGCCAGACCCTCTACCGCCCCATGGCACTCTGACCACCCAGCCAGACCCTCTACCGCCCCATGGCACTCTGACCACCCAGCCAGACCCTCTACCGCCCCATGGCACTCTGACCACCCAGCCAGACCCTCTACCGCCCCATGGCACTCTGACCACCCAGCCAGACCCTCTACCGCCCCATGGCACTCTGACCACCCAGCCAGGCCCTCTACCGCCCCATGGCACTCTGACCACCCAGCCAGACCCTCTACCGCCCCATGGCACTCTGACCACCCAGCCAGACCCTCTACCGCCCCATGGCACTCTGACCACCCAGCCAGACCCTCTACCGCCCCATGGCACTCTGACCACCCAGCCAGACCCTCTACCGCCCCATGGCACTCTGACCACCCAGCCAGACCCTCTACCGCCCCATGGCACATCTGACCAGGCAGACAGACCTTCACCCCTCACAGAAATCCCGACGGGCCCTGCCAGCGGCGGAAACGGTCAACACTGAACAACCTGCTGACTGGGGTCAACACTGGGACGTCGGTGGTTAATTCGCTAGACATAGGCACTGTCCCGACGGGCAGGACAAACTAAAATCAGGTCCTTCAGCGGCTTCACAGGGGCAAGGCAGCCGGATTGCCCAGACAGCCAGACAAGGAGGGGATCCGGATCTGGACCATACAGGGGCAGGCAGGCTAAGAGCCTGAATCAGCTGATTGATGGAGAAGGAGACAGTGAAAGGGACAGTCTGTCACAGTTTAGGTGCATGTGCCCCACAGTCAGTTGAAGACAGGGCTGGAGCAGATTAACCGGGGCTGGATTAGCCCTGAGACGGGTGGGACAGCCCCCTGGTACACTCGCCCCCTGCACCTTCAGGGGGTTGTCTCACACAGTCCCGGTGGTAGAAGGTGCCCGGTGAATGATAGCCTGGTGGTAGGGGTCATCCTAATGCTTCCAGCATGGGACTAATACGAGGGGAGACCCTACCCCCTGTATGAAGTGGAAAATATCGGAGTTTGACTGGATAAGGTTACTATTCGCTACCACCCCGCCCCAGCCGAAGCAATATTCAAGCAAGGGGTCTTGGTGAGGGTGAGCACCAAGGGGTGCTGCTGGTCTGGCACCCTGCTAGCATGCCCACACCCACTAACCCTCGCCGAACAAAGCCAGTGTGGATTAAACTGCATCACGGGGTGCACCGCGGAAATATCTCCGGCCGTGACCTCTCCCACCAGGGATGCCCACAAGGGAGGGGGCACCTACTGCGTGACAACGGGACAGCCCGTAACGCAGTGCGGAAGAGTGACCTGCCCCATGCATAATGGTCCCTTTGGTTCAGCCCACATGTACCCGCACGTATCGCATCAGCACATATTATAGAAATTCACCCGCGGAACAGACACTGTTGATGCCGCAGAAGCCTTTGCTGTCAGCATCTCCTGGTACCAGCATGATGTGCTGCCGCCCATCCCTCAAGTACCCGAGCAATTCAGAGATCTAGAAGCATTTAAAAGACAGCTTGACCAGACTCAGGGAAATTACTTCGGAAGCAGAAACCCTTAATAAAGACATTGCCAATGCGCTCCAGGTGGAGCCTTGGTACAAGGCTGTGTGGAACTGGGGGTTTAATGTTCAAATCCACCCGTGGCTTGGGATCATATCTCATTTATTGGTAGTGATTCAGCTAATGATTATACTAGCTTTGTGCATCACTGCATGTAAGAAGCAGCGACAGCGGCTGAGGCTGCAGGGGGCCCGAGTTCTGCACCATAAAACCATAGAACCATAGAAAAGTTACAGCGCAGAAGGAGGCCGTTCGGCCCATTTTGTCCATGTCAGCCCGAGGACACCCAGGTGCCCTTTCTAATCCCACCTTCCTGCACCCGGCCCATAGCCCTGCAGCTTACAGCACTTTAGGTGCAGATCCAGGTACTTTTTAAAAGAGTTTAAAGTTTCTGCCTCTACCATCAACTTGGGCAGCAAATTCCAACGCCCACTACCCTCTACGTAAAAAAGTTCTTCCTCATGTGCCCCCTACGCCTTTTGCCACTTATCTTGAATCTATGTCCCCTGGTTCTAGAATTCTCCATCAAGGGAAGCAATTTTATCCTGTCCACTCTATCTATTCCTCTCATAATTTTGTATGCCTTCTTTACAACCTTGTCTACATGAACTGCTGCCTTCAGGGACCTGTGTACTTGTACACCAAGATCTCTCACTTCATCTACCCCTCTTAGTATATTCCCATTTATTGTGTAACCCCTGTAACTGTTTGACCTCCCTAAATGTATGACTTCACACTTCTTTATGTTAAAATCCATCTGCCACTTTACAGCCCACTCCACCAACCCATCTATATGGTTTTGGAGATTATGGCTATCCTCTACACTATCCACTACTTGGCCAATCTTTGTGTCATCTGCAAATTTCCCAATCGTGCCCCCCATGTTCATGTCCAAATCATTAATATATAACACAAACAGCAAGGGTCCCAACACTGAGCCCTGTGGAACACTTGAGACAAATTTCCATTCGCAAGGGCATCCATCGACCATTACCCTATGTTTCCTGTTGCAAAGCCAACCTTTTATCCAGTTTGCCACGTTACCCTGAATCCCATGGACTTTTACTTTCCTGACCAATTTGCCATGTGGGACCTTGTCAAATACCAGGAGCGGAGGGCAATGATAGGTGAGACAGGTATATGAATTACCCAATGGGGGAACCGTGTGTCCCCCTATGGGCAACAGGAGGGATTGTTGTGGGGAATTTTCAGTCAGGGAACATAGTTCCTTGGCTGTGTGGTGGTCCCCCCTGCCATTAACTAGATGAATAGGTATGTAGGGACAACTCCTAGGTGCCGGTGCTCGGACCCCTGCTGCTCGTGAGCCAACCTGGGTCAGTTGAGAACAAAGGTAATAGGCTGAGCTAGTTAATAATGTAAATCTGTGTAAAATAGGGACAGACGTTGACATGGGTTGTATGTGTATTTTGTGTGTTTAAAATAATCAGAATCATCTGGGCATTGTGAACACCCATAATCTTGTTACAGGAGGGCAGTTAAAGAGAAATAGATGTCTGTAAGTAGGCAATAGTAGACTATCAGACTGGGTGACCGCTTTGCGGAACACCTTCGGTCTGTCCGCAAGCATGACCCAGACCTCCCTGTCGCTTGCCATTTCAACACACCACTCTGCTCTCATGCCCACATGTCCATCCTTGGCCTGCTGCAATGTTCCAGTGAAGCTCAACGCAAACTGGAGGAACAGCGCCTCATCTTCCGACTAGGCACTTTACAGTCTTCTGGATTTAATATTGAGTTCAACAATTTCAGATCATGAACTCTGTCCTCCATCCCCACCCCCTTTCTGATCCCCCTTTTTCCAATAATTTATAATTTTTTTACAACTATATTTTTTTCTTTTCCCTCCTATTTTAAAATTTATTTCAATCTATTGTTTCATCTCCACCTTTTAGCCCATTTCGATCCCTTCCCCCCACTTGACCCGCACTAGGGCCATCTGCCACTAGCTTGCTTCCCTTAATGTCACCATTAGCACATCTTTTAGATAATATCACCACCATCAACATCTCTTTGTCCTTTTGTCTATGACATCTTTGGCAGTCTCTTCTTGGCCTCCACATATCACTGGCCCTCTATCGAGCTCTCCTGTCCCACCCCCTTCTACCAGCATATATTTCATCTCATTTCTATATGTCTTAGTTCTGATGAAAGGTCATACGGACTCGAAACATTAACTGTATTCCTCTCCGCAGATGCTGTCAGACCTGCTGAGTTTTTCCAGGTATTTTTGTTTTTGTTCTAGATTTCCAGCATCCACAGTATTTTGCTTTTATTATAGTAGACTATCAATATTCATCGGAGTTCACCTCCGATCGGGAACAGGCTATCAATAGTTATCAGAGTTTACCTCTGGCTGCATTGTAACATGAACTTGATGGTGTGCAGTCATTAGTATGAAATGGGAAGCAATCTCCGCGTATTGTTTACTATCTTCACTGTATTGTTAGCCATAGCAATGAATGAAACTGCCTTACTATAAAAACTGGATACATGCTTGTATTCATTAGATGTGACTCTGGTGTAGTCCACATCTCTCGTTGCAACGATAATAAAATCAACTGTGCCTTCGCCTCCAGCCGGGGTCTTGTAGCTTTCTCTTGTTTTCTCTAGGCCACACTAATTCGACAGGAAGCCCTCAGCAAATTAATAGGCCCCAAGAAGTGTAATTGAGAAATCCCCCAACACAGCGCTCTCATCTCTGGCCATCTGAGGGGTGACCAGCACTCTCCGGTAAGCATTAAGGGGAGGTCATACTGAGCAAGGAAAGGTGCTAAGTACAGCCATGATAACCACGTCTCTCTCCCTTTCATGCTGCAGGAGGATCACGTCAGGATCATGGATCCTGGTGACCTAACTGTATGCCTGATGGTCTACAGAGATGGTAGAAGACGGGGGAGAGAGTGACTGAGACACCTGGCTGTGCAAAGGCAGGAGCAGCAACCACATGCTGTCCAGGAGCGACAGTGAGCCGTAGCTGGTTGGCGCCTAGCGACACTCAGGGTCTATAGACGCCACCTCCCATTCCTGCAGATGACTGAGAACCAGTGTCGCCGATGACTGCGCATATCTGCAGACCTGGTCACTCAAACCTGCCACTTACTGCAGGACTTGGCACCAAGGGGACATAGAGGGCATCCACTGCCAGTGGCTGTGAAAGTGACGGTGTGCTCAATTTCTATGCCAGCGGCTCCTTTCAGGGCTCCACAGGTGACCTTTGTGGGATTTCACAATCTGCCATCCACAAATGCTTCCATGAGGTCACGGATGCCATCTTCTCCATGGCACACAACTTTGTGCATTTTGCTCGGGACCAGGACAGCCAAGATACAAGGGCCATTGGATTCACCCTGATCTCGGGATTCCCACAGGTGCAGGGTGCGATTAACTGCACTCATTTGGCGCTCAGGTCTCTGTTGCTACACACGGTGAATTACATCAGTGGCAAGGGCTTCCACTCACTAAACGTTCAGCTGGTGTGCAAGCACCAGAAACACATCCTGTAGGTGTGTGCACGGGTCCAGGGAGTGTGCATGATGCCTACATCCTGAGTTGCTCGCAGGTCCCTGATGCCTTCCAGGGTCCACAGAAGCTGCAGGGTTGGCTCCTCGGGGACAAGGGCTACCTGCAGAGGCCGTGGCTGATGACACCCGTGCAGCAGCCTCAGACTGCAGCAGAGCGATGCTATAATGAGGCTCATGCTGCAGCTCACAACTTGGAGGAGCAGACCATTGGGATGCTGAAGATGCGGTTCTGGTGCCTGGACCGGTCTGGTGGAGCCCTGCAATACAGTCCACAGAGGGTGTCACACATCGTCATCATCTGCTGTGCCCTTTACAACCTGGCACTGCAACGGGGAGAGGAGCTGGCTGAAGAGGAGATGGAGGAGCTGCATGTCTCCTCTGATGAGGAGGACACTGACGGGGATGAGGGTGAGGGGGTCCTCGGTGGTGACGACGACGGGGATGAGGCTCTCGCACTGGCTAGATGGGGTAGGCGCACTCGGGAGACCCTCATAGCTGCCAGATTTGTGGAGGATGATGACGACATGCAGTGAGGTGTCCCATAGATCCTCACATTGCATCTGTGAACGTTTGACTCCAGTCTGGCTTATGGCAGCGCCAATACCCTCTGTGAGAATGCTCCTGTCATGGAGACGCAATGGAGGCCCTAATCATTGCTAGATTCCAGGAGGATGATGATGAAATGCAGTGAGGACACTCCATAGATCTTCACATTGCCTCTGAAAATGTCTGACTCCTGTTTGGCCGAGGGCAGCTCGCTTGCGCTCTGTGATCAGGGCCATCTCAGAGATGCAGTCATGAAACATAAGACATACCTGATGCTGTGCCCGCCTTCAGCACCTGAACCCTTCAGAAGCTGGTGCACAGCATCACTGGTCGCAGATGCTGGTGTGATGGGGGCCAACCTCACTGTAAAGGTGCTGAGAGCACACAGAGAGAATGAGAGAGAGAAGGCACTACTGCTGCGCAGGACAGGGAGGCCAGGAGGCAAAAGATTGTCGTTTTAACATCCTAGGTGGGTGTCTGGACTTTTGTTCAGTGCAGGTGCAGAGAACTGTGTGTTTTGTACGGGGAGGGCAGAAGATTTGTTCAAGAGACTTGGGGGGAGAAAGTGTGTGTGTGTTGTTTAACATCCTGCCACCACCACCCCACCCAACCCCTCCTTGCTTGAGACAGGTCCAAGCCCAGGTAGCTGGTGCTGCCTGGTCAAGAGGGACAGGGCTACCTCCTGTGTGCCAGGCAGTACCGGCTGCCTGGTGAAGAGGGACAGGGCTGACCCGTGTGCCAGGCAGTTCCGGCTGCCTGGTGAAGAGGGACAGGGCTGACCCGTGTGCCAGGCAGTACCGGCTGCCTGGTGAATAGGGACAGGGCTGACCCATGTGCCAGGCAGTTCCGGCTGCCTTGTGAAGAGGTACAGGGCTGACCCATGTGCCAGGCAGTTCTGGCTGCCTGGTGAATAGGGACAGGGCTGACCCATGTGCCAGGCAGTTCCGGCTGCCTGGTGAAGACATCACCTTGCCCCTACTGGAAGATCATCAAGGCCCCACCCACACTGCATTCCAATGAGAGACACCCACCTGCATCTTCCCCTTTCCCTCCTATGTCTCCCTGTCCTTTACCCCTCTCCCTCCTCTCCTCTCTGCTTGTTATCATCCCTGACGGGGAGGTTACATCATCTTTCCCCCTCTCCCTGGGGTGGGATATTAATACCAATATTTCTCAGGGTGGATGTGTCTCAGCCCCTATGGCTGCAACAGTGTTGCCTGTAGCCCGGTCTTCCTGGGCGATGGTGTAGGCGGTGCCAATGCCAGGGGCAAGGGCCAACTCTGAGGGCGGTGCCGTCGCCGAGGGCAGTGCCGTCGCTGGGAGGGACGGTGCTAACGCCAGGGGCAGGGCTCTCCAAGAAAACCTATGCGGGAGCAGCATCACCCTTCCGTCTCTTCACCACGTCCCTGGGCGTGAAGAGCTGCACCCACCCTGAAATGACGATCGTGGTGTGCGTCAGGGCTGTGGCCGGGCTTGTCGGCCCCTTAGCCATAGTGGCTGAAGGGTTCTCAAAATTCCCCCATTTTTCATATCATCAACAAGGATATGACTTTTGGACTTTTATGACAGAGGACCCAACTGCTGAGTTAAGTGTAGAACCCTGCAGACAGGAGGCTAGGACGAGAGGAGACAGAAATCGCATTCTTCCCTTTAAAACAATCAACCCAGAGAAAGACTTCATCTTACACAAAACGAAAGCCCATCAAAATCTTAAATAAATAATCACTACTAACTACTAAGGCAGGAAGGCCGCAATCAATGCAATTATGCGAACCCATCAATACTCCACATATACAATGGCTTTCAGTTCAAAACTAGTTACGGGGAAAGGAAGACAACCATAAACATCATGCGAGCCTATTAAAAACAACAAGACAACAATCATCTGGAGAAGCCCACCAAAATCAAACAAAGAACTAGCCTTGATTTGGTTTGAGATAAGAAATTCGAAAAAACAGTATAACTGGGCCACCAGTTACGAAAGGGAGCAGATCTGAAGGGTGAGCAGTTTTTGGAGTGGTTGAAGCAGAGTTTTAAGCAGGGAGCTGAGCCAAGTGGAGGAAGGAGATCTGGAGGTTTGCAGGCCCACAGGCAACATTCAGGCGAGGGGCACGGGGTGGCAGGCTCAACCGAAGATACAAAGACAACAAAGCCACAAGCGCAGCCCTCCACGAAGATCGACCACCCACAACCACGCCCTCGACCCAACTGAAGAACCTTCGCAGATTCCACAGACCAGGACCACGTGGGGACGGCAGGCCCTAGAGGACACAAAGAGTGTACCCCAAAACTGCAACCGGCTTACCTGGCTGGATTTTGAACTGTCAAGGAACCCTGGTTGGTGAGCATGATCCCTGACCTCTCCTAGTTCAATTCAGTTAGGTTTAGGGGGTAGGACAAGGGTAAGGGGATTAGTAGTGTGATTTTCCCTCGTTATGCCATGTGTTCCCCATTCTTAACTAAGTGTACTTTGTAGGTCTGTATAATCTCAGTGTAATCCTAATGTTATAAGTTCATTTGTGACTTCAATAAACCCAGTTTTTTTTTCTTGTACCAAAACCAGTTGTCTGCTGCACTTTGTCACAACCCCCAAATAAGTCCAAAGTCTAGAACCCAGGGAGTGGGAGCGATTCGGACTGCTCAGAAGTCAAAGGTGAAGCTGACACACACCACCACCCCCTACATGGCCACCTTGAAAATGGATGGCAAAGCCCTGAGCGGGCGGTGTTCCTGGCCCTGCAAAAGGGGCTCACTGTGGGCAGGAGTTTTCCGGCTGTGGACCCCCGCGCTGTCAGAAGGCGCAGAGAAAAACCGCCACCTGGGGGCAGCCCCAAGACTCCCCATACCCCCCAAAATGACCCTGAACATCAGATCCCTGAAGACACCGGCTCGGGGGAAACAGAAACATCCAGCCCCAGTGTTGTGTCCACGTGTGCTCCCGGGCCCGTGTGCGCCTCAGCGCCATGTGCTGGGCTTGGCGTCATCCCCACACGGGTTCCTGAGGCTGGCAGGGGTGGGGCGCATGACCCTGAACCGGTTGTCCTTTTAAAAATGGTGGACCTGCACAAACCCCAGAGGGCGGAGTGTCCGGGAGGGCTGGACGAGGCAGAGGGGGCCTCATAGATGGAGATCTCCCCAATCCCCAGCCTAACCTAGAAGAGACATCACCCCTCAGAGAGGGAGGACACCGACCGATGAGGTTGGATATGTCCCTTCCCCCAGTGAAGAGGTTGTGGCATCTCCTCCCTGTAAGTCCTTGCTCTGCCCCCGGAGGGGGGGCGGGGTGGGGGGGGGGGGTGGGGGTTGCCCAGTCACCCCTGTTTCCCCTGCTCCCTTGCTGCAGTCTCCTGAGCAGGGCCCCTCAGGGGTCGGTGAGGGTATCTCCCTTGTGGTGGTGCCCCATCCCGACCCACCTTATCCCATCTGGCCCACCAGGGGACTGCAGCAGCCCCTTTTTGGCCCCCATAACTGGGTCATTGGGGGGCGGTGATAAGAAGGCCTCCCTGCTCCATCATTCATCCTTTTGCAGCACTGGATAGCTATCCTCCTCTGCAGGGCATTTGTGCTGACCACCGCTGCCACAGCCTCGCAAGCCAGGTTGGTGACATTGCTGGCCATCCTGCGGCCAGAGTGGGGGTAGAGCAAATCCTGGCGGCCTCCATGGCATCCAGCAGTCGCTCGAGGGACCTGCCAATGAAGCAGGGGGCTGCAGTCTTTTTTCCTTTGCTGGCCATGTCTCCCGGGCAGCGGTGGTGAGCTGGTGACGATGAGCGCTTTGCTGGTGGCTGCCTTTTAAAGATGGTAGCTGGCATGATGCAACAGTGGGGTGATGGCAAGTAGGCGAATGAGAGCCCGCCCACCATGGAAACAGCGTGTTTCACAGGAGTGAATATATAATGAGGTGGGCTCAGGAAGATATGGCATGAAAATCCACCATTTTCATCGGTGGGCAGGACTCCATTTTACCTGCCCGCTAACGCACTGAGTGCAATTCTGGAAAAATTCAGCCCATTATCAAATGCCTTCTGGAAATCCAAGTACAGTACATCTATAGGCTCCCCTTTATCCACTGCGCATGTTACTCCTTCAAAAAACTCCAATAAATTGGTTAAACATGATTTTCCTTTCACATAACCATGCTAACTCCTCAGGATTGCCTTGAGCTCCTCCAAGTGCCCAGCTTTAGCTCTCTAATGACCGATTTTAATAACTTCCCCACAACAGACGTCAAGCTAACTGGCCTATAGTTTCCTATTTTCTGCCTCCCTCCCTTCTTGAATAGAGGGGTTATATTTTCTACTTTCCAGTCTGATGGAACCTTTCCAAAATCTAGTTAAATTTTGAAAATTAACACCATCGCATTGACTACTCATTAGCCATCTCTTTTAAGACTGCTACCAACAACTGCTTCTTGGCATCCCTGAGCCCCTCCTGCCAAGTCTCCAACAGACAACCACTGCTTACAGGCTTTTTGTTTCCCAACTGCTGGATTGCTATCATACAGTTTTCCTTCAGCTCCACTGAGCTGGTAAGTGCCCCAGGGCTTTCCCAAGCTCCAAATGTCCAACAGCGTTCGGAAGCTGAGAGGAACCAGACCTGCTTGGGAGCACCTCAGATTGAGAGCGGATAAATATAGGATGAGGCTTGGGGCTTCACTTACCTTTTGGAGATGAGGAACCGGACCTGCGTGGGAGCACCTTGAATCAGGAACCTACAGGAGCTGCGTTAGTTTGAAAAAAAAAATCTAACCGTGACATCACAGGAAAACGGTAATTTATTTGGAATTGGTTGGTGAGTAACTGTGGTTAGGGACGGTCTGCAAAAAGCTGAAATTTTTAAAAAATAGTAAAGGCTGCTACAAGAAATTACTTAAGTGACACAAGCAAAAGGCATGGCAGGGCAACTCAGCTATGTGGAATGCCCATCCTGTAACTAGTGGAAAATTGTGGGCACTTCCTGTGGCCTGGATGGCCATGTGTGCAGCAAGTGTCACCAGCTGCAGAAACTTGAACTCTGGGTTTCGGAACATGAGCAATGCCTGTAATCACTGTGGTGCATCTGCAAGGCGAGATCTACATGGGCAGCATGCTTAGGGAGGTCACTGATGCAATATGCCTTTAAGGGTATTAGCATAACATCACTGGGTAATGTGATCCAGTCTTAGTTTCACTTTTGCTTTGAACAGGGTGCACAGACACAGCTCTGGTGTCTTCAAGCTTTATATCTATGTATAATGGTTCTCATGTCCCCAGTTTTAATAATTTAACCCATCACATGTTTGCCCAATCCCTTATGAGCAAATGGTGTCTTGTGTCTTATACAGAAATAAACCCAAGGTATTATATCATTATAATAACATGGCATGGTGGCAGCGGTGGTAAGACAGGTGGCATTGATATTAGGTACAGGTACAACATGATGCACAGTTTTAGATCATGTTATATGGCATAAGAAAATTCTTGATGTTTTGCTCAGAATGTAACAAAGTTGCAGCATTGGAGAGTGTTGAAAACACAGTATGTTGACTGTGAAGAAAAGCTTCGGAAACCCAGTGCCAAGCCAGTGGGGGTAATCAGACAGATCCCTTGTAGTGAGATTGCAGTGCACTTCGGGATGGCCTGTCAGTCAGCGAGTGGGATAGTGTGTTAGGAAGACCAGCACCAGGTTAGCTCAATCGGGAAAGGCAAGTGACCAGTGTCTGGGCCGGATTGACAGTGAGTGAGGGAGAGTCAAACAAAAAAAAAAACCAAGTCATACTAATTGGGGCAGAGAAGGTTGCAATTATAATGGGCAGCTTCGGGAGGTGCTGAACAATAAATTGAATAAAAAGCAAGGACACCATTACTCTGTGGCGTGTTCCTGCCACAACTCATCTTCATGAGCAGAGCTTCGGAAAAGCGCGTGAAAGTGGCTATGGCAACACTCATTCCAGATACTAAAGGAGAAGGAAGGTCAAGGAGATATTGTCAGAATGTCCACAAAATTCCCCAGTTTGAATTGGGATGCAGCTGACCTACTATCCAATAGTAGGATTCAAAATGCTCAAATAACATACAGAACTATGATTTCTTGATTCAGGTGTGTCTGAACCAGACAAGCAAGCCAGAAAAATTTGCCTAGCAATTGGGAATGCACGGCTGAACATGTCAGGAACATGTTTCTTCCTTCCTATAAGAGCTAAAGGATTACCAAAAGATATGGATGACATTGGAAGACTGGTCCAGAATCAGGTTAAACTCACGTATTCATCAGCTTGAGTTCATGTCATTTTGACAACAGCCTGCAGAATCCATAGACCGCTTCACCAGCAGAGGCAGAGGAAAGGGTACGCGCTATGATTTTTCAAACGCAGAACTAGTAGATAGAATTGCTGAGTTGGTGATCACATCCACTCCCATAAAAGCAACCCAGAATGATCTGCAACACAAACTTAAAACGTATAGCATCAAAGAGCCACTCAAGGATGGATGTAAATTTGAAGTGATCCTCACAGGTCCACAAAGTTTACAGGTCCGAGGTACAACCCTAATTGTTGATGCGCTCACAAGAACAGCCAAACCTAGCAAGACATGTGAAAGGTGTTGACTTATGCAGGCATCAAGGAAATGCCCAGCTTTTCATCAATTCTGTAAGGCATGTGGCAGAAAGGGCTTATTGGCAGGGGCAGTGCCAATGCAAGAAGGATGGATCATTGACAGTATGCCTTGATCAACGACATTTAAACGCAGCTTTGAAATGTTGTCCTTTCAAATTACCCACATTAGAAGAGTTAAATCTGAGATTTGCAGGTACAAAATTCTTCTTGAATCTTGATGTCAAGCATGGCTACCGGTCAGGACACTGCAGAGAAGTTGCAAGAGCATAGTGCATTCCACATTCCATTCAGGTGATACTGTTTTCAATGAGTTTCTTTTGGGCTTTCTGTTAGGCAGGGTCTCTTTCAAGCTCACATGGACCACATTACATGCACTGGATACATCTGTATCCTAAATGACACAGCTGTTGTGGGGACAACAAAGCAAAAACATGACCATAATCTACACTTATTGATGCATAATGAAGAGTTGGTGTTCAACAGTCTGAAATGCAACATACATGTGCAGCAGATCAATTTCTTCAGTTCTATTTATTCCAGTGTTGTCATATGTCCTGATCCAAGTAAAATAGAGGATATTAAGGCTACTCCAATGCCTCAAGATAAGGACGATCTTTGAAGATGTCTAAGTCTCTTTAATTTCTTATCTCCATGAATTCAAAATTTTGCTCTTTTACTCTTCATTGCCACAGGAATTGTTGAGAAAGGATGTACCTTTCCTGTGGCAACAATACCTCTTCGAAGCACTGAAACAGGCATCATCAGAAGCATCGATATTGCAACTTTACAATCCTAGGGAGATAACTACCCTGGAGATAGATGCCTCACAGAAAGGTTTGGGAGAATGCATACTACAAAAAGGCAAAAATCTCCATCTGCAACACAATCCAGCTCCTCCAACATCGAGTGGAAAACATTAGCTTCAGAGACTGACCACAAACCACTGGAGATGATCTGACAAAAACCACTGACCAGTGCACCACTACAATTGCAACATCTCTTGATAAAAATCCAAGGTTACGACTGAGAAATTAGATACAAATCAGGTAGCTTGATCACATCAGATACACTTAGCAGATTGTCCAACCTAGCAAACACAGAAGATATATCCTTAGATCTATAAGTTGACTTCATTGACATGAAGATTTACTCCAAATTGATCTGTTAAATTTTACACAATGCAAATGCCAGCAGCTGAAAGAAGATTCTACCCTACAGAAACTGAAAAACCATCATTGAGGGGTGGTCTGCTTCAATTCAGCATGTCCACCAAAACGTGGGACCATTTTGGCATTATCAGGACGAGCTGAGCATCTCCCAGGGAGTCATATTTAAAGGCAGGCAGGTCATCACACCAGAATCTTTGTGACCTGACATTCTTCAACAACTTCATCACTCACACATGAGGATAGATCGGACGAGAAGACATGCAAAAGAGACAGTCTAATGGCCGGGTATGGGTTAATTCAAGGAATCTGGTTACTGCCATTCCTGGAAAAGACAGCATTTTACAAGGAAAGGTAAATAAGTAGTTTTAAAGAAGCTAGAAACCTCTTGACCCTGGTTGGGACAACAAATTCGCACCCAGCATCGCACAGAAAGTATGTGGCAACCAGCCAAAGTGACAAGGATTTGTTCAGAACCAAAGCCCTATGAAGTCATTACACATAAAGGCGCATCGATTAGGTGTAACTGAAGACAAATCAGGTCTATTCCAGCTCCTCAGCCACTGTGCAGTCCTATTGCATGCAGGACAAGATCACAAATGCAACAAGGAACAACATCCAAGAATGATGATGATAACCCCATGGATCACTGTGAGCAATTAAAGAAACCCCTAGACAAGGTTACCATCACAAGATCTGGGAGTACCAGCAGATTACCTTTACACTTTAGAGACTCATAGTTTCATCAGTCCTATATAGTTATGTAATGAACATGTATTGTAAATAGTTATACTTCTTTGGAAGAGGGATAGTATCTTGAAAAAGAAAGGGGGATGTCGTAATATGCCTTTAAGGAGTATTAGCATGGTATCACTAGGAGGAAAATGCCATGTGATCAGTCTTAGATTCACTTTTGCTTTGAGCGGAGCATACACACACAGCCCTGATGTCTTCAAGCTTTATATCTATGTATAAATGTTCTCATGTGCCTAGTCTTAATAAATGAAACTGCAACGTGTTTACCCAATCCCTTATGAATGATTCGTGCCTTCTGTCTTATACAGTAAATAAGTCCAAAGTATTATATCATATATTGTATTACATTATAGGGTGAGGTGGTGGCATAGTGGTGTTGTCAGTGGACTGGTAATGCAGAGATCCATGGTAATGCTCTCAGGATCTGGGTTCGAATCCCCCCACAGCAGATAGTGGAATTTGAATCCAATAAAAGTCTGGAATTAAAAGTCTAATGATGACCATGATTGTTGTAAAAACCCATGTAGTTCTCTAATGGAAGGAAATCTGCTGTCCTCACCTGGTCTGGCCTACATGTGACTCCAGTTACACAGTAATGCCTAGCAAACCACTCAGTTGTATCAAACCACTACAAACTCAATAAAAAGGAATGAAACTGGACAGACCATCCAGCATCAACCTAGGCACCAGAAATGGCAATGGAAAACCCAGCCCTTTAATCCTGCAAAGTCCTTCTAACTAACATCTGGGGCTTGTGCCAAAATGGGGAGAGCTGTCTCACAGACTAGTCAAGCAGCAGCCTGACATAGTCATCCTTACAGATAATGTCTCAGACATCACCATCCCTGGGTATGTCCTGTCCCACTCACAGGACAGGCCCAGCAGAGGTGGGGGCAGTGGGAGGGAATTGCCCTGGGGGTCCTCAACATTGACTCTGGCCCCCTTGAAGTCTCATGGCATCAGGCCAAACATGGGCAAGGAAACCTCCTGCTGCTTACCACATACCACCCTCCCTCAGCTGATGAATCAGTGCTCCTCCATGTTGAACACCACCTTAGAGGAAGTGCTGAGGGTGGCAAGGGCACAGAATGTATTCTGGGTGGGGGACTTCAATGTCCATCGGTACCACCACCACAGACCAATCTGGCCAAGTCCTAAAGGACATAGCTGTTAGACTGGGTCTGTGGCAGGTGGTGAGGGAAAAACATACTTATCCTCACCAACCTGCCTGCTGCAGGTGCATCTGTCCATGACAGTATCGGTAGGAGTGACCACTGCAGTCCTTATTGAGATGAAGACCTATCTTCACATTGAGGATTCCTTCCATCATGTTGTGTGGCACTACCACCATGTTAAATGGGATAGGTTTCAAACAGATCTAGCAACTCAAGTCTGGGCAACCATGAGACACTGTGGGCTATAACAGCAGCAGAATTGTACTTGAACACAATCTGTAACCTCATTGGCCAGCATACCCCCAACTCTACCATTACCACCAAGCCAGGGGATCAACCCTGGTTTAATGAAAAGTGCAGGAGGGTATGCCAGGAGCAGCACCAGGCATACCTAAAAATGAGGTGTCAACCTGGTGAAGCTATGACACAGGACTGCTTGCGTGCCAAACAGTATAAGCAGCAAGTGATAGACAGGGTTAAGTGATTCCACAACCAACGGATCAGATCTAAGCTCTGCAGTCCTGCCACATCCAATTGTGAATGGTGGTGGACAATTCAACTCGCTGGAGGAGGAGGCTCCACAAATGTCCCCAACCTCGATGATGGGGAAGCCCAGTGCATCAGTGCAAAAGATAAGGCTGAAGCATTTGCTCCAATCTTCAGCCAGAAGTGCTGTGTGGATGATCCATTTCAGCCTCCTCCGGAGGTCCCCAGCATCACAGATGCCAGTCTTCAGCCAATTCAGTTCACTCCACGTGATGTCAAGAAACAGCTGAAGGCACTGGATACTGCAAAGGCTATGGGCCCTGACAATATTCTGGCAATAGTACAGAAGACTTGTGCTCCAGAACTTGCAGAACCCCTAGCCAAGCTGTTCCAGTACAACTATAACACTGGCATCTACCTGGCTTTGTGGAAAATTGACCATGTATAACCTGTACACAAAAAGCAGGACAAATCCAACCCAGCCAATCAGTGTTGAAGGAAGGCTGGTAGGGATAAACCAGGGAACTATAGGCCAGTGAGTCTAACATCAATGGTATGGAAACTTTTGGAAAAATTCTGAGGGGCAGAATTAATCTCCACTTGGAAAGGCAAAGATTAATCAAGGATAGTCAGCATGGATTTGTCAGGGGAGATCATGTCTAACAAATTTGCTTGAATTTTTCTAGGAGGTGACTAGGTGTGTAGATGAGGGTAGTACAGTTGATGTAGTCTACATGGACTTTAGTAAGGCTTTTGACAAGGGAGGTTATAATGGAGCTGTGTAAAACGTTAGTTAGGCCACATCTGGAGAATTATATGCAGTTCTGGTCGCCACACTATAGGAAGGATGTGATTGCACTAGATTGGATGCAGAGGAGGTTCACTAAGATGTTGCCTGGGTTGGAAAGTTTCAGCTATGAAGAGAGATGAGGTAGGCTAGGGTTGTTTCCTTAGAGCAGAGAAGGCTGAGGGGGGTACCTAATTGAGGTGTACAATTATGAGGGACATAGATTGGGTAGACTGGAAGAAACTTTTCCCCTTAGTGGAGCAGTCAATAATCAGGGGGCATCGATTTAAGGTAAGGGGCCAAGAGATTTAGAGGGGATTTGGGGAAAAATGTTTTCACCCAGAGGGTGGGGGGTGTCTGGAATTTACTGCCTGGAAGGGTCATAGAGGCGGGAACCTTCACAACATTTAAGAAGTATTTAGATGAACACTTGAAATACCACAGCATACAGGGCTATGGGCCAAGTGCTGGAAAAGGGGATCAGAGTAAATAGGGGTTTGATGACCAAAGGGCCTCTTTCTGTGCTGTAAAACTCTATGACTCTGTTTGACGAGCCTGTTAGAGTTTTTTGAGGATGTTACTCGCAGAACAGATAAGGTGGATGTGGTGTATTTGGCTTTTCAGAAGGTTTTCGAGAAGGTCCGCACAGGGGGTTAGTGAACAGAATAAGAACACATGGGATGGAGGTAATATACTGTTATGGACTGAGGATTGGTTAATAGACAGAAAAGAGTAGAAATAAATGGATCATTCTCAGGTTGGCCGGCTGTTACTAGTTGGGTACTACAAGGATCAGTAATTGGGCCCCAGCTGTTCACAATATATATCAATGATTTGGATGTCAGGCACCAGTTGTAATATTTCCAAGTTTGTGGATGACACAAAACTAGGTGGTAAAGTAAATTGTGAGGAGGATGCAAAGAGACAGTTTTTATAGCCAGTTGTCCCCCTCAATTTCTTTTTTTTTGGCTGTTCATTGGTTGGTAAGTAACTGCTAGTTTGAACTACCTATTCTAAGTTGATATCAGATTAAAGGTGACTACTGGGGCCCAGGATCGGAGGCCTAACACTTCAGCTTCAACTCAGCAGAGAGAGCGAGTTCCAGTTGATTTTAAAAAGTGTATTTTGAATCTCTATTCTAACTTGCTTTCAGATTAAAGGTAAATAGGAGAAATATTTTACAGATTGATAAACAAAAGGCCAGTAGGAAATTTAAAAACAAATTGAAAAACTAGTTAAATAAAATAGAGATGCAGGGCCAGGTGATGTATTGTAGCTGCACAATGTGGGAGCTGGTGACCACATCTGTTGCAAATGTTGGCTGCTCGAGGAACTCTGGCTCAGAGTTGATGAGCTGGAGTCTGAGTTTCAGACACTGCGACACATCAGGGAGGGGGAGAGTTACCTGGATGCTGTGTTTCAGGGGGCAGTCACACGCCTTAGATTAACTACCTTAAATTCAGCCAGTGATCAGGGACAAGGGGGTGTGACTATGAGTGAGGCTGGTAGAGGGATCCAGGAAGTAGCACTGCAGGAGCCCCAGCCCTTATCCAACAGGTTCGAGATTCTTGCTCCCTGTGTGGATGAGAGCAGGGTCTGTAGGGAGGATGAGCAAACTGACCATAGCACCATGGGACAGGGAGCCATTCAAGTGGGAGGAGAAAAGAGAAATGTAGTTGTAATCGAGGATAGTATAGTTAGGGGGATAGATACTGTTCTCTGTAGCCAGGATCGAGAGTCCCGAAGGCTGTGTTGCCTACCTGGTGCCAGGGTTAAGGATATCTCATCTGGGCTGTAGAGGAACTTGGAATAGAAACATAGAAACTATGAGCAGGAGTAGGCCATTCGGCCCTTCGAGCCTGCTCCGCCATTCATTATGATCAAGGCTGATCATCCAACTCAATAGCCTGCTCCTGCTTTCTCCCTATACCTTTTGATCCCTTTTGCCCCAAGAGCTATATCTAACTCCTTCTTGAAAGCATACAATATTTTGGTCTCAACTACTTTCTGTGGTAACGAATTCCACAGGCTCATCACTCTCTGGGTGAAAAGATTTCTCCTCATCTTAGTTCTAAATGGTCTACCCCATACCCTCAGACTGTGACCCTTGGTTCTGGACTTACCCCACCATCGGGAACATCCTTCCTGCATCTATCCTGTCTAGTCCTGTTAGAGTTTTATAGGAATGGGAGGGGAAAGATCCAGTTGTTGTGGTCCACATAGGTACCAACGATATAGGTAGAACAAGGAAAGAGGTTCTGCTGAGGGAATACGAGCAGCTAGGGGCTAAATTATAAAGCAGAACCAAAAAGGTAATAATCTCCAGATTACTACCTGAGCCACGAGCTAATTGGCACAGGGTCAATAAGTTAAAGAGGTAAATGTGCGGCTCAAAGATTGGTGTGGGAGAAATGGATTTGAATTCATGGGACATTGGCACCAGCACTGGAGAAAGAGGGAGCTATTCCGTTCGGATGGGCTCCACTTGAATCATGCTGGGACCAGTGTCCTGGCAAATCGCATAACTAGCGTTGTAGATAGGGCTTTAAACTAAATAGTTGGGGGTGGTGGGGAGGGTTCAGTTGCATGGAAATATAAAAAATCAAAGTTTAAGGAGAGGGTAAGGGTGCAGGTTAGTGACGAGGCTGATTGTTACCAAAAAGTAAAAGGAAAGGGACAGAGTGTGTGAACGCCATATTGCACCAAAAAATCATATAAGAGTAGGGAAAATCGACAATAGGGCAAAATTAAAGGCTTTGTATCTGAATGCATGCAGCATCCGGAATAAAACTAATGAGTTAACAGCGCAAATAGCGATAAATAGATATGGTTTGGTAGCAATTACTGAGGCATGGTAACAGGGAGAACAGGTTTGGGAGTTGAATATCCAAGGGTACTCAGTGTTTCGGAAGGATAGGCAGGAAAGAAAAGGAGGTGGTGTAGCTTTGTTAGTAAAGGAAGAGATCAGGGCTATAGTGAGGAATAATATAGGCACTGGACAGCAAGACGTAGTCAGTCTGGGTAGAAATAAGAAATAGCAAGGGAAAGAAGTCCCTGGTGGGAGTAATCTATAGGTCCCCAAACAGTAGTTCAGCAGTAGGGCACAGTATAAGCCAGGAAATACTGGTAAGTACATAAGAAAGGCACGGCAATAATCATGAGTGATTCGCCGCCCCGCCCCGCCCCCCGCGCAGCCCCCGCGCCCCGCCCCCCGCGCAGCCCCCACGCCCCGCCCCCCACGCCCCGCCCCCCGCGCAGCCCCCGCCCCCCGCGCAGCCCCCGCGCCCCGCCCCCCGCGCCGCGCCCCGGGTTCGCTGGCGGCGCCTGCGCACTGAGGGTTGGAGGCTGCGCGTGGAATGTTGCTGGGGAGAGAAACTGGAATCTGGTTCCTGACCCTAACCGTCACCGTGAGCGTGTTGGTGAGGGAAGGGGGAGCGGATCCGGATCTGGAAGGTTAGAGAGAGGGAGGGGGGAGAGGAGGGGGGGGGGGAGGGGGGAGGAGGGGGGGGGGTGGAGAGAGGAGGGGGGAGGAGGGAGGGGGGAGGAGGGGGGGGGGTGGAGAGAGGAGGGGGGGGAGAGGAGGGGGGGGAGAGAAGGGGGGGGGGAGGGGGGGGGAGAGGAGGGGGGGGGAGAGAAGGGGGGGGGGAGGGGGAGGAGGGGGGGCGTGGAGGGGGAGGGGGGGGGTGGAGAGAGGAGGAGGGGGGAGAGGAGGGGGGGGGAGGGGGGAGGAGGGGGGGGTGGAGGGGGGAGGAGGGGGGGGGTGGAGGGGGGAGGAGGGGGGGGAGAGAGGAGGGGGGAGAGAGGAGGGGGGGGTGGAGGGGGGAGGAGGGGGGGGGTGGAGGGGGGAGGAGGGGGGGAGAGAGGAGGGGGGAGAGAGGAGGGGGGGGGAGAGGAGGGGGGAGGGGGGAGGGGGGGAGGGGGGAGGGGGGGAGGGGGGGGGGAGGGGGGGGAGGGAGAGGTGGGCGTAGGGGGATTCCCATCAGTGAGACTAAACTGATGCATAGCATTGCATTGCTGGGCTTATCTTTACTTTATCTTTACTTTATCGTTACTTTGTTGAACAAGTGTATTTACTTCCATGAGCCATAATGTTTTCTGTTCAGTGATAAAAACAAAAAACTACTGCGGATGCTGGAAATCACTGGAACAATGCAGCAAGCCAAGGACAGACTTGCCCACATGCAACAATACTATCACGCGCTTATATCCATTAGGCAATGTCTGTTTTATTGTCTTCCTTATCATTCTTATTGTTGCTTTCATATTTATAACTTGTGTTTCTGCCTTTTAGATCGTATAGTGGTGAAGCTGCCTGGTGGCCATGTTTCACATGGGCACTGCGGAAGCCGATGCCAGAGATGGAGAAGCTCCGATCCGAAAAGTGACTGTAAAACCATTTGCATTAAATCAGCATCCAGTCACCAACGCAGAATTTAGGTTAGACCAAAAAATGGTTGGCTTTAAAAGCTGTTGCTTTAAATAATTTCTAGATAAGTAATTATTGTTGTCTATTGTAGCAGCATTGTGTGGTTTGAGTGCTTGAACATGTTGGTGCTGCATGTGAGGATTAGTTTTTTCAGTCAAGTCAATCCCCCGATGATTGATCAAGGAAGCAAAAACAAAATACCACATTCCCGGCATCAGTTATGTGTTTTTGCACCTTCCCCCTTTGCATTGGTGTTTTTCCCTGTCTGCCGAAAGTGATAAGTTCGGGATGGAGCAGATACTGAAATGACAGATGTGTGACTGTTGTTAATGTGTTAACCCAGACAATGAGTGTCTTGGAGCGTCACAGCTGAACCTAAATCTTTCCTCATCCATCAGCCACAAGCACCTATTAGTAGCAGGGTTTGTGGGATAGTGGGTGCCCAGGCTGATCATTCAGTCCCGAATCCAGGGAATGAGGGTCAACCATGGCTCCACAATAAGAAGCAGCACAGATAGAAATTAAAATAGAGACCTTGTTGCCAACTAACTCCAACTTGAAAAAAATGAGCCACTGGGGGAAAAACGAAGCGGAATGTTGCTGTATGTTAGTGTCACGTTTACTGAGGAACAGCACAGCAGAATACCAGTGTGTGTTAGTGTCAGATTTACTGAGGAACAGCACAGCAGAATACCAGTGTGTGTTAGTGTCAGATTTACTGAGGAACAACACAGCAGAATACCAGTGTGTGTTAGTGTCACATTTACTGAGGAACAGCACAGCAGAATACCAGTGTGTGTTAGTGTCAGATTTACTGAGGAACAACACAGCAGAATACCAGTGTGTGTTAGTGTCACATTTACTGAGGAACAGCACAGCAGAATACCAGTGTGTGTTAGTGGTGATGTTGGGAATGGTATTAAACAGGAAATTATAGAGATGCATGCAATAAAGGAACATCTATAATTATGGGTGACTTTAATATTGGGCAAATCAAATTAGTAACAATACCGTAGGGGAGGAATTCCTGGAGTGTGTACGGGATGGTTTTCTGGACCAATACGTTGAGGAACCAACCAGAGAACAGGCCATCCTAGACTGGGTATTGTGTAATGAGAAAGGAATAATTGGCAATCTAGTTGTGCGAGGCCTCTTGGGGATGAGCGACCATAATATGATAGAATTCTTCATCAAGGTGGAGAGTGACGTAGTTGATTCTGAGACCAGGGTCCTGAACCTTAATAAAGGAAACTACGATGGTATGAGACGCGAGTTGGTTATGATGGATTGGGAAACGTTACTTCAATGGATGACGGTGGACAAACAATGTTTCTAGGTCACATTTACTGAGGAACAGCACAGCAGAATACCAGTGTGTGCTAATGATACATTTACTGAGGAATACACAACAGCATACCAGTGTGTGTTAGTGTCACATTTACTGAGGGATAGCAGAACAGAATACCGGTGTGTGTTAGTGTCACATTTACTGAGGAACAGCACAGCAGAATACCAGTGTGTGTTAGTGTCACGTTTACTGAGGGATAGCAGAACAGAATACCGGTGTGTGTTAGTGTCACATTTACTGAGGAACAGCACAGCAGAATACCAGTGTGTGTTAGTGTCACGTTTACTGAGGAACAGCACAGCAGAATACCAGTGTGTGTTAGTGTCACGTTTACTGAGGAACAGCACAGCAGAATACCAGTGTGTGTTAGTGTCACGTTTACTGAGGATAGCACTGCAGAATACCAGTGCGTGGTAGTGTTGTATTTTCTGGTGAATAGCACAGCATGATACCAGTGTGTGTTAGGGTCACATTATTTCATTTGACTTTTTCCAATATGTTTCAGAGAATTTATCAGATCGAAGAAGTACAAAACGGAAGCAGAGTCATTTGGTTGGAGTTTTGTATTTGAAGACTTTGTATCAGAAGAATTGAAAAGCAAAGTGACACGAAGAATTGAGGTACAATTACTTCTGTTTTCTGAAACTGGCCTTTAATATTGCACTTAAAAAGGAGAATGT
The DNA here is from genome assembly GCF_964194155.1 of Cetorhinus maximus. Taxonomy (NCBI): domain Eukaryota; kingdom Metazoa; phylum Chordata; class Chondrichthyes; order Lamniformes; family Cetorhinidae; genus Cetorhinus; species Cetorhinus maximus. The sequence continues at coordinate 56,891,440 of NC_135887.1, forward strand.
TGTAAAGAGGTATCTCATTGTTTAAGGGAGTTGGATTAAGTGTGGGGGTGGGGTGGGGTGGGGTGGGGTAGGAATCTGCACAGAATCTGCCAGCTAAAGGAGTGATGACAGGTGATATTTCCTCAGTCGGACCCCGGTCTTTATTGATCAATATAAAGAATCTGGATGCACAAAACATTGAAAGCTAGTAATATTCATTGACAGTAGCAAGCTTGGATTGGGCAGTAGAGCCTGATGAAGCAGCCAAGGAGTTAAAGAAAGACCTTGATGATAAATGCATGTTGACTGAATTGTGGCAGATGAAATTCAATGTAGAAATTTGTAAAATATTGAAGGAAAAGCTGGGAACATACTACATGAATGGTATAAAGTTTAACAAGGGAAGAACCAGGAAGACATCTGGCCTTGATAATAGTCTCAACACTTAGCGTATCCAACTATTGCAGAGCTCGCATTCAGCAAAGGAAACCAAGTTCTCAACCACTGTTCCAATGCAGTGGAATGCAAACCTGAGACGTTTGTGCTGAAGCTGTACCGCAATGATTACTTCTGGCTATTGAACAGATATGTTATGAACAGATAGAATAGGCTGTACCTGATGCCTATTTCACGTTGAATCATGATTGAGCCCACTGGCTGCATTTGAAGAGAGGTAAATTCAAAGCTAATCTGTGGAGGCAGTGCTTCAGTGAGTGAGACATCGGTCTCTGGAACAGGTTCCTGAGAGAAATAGTGGAAGCAGGGGATGTTGATTTATTCAAATGCAAATTTGATAGATTTCTTTGAGAATGCAACATTTTGGGATACAGTTTATGAATATTTTTGGCCATGATGTGGTGAGTGAAGCTATGATTCTCAAAGTTCTCCGTCACTGGGAATTTTTCTTATCTTAGGGTTGGCCTGTTGTCGTCGCATTGTTGGAGATTGATTAGGCAGGAACTGCATTATCATTGTTTAATGCGACTACCAGGATGGTAGAATGTGACTTAGATGGACCTTGGTCTTTTCTCATCTAACAATGTCAGCTGTAATCATAGAATCATTGAATGGCTGCCTCCTGTGCTGCAACCACAGGTGGCCTGTCATCCATCTTGCTGCAAGAACAATTCAGCTACTCTCACACCAAGCCCTTTTCCCATAACCCTGCAAATTTTTATCTAGAAGTGTTTATCCAATTCCCTTCTGAAAGCCACAATTCTACCTGCCTTCACCACACTCTCAGATCCTAACCATTCGCTGCATAAAAAGTGTTTTCACGTTATCACCTTTGGTTTTTGACTCCTCTGCCAATGGGAACAGTTTCTCTTTATCTACTTTGTTTAGACCCTTCATGATTTTGAATACTTCTATCAAATCTGTCAAGCTTCTCTTCTCTCAGGAGAACAACTCCAGCTTCTCCGATCTATCCTCGTAATTGAAGTTCCTCATCCCTGGAACCATTCTCATAATCCTTTTCTACACCCTCTGTAATACCTTCAATGTCTTTCTAAAGTACAGTTCCTAGAATTGGACATAATACTTCAGTTGAGGCCAAACCAATGTTCTATAAAGGTTCATCATAACTTCCTTGCTTTTGTACTTTATACCTCGATTTATAAAGCCTAGGATCCCAAATGCCCTTTTAATCACTTGCTCAACTTGCCCTGTCACCTTCAACAATCTGTGCACATGTGCCCCCAAAGTGTCTCTTTTCCTGCATCTGATTTCAAATCCTACCCTTCAGTTTATATTTACTTTTCTCATTCTTCCTACCAAAAGGCAGCATTTCTCTATTAAATTTTATATGCCACATGTCCACTCATCCCACCTGCCTATTTTTAGCCTCTTGAAGTCTACCACTATCCTCTTCACAGTTGATAATACTTCAAAGTTTTGTGTCAACTGCAAATTTTGAAATTGTGCCTTGTCTAAGTCATTAATACAGATCAAGAAAAGCAGTGGCCCAAGTACCAACCCCTGGGGAACCCATTATACCTTCCTCCAGTTTGAAAACCAATTGTTCACCACTGCTCTTGTTTCCTGTCACTCAGCCACCTGTGTATCCATGCTGCCACTGTTCCTTTTATTCCATGGGCCTCAACCTTCCTGACAAGCCTGCTTTGTGGCACTTTACCAAACACCTTTTGGAAGTCCATGTACACCTCTTACCTTCAATATTGTTTGTTAAACATTATTTGTCTTTAACAAATCCATGCTGACTGTTCTTAATTAATACAACCTTGTCTAAGTGAATGTTAATTTAGTCCTGGATCATCATTTCTATAATCTTTCCCACCAGCTCGGTTAAACTGACTGGCCCGTAGCTGCTGGACTTTTCCTGAAAACCATATTCGAACATTTGCATTCCTCCGGTCCTCTGGCACAACCCGTTATATCTAAGCAGGATTGGAAGTTTATGACCAGCACCTATGTAATATCCACCCTTACATCCAAGGATGCTAAGGGAAGAATTCCATCCAGTCCTGGTGAATTATCAACTTTTAAGTACAGCCAGCCTTCCTAATACCTATAAGTTCACGATGACTTTGGCATCATTTTCTTCCTTGATAAAGACAGATGCAAAGTACACATTTAGTGTCTCAGCAATGCTCTCTGCCTCTAAAGATCTCCTTTTTTGGTCCCAAGTCCTCCTCTTACTACCTTTTACTATTTATATGCCTGTAGAAAACTTTTGAATTCCTCTTTATGTTACTTACCAGTCTCTTCTCATACACTCTTTTCTTTTCTTTCTGCTCTGAACTCTCCATATTCAGCCTGGTTCCTACTTGTATTATCAACCTGACATTGTCATGCATACCCTTTTTCTGCTTCATCTTACTCTCTATCTCTTTTGACATCCAGGGAGCTCTGGTTTTGGTTGCCCTACCTTTCCTGCTCATGGGGATGGATCTTAACTGTACCTGAACCATCTTCTCTTTAAAGGCAGCCCATTGTTCTGCTACAGTCTTACCTGCCAATCTTTGATTCCAGTTTACCCATGATAGGTCTGTTCTCAACCCACTTAAATTGGCTTTTTGCGAATTAAATATTTTCAAGTGTCGATTGCTCCTTGCCTTTTTGCATAGCTAATCTAAACTTAATGATAACAAGATCACTGTTCCCTAAATGTTCCCCTACTGGCACTTGATCCACCTCATTCCCAAGAATCAGGTCAAACAATGCAGTCCTCATTGGACTGGAAACATACTGATCTAGAAAACTGTCCTGCACACACTCAAGAAACTCTTGCCTATCCCAGTCTATATTCAAATAAAATCCTCTATTATCACTATTCTATAGTTTTTGCACATCTCTGTAATATCCTTGCAAATGTGTGAAGTAGTTTTCCCCCTGCTGCTTATTGATTTCAATATTGCTTGGGCTCTTTGTTGCCACACTCGGTCAAATGCTGCCTTGATGTCAAGGGCAGTCACTCTCATCTCACCTCTGGAATTCAGCTCTTTTGTTCACGTTTGGACTCCTGTAATAAGGTCAGAAGTCGAATGGCCCAGATGGAATCCAAACTGAGTGTCAGTGAGCAGGTTATTGCTGTGTAAGTGCTGTTTGATAGCACTGTTGATGACACCTTTCATCACTTTGCTGATGAATGAGAGTAGACTAATGGGGCAGTAAATGCCTGGATGGATTTGTTCTGCTTTTTGTAGGCAGACAATATTAGGGAAATCTTCCACATTGTCAGGTAGATTTCAGTGTTGTAGCTGTTTTAATAGTTAACATGAAACCCAGGATGGAAAGTTGGGCGGTCGGCATTTTAATCGGAATAAGGAAGTGGTTCTTGTGGACGAGTTCAGCTTGGAGAGGGCATGTGGGAGGAGAGGAGAGAAACTAAAGAAAGATGTTAGTTTAGGGCTATGGTTGGCGGGGTTCCTGGAGAAAATCTTGACTTCACTATATGGGTTAGGGAAACTGCAGAGGCAGCTGAATGAGTGGTCTCAGTCTTAGTGACAGTAGTCCATGAACTCCTCGCGTTCCTTGTTAAAGGTAAGACTGTAGGTGGCAGAAGAGAAGTATTTCTGGGATTGGCTGATAGTAAAGACGCTTTACTTGCTAAGATAACGCTGGAGTAGTGCTTGATATAGTCCAGCCAGATCTGTCAATGAATGGCTAAACCAGTTGTGATCCTTGGACTTAAGGCATAATAAATGAAATTCTAAATGTGGCGGGAGGAAGGAGGACCCGGAGACAGACAGCAGCACTGAAAAGAGCGGGAAATAGGGGGACCCGGAGACAGACAACAGCACCGAAAAGAGCGGGAAATAGGGGGACCTGGAGACAGACAACAGCACCGAAAAGAGCGGGAAATAGGGGGACCCGGAGACAGACAGCAGCACCGAAAAGAGCGGGAGAGAGGAGGACCCGGAGACGGACAGCAGCACCTAAAAGAGCGGGAGAGAGGAGGACCCGGAGATAGACAGCAGCATCGAAAAGAGTGGGAGAGGAGCACCTGGAGACTGACTGCAGCCTGAAGGGAAGAATTACCATAATATGATAACATTTTAGATTCAGTTTGAAAGTGATGTAGTTCTACCCAAAACTGGGATCTTAAATCTAAACAAAGGAAAGTACGAGGGTATGAGGGGAAAATTGGCTGTGGTAGATTGGGGGAAAAAAGGATGGTAGGCAGGCAATGACTAGCATTTCAAAAAAATTAATACATGGCTTCTGACAAAGTTACACTCCCTTGAGGCACAAAATCCCAGCAGGAAAGATGATCCAATCATGGCTAACGAGAAGTTAAAAATTGTTCTATCAAATCAAAGGAAGAGGTTTATAAAGTTACCAAAAAGGTAATAAGCCTGAAAAGTGGGAGCATTTTAGAATTCAGCAGAGGAGGATCGAGAATCAGATTCTAAATAAAAAGAGAAAATAAAATATGAAAGTAAACTGGCAAGAAACATAAAAATGGACTGTAAAAACCATGTTAAAAGGAAAAGATAAGCAAAGTCAAATTTGGGCCACTGCAGGCAGAGACAGGAGGATTTATAATGGAGGACAAAGGGAATTGCAGTGAAACTAAACAAATACCTTGTGTCTGTCTTTATGGAGGAAGATACAAAAAACCTGCCAGGAATACTAGAGAACTAAAGCACTAGTGAGAATGAGGAACTGAAAAAAATTAGAATTAGTAAAAAAGTAGTGCTGGAGAAATTAATGGGACTGAAATTGATAAATCCCCTGGACCTGATGACCTTCATCCCAGAGTGTTGAAAGAGGGGCTGCAGAGATAGTGGATACATTGGTGGCCATCTTCCAAGATTCTATAGATTTTGGAGTAGTTCCTGCAGGCTGGAAGGTAGCAACAGTAAGCCCACTATTTAACAAAGGAGGGAGAGAATAAAGGGGGAACTACAGACCTGTCAGTCTGACATCAATAGGGAAAATGCGAGAATCTATTATAAAGGTAACTAGACACTTCGAAAATAATGGTAGGATTGGGCAGAGTCAGCATGGATTTATGAATTGAAAACCATGTTTAACAAATCTGTTGGGGATTTTTTGAGGATGTAAATAGCAGAATAGATAAAGGAGATAAAGGGACCAGCGGATGTGGTGTATTTGGATTTTCACAAAGCTTTCAGTAAGGACCACTCAGGAGCTTAGTAAGCAAAATTAGAGTGAATCATATTCGGGGTAATACATTGGCATGGATTGAGAATTGGTTAATGGACAGAAAACAGTGGAAATAAATGGGTCATTTTCAGATTGGCAGGCTGTATGGAGTAGGGCACCGTAAGGATCAGTGCTTGGGCCCCAGCTATTTACAACCGAGATCAATGGTTTGGATGTGGGGACCAAATGCAATATTTCCAAGTTTGCTGATGACACAAAACTAGGTAGGGATGTGAGTTGTAAGGGGGATGCAAAGAGGCTTCAAGGAGATTTAGACAGGCTAAGTGAGTGGCAAGAACATGGCAGATGGAATATAATGCAGAAAAATGTGAAGTTATCCACTACAGAAACGTAGACCATTTCTTAAATGGTGAGAGGTTGGGAAGTGTTGATGTCAAAAGGGACTTGGGTGTCCTTGTTCATAATTTACTAAAAGCTAGCATGCAGATGCAGCAAGCAATTAGGAAGGCAAATTGTATTTTAGCTTTTATCGCAAGGGGATTTGAGCACAGGAGTGAAGATATCTAGCTGTAATTGTTTAGAGCCTTAGTGAGACCAGTTTTGGTCTCCTTATCTAAGGAAGGATATACTTGCTGTGGAAGGAATGCAATGAAAGTTCACCAGACTGATCCCTTGGATGGCAGTCCAATGAGGGGAGGTTGAGGAGACTAGGCCGACATTCTCTAGAATTTCGAAGAATGAGAGGTGATATATTGAAGCATACAAAATTCTAACAGGGGCTTGACAGGGTAGATGCAGAAAGGATCTTTCCCTTGGCTGGGTTGGGGGAGGGGTCTAGAACCAGGGGACACAGTCTCAGAATAAGAGGTAGACCATTTAGGACTGAGATGAGGAGGAATTTCTTCACTCTGAGTGTGATGAATCTTTGGTGGAGGCTTAGTCATTGAAATTCTAGATATTAAAGATAAAGGGATATGGGGATAGTGTGGGAAAATGGCATTGAGGTAGAAGATCAATAATGTTCTAGTTGAATGGCGGAGCAGGCTTGAGGGACTGAATACCCTACTCCTGTTCCTATTTCCTATGTTTCTAAACAGGCTGGGAGAGAGCAAGGGGACAAGAGCATCAAAGAACATAAGAACCCAAGAAAGCAAAGATGAGGAAGTGATTGTGCAGATCAGCAGCTGTGGAAGTATTGTGGTGCATGGAGAACCAAAGTCTAGACAGTTGGGAATTTGAAAGTGTGTTTGTAAGTGAATTGGGAGGGAGCTTTTTCCAGGAGAGGACGTAGATGGAAGTGGCGTTGGGAGGGTAGAGAGGGAAGTGTGAAAGTGAATGAGGAGTGATATGTTAGCCATGGCTCAGAGAAGTATCACACTCACTTCTGAGTTAGAAGCTTGTGGATTCAAGTCCCACTGCAGAGTCTTAAATACAAAAATTTCACTTGACGCTCCCAGTGCAGTACTGCAGGAAACCACTGTCAGAGGGTGGCATCTTTCAGATGAGAGCCCACCTTCATTGGTGGACATAAAGATCCCAGGGCACAATTCTGAAGAGCAATGGGAGAATTATGCCGGGGTCTTGACCAATATTTATTCCTGAATCAACGTTAGCAAAACAGATTTTCTGGCCATCATCGTGTTGCTGTTAGTGAGAGTCTGTTGTGTGCAAATTTTTAAAATTCATTCATGAGATGTGAGTGTCGTTGGCTAGGCCAGCATTTATTGCCCACCTCTAGTTGCCCTTGAGAAGGTGGTGGTGAGTTGCCTTCTTGAACTGCTGCAGTCCATGTGGTGTAGGTACAACCACAGTGCTGTTAAGAAGGGAGTTCTATGATTTTGACCCAGCGACAGTTAAGGAATGGCGATATATTTCCAAGTCAGGATGGTGAGTGACTTGGAGGGGAACTTCCAAGTGGTTATGTTCCCATGTGTCTGCTGCCCTTGTTGTTTTAGATGGTAATAGTCGTGAGTTTGGAAGGTGCTGTCTAAGGAGGTGAGTTCCTGCAGTGCATCTTGTAGATGGTATGACTGTGTGTCAGTGTTGGAGGGACTGAATGATTGTGGAAGGGGTGCCAATCAAATGGGCTGCTTTGTCCTGGATGGTGTCGAGCTTCTTGAGTGTTGTTGGAGCTGCACTCATCCAGGCAAGTGGAGAGCATTCCATCACACTCCTGATTTGTGCCTTGCACTTGCTGGATAGGCTTTGGGGAGCCAGGCGATGAGTTACTCGCTGCAGGATTCCAATTTTTTGACCTGTTCTCGTAGCCACAGTATTTATATGGCTAGTCCAGTCCAGCTTCTGTACAATGGTAACCCCCACGATGTTGATAGTGGTGGATTCAGTGGTGATAATGCCATTGAATGTCAAGGGGCAATGGGTAGATTCCCTCTTGTTGGAGATGGTCATTGCCTGGCACTTGCATGGTGTGAATGTTACTTGCCAGTTGTCAGCCCAAGCCTGGATATTGTCCAGGCCTTGCTGCGTTTGGACATGGGCTACTTCAGTATCTGAGGAGCTGTGAATGGTGCTGAACATTGTGCAATCATCAATGAACATCCCCACTTCTGACCTTGTGATGGTAGGAAGGTCATTGATGAAGCAGCTGAAGATGGTTGGGTTGAGGACACTACCCTGAGGGACTCCTGCAGTGACGCCCTGGAACTGAGATGATTGACCTCCAACAACCACAACCATCTTCCTTTGTGCTAGGTATGACTACAACCAGAGGAGAGATTTCCCCCTGATTCCCATTGACTCCAGTTTTGCTCGGGCTCTTTGATGCCACACTTGGGTCAAATGCTGCCTTGATGTCAAGGGGCAGTCGCTCTCACCTCACCTCTGGAGTTCAGCTCTTTTGTCCATGTTTGAACCAAAGCTGTAATGAGGTCAGGAGCTGAGTGGCCCTGGTGGAACCCAAACTGAGCATCAGTGATGTTAGAATCATGTCTCTCAAGGCTGAAGTTTTCTTTTACGAAATGGAAGGACATGGCATAATCTGGATGCTAACTTGGGATATTTTTAAAAAGGTCATAAGTTCACCTTGGAACTGTAAACAAGAAATCACCTGGCCTGTATGGTGCTTGAGAAGGTGCTTGTTTGTTTGTGTTGAACTGTAGAGAACTTTAATTAATGAAAAGCTGGGAGACAAAAAGGCAGTCACATGGCAGAGAGGAAAAAAACTTCAGTTGTGAGCCTGCTTGTTTGGAAGGCAGTCTTGTTGGAGTACAAGCTGAGAAAGGAAGGCTACTTTGACTGGCTCCCTCTCTCTACCTTGCCTAAAATTGTGTGTGGCTATCAACCTGTTGCCAGAGAACCCACATCTGAATGTAACCAGTCTGATTTGGACCTGCAAGCTGAGACCAGTGGTGGGAACTTCCAGGCATCCACACAAGAGAACTCCAGGCCGACAGTGTCGAGACCCTGCAGACTTCATCCTCTATTTTATAACGCTTATCTCTGCAGAGAGACCCTGTTTGTCCTGTGTGTGTGTCCATGTGTGTCTGTCTATGTCTGTGTGTGTGTGCGCGCGCTGGGGGAATTCTTTAGGAAGAGATAGATAGTTATACTTCCTGATTACAATTGTGTGTTAACCACTACTTGCAACTTGTTAAAAGAAGTTTAGTTTTAAAATAAATTAATCATTGAGTTTTTGAAAGAAGCCTGGTCAGAGTCTCTTTCATTCTGGGTACTAAAGGCATAGGTATTGGCAATTTCGGTGAGAATACTAAACATTTAAATTAATGGTACAGCCTGCTGAGTAGTGGGACTTGATAATTTGTGCACTCCTCCCGGACCATTCGTAGCAGTGAAATGATTATTGTTAAGCAAGTACTGCTTGATAGTGGCATTGATGACTTCTTCCATCACTCCACTGATGATCGTGAGTACACTGTTGGAGCAATAATTGGCTGGGTTGGATTTGTCCTGCTTTTTGTGTACAGGCCATACCTGGGCAATTTTCCTCGTTGCCGGTAGATGCCAGAGTTGTAGCTGTACTGGAACAGCTTGACTAGAGACGCAACATGTTCTGGAGCACAAGTCTTCAGTACTGTTGCCGGAATATTTTCAGGGCCCATAGCCTTTGCAGTATCTAGTGTCTTCAGCCATTTCTTGATATCACGTGAATATTCCGGCAACAGTACTGAAGACTTGTGCTCAGATTGGCTAAAGACTGGCACCTCTTATTCGTCATTTGTATAAACGACATTGATGACTATGTAGGGAGTAGGATTAGTAAGTTTGTGGATGACACAAAGTCTAGGGGTGGTTAACAGTGAGGTTGAGTGTCTTGGGCTACAGGAAGATATAGACGGGATGGTCAAATGGGCAGATAAGTGGCAGATGGAATTTAACCCTGAAAAGTGTGAGGTGATACACTTTGGAAGGAGTAATTTGACAAGGAAGTATTCAATGAACGGCATGACATTAGGAAGTTCTGAGGAACAAAGGGACCTTGGCATGTGTGTCCATAGATCTCTGAAGGCAGAGGGGCATGTTAGTGGGGTGGTGAAAAAGGCATATGGGACACTTGCCTTTATCAATCGAGGCATAGCTTACAAAAGTAGGGAGGTCATGTTGGAGTTGTATAGAACCTTAGTGAGGCCACAGCTGGAGTACTGTGTGCAGTTCTGGTCGCCGCATTATAGGAAGGATGTGATTTCACTGGAGGGGGTGCAGAGGAGATTCACCAGGATGTTGCCTGGGATGAAACATTTAAGTTATGAAGAGAGGTTGGATAGACTTGGGTTGTTTTCGTTGGAGCAGAGAAGACTGAGGGGCGACCTGATCAAGGTGTATAAGATTATGAGGGGCATGGGCAGTGTGGATAGGGAGCAGCTGTTCCCCTTAGTTGAAGGGTCAGTCACGAGGAGACATAAGTTCAAGGTGAGGGGCAGGAGGTTTGGTGGGGGGGGATGTGAGGAAGAACTTTTTTATCCAGAGGGTGGTGACGGTCTGGAATGCGCTGGCTGGGAGAGTGGTGGAGGTGGGTTGCCTCACATCCTTTAAAAAGTACCTGGATGAGCACTTGGCATGTCATAACATTCGAGGCTATGGGCCAAGTGCTGGTAAATGGGATTAAGTAGGTAGGTCAGGTGTTTCTCACGTGTCGGTGCAGACCCGATGGGCCGAAGGGCCTCTTCTGCACTGTGCTTCTGTGTTTCTTTGTAATCTGAGAATAAACATAGGACTTGGGAGCTAGAGGAGCCCATTCGGCCTTTCGAGCCTGCTCTACTATTCAGTAAGATCATGGTTGATCTGGTTGTGGACTCAGCTCCACTTTGTTTGCTCCCCATAACCCTTGACCCCCTTACCTAACAAAAATCTATCTAACTCAGCCTTGAATATATTCAGTGATCCAGCTGTCACTGATTTCTAGGGAAGAGAATTCCATACTCTAACGATCCTCTTGAATGAACAAAAATTTTCCCCATCGTTGTCTTTAAAGGGAGACCTCTTATTCTTAAACCATGTCCCTGAGTTCCAGTTTCCTCCACAAGAGGAAAATCCCAATATCCATCCTACCCAGTCCCCTCAACATCTTATACGTTTCACTAAGATCACACTCTTTCTTCTAAACTCCAATTGGTATAGGCCACCTGCTTAACCTTTCTTCATAAGATACCCCTCATCCCATGGATGTGTTGAATGAACTTTCTCTGAATTGCTTCTAAAGCAACTATATCTTTTTTTCAAATAAGGAGACCAAAACTGTACACAGTATTCCAGAACAAAATAAAAACAGAATTACCTGGAAAAACTCAGCAAGTCTGGCAGCATCGGTGGAGAAGAAATCAGTCAACGTTTCGAGCCCTCATGGCCCTTCAGCAGAACACCGATGCTGCCAGACTTGCTGAGTTTTTCCAGGTAATTCTGTTTTTATTTTGTTTTGGATTTCCAGCATCCGCAGTAGCTTTTAGCTTTTTGTTTTTATCACAGTATTCCAGATGTGGTCTCACCAATGCCCTACACAGCTGCAGTAAAGCTTCCCTACTTTTATATTCATTCCCCTTGCAGTAAACACCAACATTCCACTTGCCTTCCTAATCATTTGCTGCACCCGCATACAAACCTTTTGTGATTCATGTACCAGGATACCCAGATCCCTCTGTACCTCAAGAGTTCTGCAATCGCTCTCCATTTAACCAGCATACTGCCTTTACCTGCCAAAATGGACAAGTTCACATTTACCTACTTTATACTTCATCTGCCAAATCTTTGCCCACTCACTTAACCTGTCTATATCCCTTTGCAGACTCTCTACCTCTTGACAACTTAATCTCCTACCTATCTTAATGTCATCAGCAAATTTAGCTACCGTATATTTGGTCCCTTCATCCAAATCATTGATATAGATCATAAAGAGTTGCGGCCCCAGCACTGATTCCTGTGGCACACCACCAGTTGCAGCTTGTCAACCTGAAAAGACCCACTTATCCCTACACTCTGCTTCCTGTCAGCTAGCAAATCCTATATCCATGCTAATCTCCTATACCCCCTTACACCGTGTGCTCTTATCTTGCGTAGTAACCTTTGATGTGGAAACAACAATTGAAATGTGCTGTGCGGGCAAGTTCATTTTATGTGTTGTTCTCACTCCATCGATCACTATAGGACCACAAAAAGTAGGGTCAAGGGTGGGGTGAATAAAAGCTTGTTACAAAACTCAGCAGGTCAGGCAGCATCTGTGGAAAGAGAAACAGTGTTAAATTTCAGGTCGATGACCTTTCATTAGAGCTGTATATCTGTTTCCTCTCACTCTGCAATTGTGTATCATCTTGGCTGCTGTAGTACTGAGTCCTTATTACTGTGTGATTGGAAGTCAATGTTTGCGAGCACACACTTTCTAGTGAAAATTTTGATTGCCCTCGACAACACGTTGATAACATTTATATTATATGCAATGTTTTTGAAAGTGGGAAATATTCATGAACTTTGAAATCCAGAGTAAAGTTGACTAATGCTGCAGTGAAATGTCAAAAATTATATTTTTATGCACTGTAACATTATTTGGAAGAATGACTTGCTGACATATTGTTGTTTCAGTCTGCTCCTTGGTGGCTACCTATTGAAAGAGCATTTTGGAGACAGGTGAGTCTTATAGAATGAAAGACTAGTTTTTTTTTGCATTTTGTTTCACAGCTGTATACTTAAAGAAAAGTAAAATATATGTAATGAATATTTTGTTGTCAGGCATCTAAGAAAGAGTAACTTCTGTTCATGGCTGGGTTGTAGACCTTAATGTTACTCTGATGTTCAACGAACTGTCAATGTCAATGTACAAGACCGGCATCTCCAAACACATCAAATTCATCCTAGTACCTTCATTTAAAAGCAAAGTGTTTTGTTCCCTATTGATGAATCCATTTGGAATGAAATGCAAAGGATTTTTGAGGTCTAAAGGACAATTTCCTGATGAATATTGGAAATGAGGCATATGTTATATATTCTAATCTAGATAGCAGAGATTTTTGTTACACACCCATATATTTGAAATTGTTTACTATATTTATATGAATTCATAATGTAAACAGTTATTGCATTACCTACCGATATATTGTCTGATTGTCAAACCATTGGGTTTGATGCTTAATTAAATTTAAATTTCTGATCACTTGGCAAGTTTTTTGACCATGACCCTGAAACTCCTGGGGTAGGGGAACAAGATGTATGCTGACAGAGCAAACCCGAGAGAGTGGGGGGGGCGGTGACTGACAGAGCAAATCCAAGGGGTGGGGGGCGTGGGGACTAGCAGAACAAACCCGAGGGGGAGGGGGCGGCACAGAGAAAGCCTGAGAGGGAGGGGTGCACACTGTCAACCCGGGGACGGGTGGGGCCAACACTAGCAGAGGAAACCTGAGGGCGAGGGTGAGCACTGGCAGAGTAAACCCGAGGGCGAGGGTGAACACTGGCGGAGCAAACCCGAGGGCGAGGGTGAACACTGGCGGAGCAAACCCGAGGGCGAGGGTGAACACTGGCAGAGCAAACCCCAGGGCGAGGGTGAACACTGGCAGAGCAAACCCGAGGGCGAGGGTGAGCACTGGCAGAGCAAACCCGAGGGCGAGGGTGAACACTGGCAGAGCAAACCCGAGGGCGAGGGTGAACACTGGCAGAGCAAACCCGAGGGCGAGGGTGAACACTGGCAGAGCAAACCCGAGGGCGAGGGTGAACACTGGCAGAGCAAACCCGAGGGCGAGGGTGAACACTGGCAGCGCAAACCCGAGGGCGAGGGTGAACACTGGCAGAGCAAACCCGAGGGCGAGGGTGAACACTGGCAGAGCAAACCCGAGGGCGAGGGTGAACACTGGCAGAGCAAACCCGAGGGCGAGGGTGAACACTGGCAGAGCAAACCCGAGGGCGAGGGTGAACACTGGCAGAGCAAACCCGAGGGCGAGGGTGAACACTGGCAGAGCAAACCCGAGGGCGAGGGTGAACACTGGCAGAGCAAACCCGAGGGCGAGGGTGAACACTGGCAGCGCAAACCCGAGGGCGAGGGTGAACACTGGCACAGCAAACCCGAGGGCGAGGGTGAACACTGGCAGGTGGTCTGGAGTGTGAGGTGGAAGGCAGCCAGAGTGGAGCCCAGATGGACCGGAGCAGAGCGCGCGACAGGAGACTGTGTGAGGGAGCGAGAGCACTGACCTCTCTCTCCTCATGGGTGGGTAGCGGAGAGGGAATGTTAGGTGAGAGGGGGAGAGGGAGTGAGCTCGAGACGGGGAGAGGGGGAGAGGGACAGAGCGCGAGATTGGGAGAGGGGGAGAGGGACAGAGCGCGAGATTGGGAGAGGGGGAGAGGAACAGAGCACGAGACGGGGAGAGGGGGAGAGGGACGGGGCGCGAGACGGGGAGGGGGACGGGGCGCGAGACGGGACGGGGCGCGGGACGGGGAGGGGGACGGGGCGCGGGACGGGGAGGGGGACGGGGGGACAGGGCGCGAGACGGGGAGAGGGACGGGGGGACAGGGCGCGAGACGGGGAGAGGGACGGGGGGACAGGGCGCGAGGCGGGGAGAGGGACGGGAGGACATGGCGCGAGACGGGGAGAGGGACGGGGGGACAGGGCGCGAGGCGGGGAGAGGGACGGGGGGACAGGGCGCGAGGCGGGGAGAGGGACGGGGGGACAGGGCGCGAGGCGGGGAGAGGGACGGGGGGACAGGGCGCGAGGCGGGGAGAGGGTCGGGGGGACAGGGCGCGAGGCGGGGAGAGGGACGGGGGGACAGGGCGCGAGGCGGGGAGAGGGACGGGGGGACAGGGCGCGAGGCGGGGAGAGGGACGGGGGTACAGGGCGCGAGGCGGGGTGAGGGACGGGGGGACAGGGCGCGAGGCGGGGAGAGGGACGGGGGGACAGGGCGCGAGGCGGGGAGAGGGACGGGGGGACAGGGCGCGAGGCGGGGAGAGGGACGGGGGGGACGGCGCGAGGCGGGAAGGGGGACGGGGACAGGGCGCGAGACGGGGAGGGGGACGGGGACAGGGCGCGAAACGGGGACGGGGACGGCGCGAGACGGGGAGGGGGGAGGGGGAGAAGAGCGAGTGTGTGTGAAGGGGGTGCGAGAGGGAGGGGGAGAAGAGCGAGTCTGTGTGGGGGGGCGAGAGGGAAGGGGAGAAGAGCGTGTGTGTGTGAAGGGGGTGCGAGAGGGAGGGGGAGAAGAGCGAGTGTGTGTGAAGGGGTGCGAGAAGGAGGGGGAGAAGAGCGAGTGTGTGTGAAGGGGTGCGAGAAGGAGGGAGAGAAGAGCAAGTGTGTGTGAGGGGGGGCGAGACTGAGGGTGAGAAGAGCAAGTGTGTGTGAAGGGGGGCGAGAGGTTGAGTGAGAGTGAGGGGTGAGAAGGCGCGTGTGTGTGAGTGGCGCGTGTGCGCATAAGTCCAGCTCATTATCAGGGTTCTCAATCACCCTCACCCTCACTCACCTACACGCACTCATCCACTCTGACAGCGGGTGAGAGTGAATGAGTGAGCACCTGGCTTGGGAGTGAGCCGGGCAAACACACACACCTTATCGCTCTCTAATATACGTCTTTATTTATAACTCATTGCCTGTTTTCTCAGCTGGTTGTTTCTTTTCACACCACAGTTTGTTTAAAAAAAATCATGTTCAATATTGTGGCAAACTTTATCTTTCTGAAATTTGCTCATTGGCCCCTTAAGTGAGAAAAAAGTTGAAATGTGGCCCCTCCCCCCATGCGAAAAGGTTGGACAAGCCTCCCTTAAACCTTGGAAACACTCAGCTTGTCTAACAGCATCTATGGAGAGAAAAACAGTGTTAACGTTTCAAGTCCATACGACCCTTCTTCAGACTTGAAACATTAACTCTGTTTTTCTCTCCACAGATGCTGATAGACCTGCTGAGTTTTTCCAGCATTTTCTGTTTTTGTTTCAGATTTCCAGCATCTGCGGTATTTGGCTTTTATCTGACTTAAACCTTGCCTTCCTGCCCTCTCCATCCTTAACCTGTAGCAGCAAGTGCAAGGCACTCATGGACTTCTTTGTCACTAAGATTGAGATCATTTGATCAGCTGCCTCTGCTGGTTTTCTCCCTTCCACTTGACCCAAGGCCAATCTTCCTCTTGTGCTTCCCTTCCGACCTAGCCCGAAGTCATAATTTCCTCTAGTTTCTCTTCCTTCCTGCCCTCTCTGAGCTTGTCTTGTCCATGAGACTCACCTCTTGTTCCCTCGACCCAATTCCCACTAAACTGATCACCCAACTTTCCGTCCTCGTCCTGATGTTGTAAACGGTTTCTCTTTTTGGATGTTGCCCCGTTCTCCTCTAAGTCGTCCATCATCTTTTCCCCAAAATCCCTTGACCCGCATTGTCTTTGAAAATTATTGTCCCATCCCCAACCTCACTTTCCTCTCCCAAATCCTTGAACACATTGTCACCTTCAAAAATCTGTTCCCACCTTTCCCAGAACTCCATGTTTGAATGCTCAATCAGGTTTCTGTCCCTGCCACTGTACCGAAACGGCTCTTATCAAAGTCAGAGGTGAGATCCTATGTGAGTGTGACAAAGGCCCATCTCAACCTGTCTACAGCCTTTCAACGGTTGACCACACCAAACGCCTCCAATGCATCTCCATTTTCATCCAGTTGGATTGGACTGCTTTCAGCTGGTTCCATCCTTACCTATATAATTGTAACACGACGATCACTTGAAATTACTTCTCTTCCTGCTCCTGCACTGTTTAACTCTGGTGTTCTGGAAGGATCTATCCTTGGCCCCCTCCTACTTCTTTTGCTCCTGCTATTTTTCATCTACATGCCACTCCTCGATGACATCATCTGAAAGCACAACTTTACATTGTATGCTTATGGCACTGAGCTCTACCTCCTCTTTCAACTCCTATACTTTTGCTAAATTATCAGACTGCTTATCTGAGACACAGTACTGGATAAGCAGAAATATTCTCAATTAAATATTGGGAAGACTGAAGCAATTGTTTTCAGTCCCTACTCCAACTCCATTCCCTAGCTTTCAACTCCATCCTTTTCCCTGGGAATAGTCTGAGATTAAATCGGCCTGTTCGCACCCTTGATGTCACATTTGACCCCAGGCTGAGCTTACAACCTCATTCGTGCCATCACTAGGATAGCCTATTTCCATCTCCATATGAACAAGGAGCAGGAGTAGGCCATTCCGCCCCTTAAGCATGCTCATGGCTCATCTGACAGTAACCTGAAATCTGCATCCTGCCTACCCCTGATAACCTATCACCCCATTGCTTACCAAGAGTCTATCCATCTCTGCCTTAAAAATATCCAAAGACTCTGCTTCTACCACCTTTTCAGGAAGAGAGTTCCAAAGACTCATGACCCTCTGAGTGAAAAAATTTCACCTCACCTTTGTTTTAAATGGGCGACCCCTTATTTTTAAACAGTGACCTCTAGTTCTAACTTCTCTCACAAGAGGAAACGCCCTCTCCAAATCCACCCTGTAAAGATCCCACAAAGATCTTATATATTTCAATCAAGTTGCCTCTTACTCTTCTAAACTCCAGTGGATACAAGCGTAGTCCGTCCAACCTCTCCTCATAAGACAACCCACCCATCCCAGGTATTAGTCTGGTAAACCTTCTCTGAACAACTTCCAATATATTTACATCCTTCCTTAAATAAGGTGACCACTACTGTACACAATACTCCAAATGTGGTCTCACTAGTGCCCTGTACAATTGAAGCATAACTTCTCTACTTTTGTAATCAATTCCCCTCGCAATAAATGATAACATCTATTAGCTTTCCTAATTACTTGCTGTACCTGCATACTAGTCTTTTGTGATTCATGCACTAGCACACCCAGATCCCTCTGCACCTCGGAGCTCTGCAATCTCACCATTTAGATAATATGCTCCTCTTTTATTCTTCCTGCCAAAATAGACAATTTCACATTTTCCCCATCTGTCAGATCTTTGCCCACTCACTAAAACTATCTATATATTTTTGTAGCCTCCTTATGTCCTCTTCACAACTTACTTTTCTACCTATCTTTGTGTCATCAGCAAATTTGGCAACCTCCCATCCATCCCTTCATCCAAGTCATTTATATAAATTGTAACAGTTGAGGTCCCAGCACTGCTTCCTGTGGCATACCACTCGTTACATCTTGCCAACCTGAAAAAGACCCATTTGTGCCTACTCTCTGCTTCCTGTTAGCCAGCCAATCTTCTATCCATGCCAATATGTTATCCCCTACACCAGGAGTTTTTATTTCCACAATAACTTTTGATGTGGCATTTTGTCAAATGCCTACTGGAAATATAAGTATAGTACATCCACCGGTTCCCCTTTATCTACAGCACATCTTTCTTCCTCAAAGAACTCCAAACAGTTGGTTAAACACGATTTCCCTTTCATAAAACCATGTTGACTCTGCCCTGATGACCTTGAGCTTATCCAAGTGCCCTGCTATAACTTCTTTAATAATAGCTTCTAACATTTTCCCTGTGACAGATGTTAAGCTAACTGGCCTGTAGTTTCCCACTTTCTGTCTCCCTCCCTTTTTCAATAATGGAGTTACGTTTGCTATCTTCTAATCTAATGGGACCTTCCCCGAATCTAGGGAATTTAGGAAAATTAAAATCAGTGCATCAACTATCTCACTAGACACTTCTTTTAAGACCCCAGGATGAAATCCATCACGCCCAGGCACTTATCAGTCTGCAGTTCCAACAATTTACTCAGAACCACTTCTCTGGTAATTGTGATTTTCCTGACTTCCTCCCTCCCTCCCTTCCATTTCCTGGTTTATAGCTGCTTCTGGGATGTTGCTTACATCCTCTATAGTGAAAACTGATGCAAAATACCTGTTCAATTCATCTGCCATCTTCTTGTTTTATATTATCCATAACATTATTTCATTATATTGCCCAACTTCACCCCTATCTCAGCTCATCTGCTGCTGAAACCATCTTCCATGGCTTTGTTACCTCTAGACTTGACTGTTCCAAACTATTCCTGGTTGGTGTCCCACATTCTGTAATGTCTGTAAAACTTGAAGTTATCCAAAACCCTGGTGCTTGTGTCTTAACTGTGCATGCTGACCCTTTGAAATCCAAACAACTCCTTCATTTATATAAAGATGCAAATTTCCCTCACACCTTATATGCTCAGACAGCCTCCAAGTTTACTCATTAGCATTTCAAGTACCCTTCTCCACCTAACTTCTTTTGATAATTTCAAGCTTGCAGTCTATCTAATTCCAATGTAATTAAATCATGCAGACAGAACCATCTACACTCACACTCATAATCTACTTTACAGTAAACACAAATAATATTATGAAAATTATTATACATCCGTAAGTTGTTGTCGCAGTCTTTGGCTGGGTCAGGTGGTGATTTGAAATAGCAGCAAGCTATTGAGGAAATTGTTCATGTTTTCGGAGGGGTACTCTAGTTAGACTGAAAATAGACCCCAGCCCCCACCAATTATCTCCCCTGGGATGTGGACAGGGTCTGAACAGCAGCCTAGCATATCTAAACTGACTCAATTATAAATAGTTACTCATTTCACATCGTGTCAATGTCACAGACTATGCAAACTAGAAATACCAGAGCAGTCGTTGTTGAAGGGCGCGGGAGGAATTTTCCTGGAGAATCAGAGGCAGGCAGGATGTCAGATTTGTGTCAAACTGTGGGCAGGAGGAAGCAGACTAAGCATTTCCCGTTCCACTTCCCTCACCCCGCCAGAAATCATAAAATCCAGCCCTGTGTTACAGATGAAGGATATTTAATGGGTACCAGTAAAAAATGTCAACGGCTGCTGCCTTACCATCTCCCAGCCATACCATTGTATACGGAATTCTTGGAGACAGAGGTCTCAAATGGGTCTCAAGGTCTCAGCCTTGCAGTGGGCCTCGCTGTACTGAGCTCTGGAATCTGAATTGGATGGTGAATGCTGAAGTAATGAGCGGGATCCAAACCTGGAGGTGTTCCCAATGCTCTCAACGAAGTTGTCTATTATTATCATCTTAAGCACTGACTTGCTCATGGAATGAATTTTAAGATTGACAACAGTTCACCCATTTGTACACATCAGACTGTTTTGAATCAAGCAGCTGGTGGTGAAAGTCAGCTTCAGAAACGTAGAGCAAGTGTTAGCACATGTGAGCCTTGCACACTATTTCCTGCTGCCACCCATGCTGAGTAGAGGTTGGACACTTGTTACAAGAAGGGAGAGTTGAGAACACTTACTATGATGCAGCTCTGGCAGTGACCTGCTTTATCAGGTACCACAAGTTACCCAAGGGAGGGAATGGGTCAACCTGAGATTTCTCTGTACCCTTGGTTAACCTTAGCTGCTCCACCTCTGTGTACTTAGAGGGGTTGCTTGCTGTATTCTGGTTGTTCTTCATTAAAAATTGTTAGGTTTAGATTTTCAGCACACACAAATAACCAACTGTAACACAATGGTGGTTTTGGGATGTGCAATTAGACATTACAATTTTAATATTTAACAGATTTTGTGATTTTACAGGATGTTCATAAATTGAAAGCTTAATTTGCAACTAAACCATGTGAATAATCAAACTATATTATGATTGCTTTAAGCCAGCAGGCCCTGGCTCTGGAATTAAAGGGAAACTGCAGTACCCAGTGGTGCAGGTGAGCTGGATTGATGCCAAAGCCTTCTGTGAGTGGAAGGGGATGCGATTGCCCACTGAGGAAGAGTGGGAGTTTGCTGCTCGAGGGGGTCTGGAAGGTATGATCGCACGCCATTAACATTGTTGTTACGTGGAGTTTCAGTTCATAATTTTTTCAGATACATCAGTGATCAGATGACAATGTTGAAATGCATATCTTTATGTTCAGCTAATTATGATAATTCAGATCATGGAATCATACAGCACTGGAGACTACCATTTGGCCCAAGCACTATCGAATTAGATCCACTGCCCTACGTTTCTCAGCTGCCCTGCAAAGTTCACCATTTCAGGTACTAATAAGGAGGTGGTATCGGATAGGCTGCCTGTACTTAATGCTGATGAGGCACCAGGACCAGATGAGATGCTGAGGGGGTGTGTGGAAATTACAGAGGCATTGGTCATCATTTTCCAGCCTTCCTTGGACTTGGGGGTGGTGCCAGAGGACAGGAGAATTGCAGTGTTACACCCTCGTTCAAAAAGTTATAAAGATAAGCTCAGCAACTATGGGCCAGACAGTTTAACCTGAGTGGTAGGGAGGCTTCTAAAAATGAAAATTTGGGACAAAATTAGAAGTCACTTGGGAAAATGTGGAAAGTCAATATGGATTTGTTAAGGGCAAATCATGTTTAACTAATTTGCTGGAGTTTTTTGTTGAGGTAGCAGAGAGGGTTGATGAGGGTAATGTTGTTGATGTGTGTACAAAAACTTACAGAAGGCATTTGATAAAGTACCACACAACAGATTTGTGAGCAAAGTTATAGCTCAAGGAATAAAAGAGGCAGTAGCAACATGAATACGAAATTGGCTGAGTGACAGGAAACAACGAGTAGTAGTCAATGGGTGTTTTTTGGAGTGGAGGAATGTTTGTAGTGGAGTTCCCCAGGAGTTAGTGTTGGGACCCCTGCTGCTCTTGATATATATTACTGACCTAAACCTTGGTGTATAGGGCACAGTTTCAAAATTTGTGGATGATGCAAAACATGCAACAATGAGTTCACTTGCTAACCAATCAGCACTCTCTTCTCATGCTGTATAAATTGTTGTTCCCTTTACAATTGGTATTCTTGAGAATCTGTCCTGTTGAGTGCCAGACAGCATGCCTCTTTTTTTTCAGCAAAACTCAAGTTCTGTACTACCAAATGACTAATCATAACAGTTACAGAAATTATGATATGGTTACATAATAGATTACAAAAGTAGGGAGATCATGTTGGAGTTGTATAGAACCTTGGTGAGGCCACAGCTGGAGTACTGTGTGCAGTTCTGGTCGCCACATTATAGGAAGGATGTGATTTCACTGGACGGGGTGCAGAGGAGATTCACCAGGATGTTGCCTGGGATGAAACATTTAAGTTATGAAGAGAGGTTGGATAGACTTGGGTTGTTTTCGTTGGAGCAGAGAAGACTGAGGGGCGACCTGATTGAGGTGTTCAAGATTATGAGGGACATGGACAGTGTGGATAGGGAGCAGCTGTTCCCCTTAGTTGAAGGGTCAGTCACAAGGGAGCATAAGTTCAAGGTGAGGGGCAGGAGGTTTAGGGGGGGATGTGAGGAAAAGCTTTTTTACCCAGAGGGTGGTGACGGTCTGGAATGCACAGCCTGGGAGGGCGGTGGAGACGGGTTGCCTCACATCCTTTAAAAAGTACCTGGACGAGCACTTGGCACATCATAACATTCAAGGCTATGGGCTAAGTGCTGGTAAATGGGATTAGGTAGGTAGGTCAGGTGTTTCTCACGTGTCGGTGCAGACTCGATGGGCCGAAGGGCCTCTTGTGCACTGTGAGATTCTGTGATTCTGTTACAGCACAGAAGGAAACCCTTCAGCCTGTCATTTTTTGTGCTGGCCCTCTGATGGATCATATCACCAGTGCCATTCCTCTGTCTTACCTGTAGCCCTGCAAATTTTTCCTTTTCAATTAATGATCCAATTCGCTTTTTAAAGCCTCAATTGAACCTGCATCCAACACTTTCAGGTACTCTTGGAAGCCCTTGAAATACTTTTGAAGTGTAGACACTGTTGTAATATTGGAAATGCAGCAGCTAATTTACACACAGGCTCCCACAAACAGCAATGGGATAATGATCAGATAATCTGTTTTTGTGATGTTGATTTTAAAATTCTCATCCTTGTTTTCAGGTTCCTCTGGCCAAGCCCTCTTCTTATCCCTATAATCTCCTCTAGCCCTACAACCCTCCGAGATATCTGGACTCCTCTAATTCTGGCCTCCTCTAATTCTGGCCTCCTGTGCATTCCCAATTATAACTGCTTCATTAGTGGTCATGCCCTCAGTTTCCTTGCTCCGAAGCACTGGATTTCCCTCCCTACACCTGTCCACCTTGCTTTTCTCCTTTTGACTTAGCTGGCTTGGTGTCATACTTTGTTTTATAATGCTCTTGTGAAGTGCTTTGGGAGACTTCATTACATTAAAGGTGCTATATAAATATAAGTTGTTGTTGATTGAGGGATAATATTGATCGAGAAACTGTGGAAATTTACCTGCTCTTGTTTGAAATAATATCATGGGATCTTTTACGTCCATTGACAGGGCAGATGGGCCCTCGCTTTAATTTTTTTTCTGGATGACAACACCTCTGACAGTGCAGCACCCCCTCAGTACTGCACCGGGGTGTCGGCCTTGTCCTCGGGTGGGACGTGAACACATAACCTTCTGTCTTAGAGGCAAGAGTGCTTCCTGCTGAGCCATGACTGAGAGCCTAGTCTGCGAATGTTGAAGGCATCCCAACTAATTTTAATCCCTTTCTCTGTCACCATCCGTGACACCCACTTTCATGCAAGTGTGATACCTGGACTATGTTCCAGTGCTGCAATAGAGTCAGTTACCCGCACTGCATTCCAAATGCTTTTTATCCCCGTTATCCATCCTAACTCTTTGTAAACTGGGATGTTTAGCTCCCAACCTGCTTTAGATTAAGCTATGTTACTTCTAATGCTACTTTACCAAATCCTCAAAGTGAGGTGGTCCACCTAGATCACCAATTTTATTCATAGTACACAAAACATCCTCTGTTTTACAATCTCATTCCTTTAAGACATTCCTCCTCCTGATCTGTTTTTCTACTATCTACATTTTCTTTCCAATTCAACCTGTAACAATCCCCTCCTCCTACCTAGCCTCCTACCTGCTCCACCTTCCTCTCTCTTTCATGACATTCTTCCTTTCCCCTCTGCCCTTGCCCTATTCTACCTCCTCGCTACACCCCACCTACAAACCCCCAGCGTCCTCCTAACCCCACTTCATTTGAAGAGTATAATTGGCCTGGACTCCCCATGCATAGTTTCACAAGGGACTGATATGTATGCATAATTCTCAATTACATTTTAATAAGTAGGGAGGGAAAGTTAGTTTCTTTTTTACTGGTTCCAGAGAGATTTTCCCAGCAACAGAAAATGCCACCCACTATTGATCTCAGGATTTGTCTATTATAGCTCGACAAGATCAGCAGCAACGCCTTATGGTCTAATTGGGGCCATAATAGTGACCACTGGTAGGTTAACCAATTGTCCACCAACAGCACAATAATTTTACATGAAACTGCTTGGCATAGCCAGTCTGTGTGGAGTCTATCCTCCACGTGAGCAGCTGCCCAGATCTCAAATGCTGAACTGTTTCCATATCGTTCATCTCTCCCTTTCCTTCAACCTTGGACTGCACTATGTAACATCCTCTCCTGATAAAACTGTGTAGCAACAAGGAACTCCTGTTAGTTTTACTCTATAATTTAAAATATTTTTTCTCCTTTCTGCTTTCAGGTAGAATATATCCTTGGGGAAACAAGTTTCAGCCAAATCGCACAAACCTCTGGCAGGTAGTGTGTTTTAAACAATTTTGATTGTAGTGGGCAAGTGCATTTTATGACCTGTAGCATATCAAGCTTCGAAGATTATTGAGCAAAGCTATAGGTGCAGACAGATAGAACACCAGCTTCTTTCCTGAAGTTGGGGCTCCAGCAGCGTCCAGTCCCTTAGCCAAGCTGCTATTTGTTCTATATGGGTCGAGGTGATGAGCAATATCAAGCTACCTGATTGAGGAGAGGATCACAGCTGACCTCAATCCTGTGCATGCATTTCCCAAGGGCATTGTTGGATATCCTCCTGGAGTGTGAACCCCGGTTGATTTTTTTGCTCTCCTCTCAAGAATAGTGAAGCCAATCGTAGCACCCAGCACATCAGCTAACTATACAGATTGGAATCCACAGCAAGCTGTGCATTTCCTTTGAGTGACCAGGAGAGTGGGTGAAAAGGGGACCCGGAGGCAGTAACTACCACCTAGTAGAACGAGTGAAAAGAGGACCCTGAGACAGTAACCACCACCTCGCAGAGCGGGTGAAAACAGGATCCTGAGGCAGTAACCACCACCTAGAAGAGCTATCCAATCCAGTCCAATCTGTGTCTCCAGAGTGATGTGGCCATGTCCTGAGAGTGAGAGAGGCCAAATTGGGCCAGCACAGGAAAACAGGTAAGTGATTGGTTGGTGAATATTTTGCATATTTGTCTTTAAAACTCATGTAATTTATTAGTAATTGTAAGGTTTTATTAGATGTAGCAAGGTTGTTGGGAGTAGCAGTGTTTATTAATTATAAATTGATGAAGAATAAATGAATTAATAATAAACATGATAGAGCAGATGACATGTTGTGACTACAGAATGTAGGACTCCCTGGATTCCTCGGTGATCCAGGACAAACATGTCTGCAGTAAGTGCCTGTGGCTTGAGGAGCTTTGAGTCATTGAGCTGGAGGCCGAGCTGCAGACACTGCAATGCATCAGGGAGGGGAAAAGTTACCTGGACACTTTGTACCAGGAGGCAGTCACATCCCTTAGGATAGGGTTTTCTGATTTAATCAGTGATCAGGGACAGGATGGTATGACTGCAAATGAGGCAGGAATGGGGACCCAGAAAGTAGAAGTGCAGGAGCATTAGCCTTGGCAATTGTCCAACAGGTTCAAGATTCTTGCAGTGTATGGATGAAAGTAGTGGTTGCAGGGTTGATGAGCAAACTGACCATGCCACCATGGTCTAAGAAATTATTCAAGCAGGGAGAGTTAATAGGAATGTAGTGGTAGTTGGGAACAATATAGTCAGGGGTATAGACACAGTTCTCTGCAGCTGAGAGCCGGAGTCCAGATGGCTGTGTTGCCTGCCCGGTGCAGGATTCAGGACCTTTGCTCTGGGCTGGAGAGGAACTTGCAGTGGGAGGGAGAGGATGCAGTGGTTGTGGTCCACATAGGCACCAAAGACATAGGTAGAACTAGGAAAGAGGTTCTGCTGTGGGAGTATGAGAAGCTCGGAGCTAAATTAAAAGGCAGAATCTCAAAGGTAATAATCTCTGGATTACTACCTGAGCTACGAGCAAATTGGCATAGGGTGAATCAGGTTAGAAAGCTGAATGCGTGGCTCAAAGATTGATGTGGGAGAAATAGGTTTCGATTCATGGGGCATTGACATCAGTACTGGGGAAAGTGGGAGCTGTATCATTGGGATTGTTTTCACCTGAACCTTGCTGGGACTAGTATTCTGGCTAGTCATATAACTGGGGCAGTAGAGAGGGCTTTAAACTAAATAGTGGAGGTAAGGGATCAAGTTTGAGAAGATGTGATAAATTAAATAGAGAAGACGAGGCAAAAGAGTAAGGTAGTAATAAGGGAAATGACAAGCAGAGCATGGCAGAAAGAGGCAGAGTGTTCAAACCTAAGAGTGCACCAGCAGACAAGGCTAGAAGTTACAAATAAAGTAAAGGGACAGAACCATCTGCACGTGGCATGCACAACAAAACAGATGAATTGACAGCACAAATAGAAATAAATATGTATGATCTGATAGCCTGAGAAATGGCTGCAGGATGACAAAGACGGACCTGAATATTCAAGGGTACATGACATTTAGGAAGGGCAGGAAGCTCGGGAAAGGCGGAGGGGTAGCTCTGTTAATTAAGGTTGACATTGGTGCAATAGAGAGAGAGAGAGAGAGAGAGAGAGATGACCTTAGTTCTGGAAATCAAGATGTAGAATCAGTTTGGGCAGAGATGAGGAATAGTGAAGGTAAGAAGTATTTTATAGACCCCCGAACAGTAACCATACTGTCGGACAGGGTATACAGGAAGAAATAACGAGGGCTTGTGAGAAAGGTATGGCGATAATCATGAGTGATTTTAATCTACATATTCATTGGACAAATTCAGACTTGCAATGGTAAACTAGATAATGAGTTATTGGGAGAATTTCTTGGCAGCACATTCTAGCACCAGCCTGACAGCACCAGATCCGGTAACATGCAATGAGACATGATGAATTAATCTCAGAGTGAAGGTGTCCCTAGGTAGCAGTGATCATAATAGGATTGAATTTCACATTCAGTTTGAGGGAGAAAGGAGTGGATTTAAGACTAGTGTGTTAAATTTAAATAAGGGCAATTATGAGGGCATGAAGACAGAGCTGGTTAAAGTGAACTGGGAAATTAGGTTAAGGGATACAAAAACAGAAAATGCTGGAAAAACGCAGGCCTGGCAGCATCTGTGGCGAGAGAAACATTTAACATTTTGAGTCCATCCGACTTCTTCAGAGCTAAAGAGAAGTAGAAATGTGATGGATTTTGTACTGTTTGAGGGTATGGGTCAGATACTGCAAAATGAAAGGCCAGGGATAGGTGGGACCTCAGTGTGGTGAAAAAGGATAAAAAATAAATTTTAAAAAATGAATAGATAAATAAAAATGAAGCAATAATTGGACTAAAAAATGGGTAAAGATGGAGCAGAGAGTTCATGGTCTGAAGTTGTTGACTTCACTCGTAAGTCTGGAAGGCTGTGAAGTACCTAATCGGAAGATGAGGTGCTGTTCCTCCAGTTTGCGTTGGGTTTCACTGGAACATTGCTTTTATTGATTGCACAATGTTCAGCACTGTTTGCGACTCCTCAGATACTGAAACCATCCATTTTCAAATGCAACAATACCTGGACAGTATCCAGGCTTGGGCTGACAAGTGGCAAGTAACATTCGTGCCACACAAGAGCCAGGCAATGACCATTTCCAACAAGAGATAATCTAACCAGAGAGAAATTAGAGTACCAGAGAAAGCTAGCGAGAAAAATAAAAGCTGTAAGAGTTTCTATAGGTATTTAAAAAGGAAGAGAGTAGAGTAAAGCGAGCATTGGTCCCCTGGAGAGTGAGAATGGGGAACTAATAATGGAAAATAAGGAAATGGATGAAATAAACAGATATTTTGCATCTGTCTCCACTGTAGAGGATGCAAATAACGTCTCAGAAATAATTGCACATCAGGTGGTGAAAGGGAGGGAGGAACTTAAAACAATTACAATCGCCAAGGAAAGGGTACTGAGAAAATTATTAGAACTAGAAGCTAACAACTGCCCAGGTCCTGATGGACTTCATCCTAGGGTTTTAAAAGAAGTGGCTGTTGAAATAGTAGATGTGTTGGTTTTAATTTTCCGAAATTCCCTAGATTCAAGAAAATAGTGAATGTGATTCCTCTATTCAAGAAAGGAAGGAAACAGAAAGTTGAAAACTATAGGCCAGTTAGCTTAACACCTATCGTAGGGAAATTGCTGGAATCTATTAAGGAGGTGATAGCGGAGCACTTAGAAAGTCTCAATATGCTCAAGCAGAGTCAACATGGTTTTGTGAAAGAGAAACCATGTTTAACTAACTTTTTGGGTTGTTTGAGGAAGTGACAAGCAACGTGGATGAAGGGGAACCTATTGATTTGCTGTACTTAGATTTCTAGAAGGCATTTGACAAGGTGCCACATCAAAGGTTCCTATGCAAAATAAGAGCTTATGGTACAGGAGGTAACATATAAGCATGGATAGAGGATTGGTTAGGTAACAGGAAGTGTAGTGTAGGGATAAATGGGTCTTTTTCAGGTTGACAAGATGTGATGAGTGAAGTGCATCAAGGATCAGTGCTGGGGCCTCAACTATTTACAATTTATATCACTGACTTCGATGAAGGGACTGAATGTATGGTTGCTAACTTTGCTGATGACACAAAGATAGATAAAAAAGTAAGTTGTGAAGAGGTAATAAGGAGTTTGCAAAGGGACATAGGTTAAGTGAGTGGGAAAGAAATGGGCAGATGGAGTATAATGCAGGAAAGTGTGAACTTGTCCACTTTGGCAGGAAGAATTGAAAATTAGCGTATTATTTAAATAGAGAGGGACTGCAGAACTCTGAGATACAGAGGGATCAGGGTGTGAATCAGGAAAAGTTAGTATGCAGGTACAGCAAGTGATTAGGAAGGAAAATTGAATAATGTTGTTTATTGCAAGGGGAATGGAATATAAAATTAGGGCTGTTTTGCTACAGTTGTACAGGGCATTGGTGAGACCACATCTAGAATACAGTGTACAGTTTTGGTCTCCTTATTTAAGAAAGTATGTAAATGCGTTCGAAGCAGATCAGATAAGGTTGATACCTGGGCTGGTGGCGAAGGGTCATCTTATGATGAAAGGTTAGACAGGCTGGGCCTGTATCCATTGGAATTGTATCCATTGTTCTGTTGAAGGGTCATGAGGACTCGAAACGTCAACTGTACTCTTCTCCGCCGATGCTGCCAGACCTGAGTTTTTCCAGGTATTTTTTATTTTTTGTTTTCCATTGGAATTTAGAAGATTGAGAGGTGACCTTATTGAAACATATAAGATCTTGAGGGACTTGACAGGGTGGATGCTGAAAGGATGTTTCCCCTTGTGGGAGAGACTAGAACTAGGGGACACAGTTTAAAAATAAGGGGTCTCCCATTTAAGATGAAGATGAGACACAGTTTTTTCTCTCAGAAGGTTATGAATCCTTGGAACTCTTCCTCCAAGATTGGCGGAGGCAGTGTCAATGAATATTTTTAAGGCAGAGGTAGATAGATTCTTGACTAAGAAGGGAGTCAAAGGTTATTAGGGATAGACAGAATGCGGAGCTGAGGCCACAATCGGATCAACCATGATCTTCTTGAATGGTGGAGCAGGCTTAAGGGGCCGCATAGCCTACTCCTCCTAATTTGTAATGTCTGACATTAATAGTCGCTTGGTAGTACAGAACTTGAGTATTGCTGAAAAACAGAGACATGCTGTTGAATCTTTTCATCTTGCATTCATCAGGACAGATATATGAATGCCAAATTTCAAGGGGAACGGCAGTTTATCTTGCATGAGAAAAGAGGTGCTGATTGGTTGGCAAGTTGGCTCTGAATGGTCGCGATGTTGGACCTGCCCTCTGCAGGCAAAAGGAATATGTCCTGACGTTGCACCTTTTTTGAATAAACAAAAGACAATAGCTCCCTTGTGCATTTGCCATGGTAATGTCTCAACCAATCAGAGCCGACTTACTATCAATCAGTATTCCTTTTATCATGCAGTATAAATTGTTGTTCCCTTTGAAATTTGGTACTCTTGTGTCTATCCTGGTGAGTGCAAGACAAAAAGCTTGACAGCTTGTCTCTTTTTTCAACAATGTAATTTCTATATATACCTAATGAAGTCTTGACTTGATGAATACACAGCAGACATTCGATTTCTAATTGCAAAGCTGTAACAATTGAAAATGTGGCTTCAGAGGCATCAAAATTGCAAGGCACCCACTTCAGAGAGCTCATGTTTCAGGACAAAGAATTACTGATAGACTGAATAAGCACTATTTTGATTATCTGCCAAACATTCAACTGATTGAACATGAAAACTGTTTGATCCAGCCAGTGACTGCCACTTAGGTATAGGATGCACCCTGAAACTGTTCAATATATTTTCAAAGGAACTATTGTTAAACTGGGCAAAGAAATTGCTTCAATGTTTTGTGAACATCATTTAAGCTGTCAACTTGATATTTTGTTCTCTCGCAAGCTGCCCAGCTTGACCACAATGCTTCTTAAAACCCATATGCCCAGAGTTAGTCACAAAGCACGTGAACTACTACTGCTCTGCTTTGACAATTACTCCATATCTTTTCTTCCCTAACCCAGTCTCCCCTCAGTTTCAGCTATGTCTCCCTCCCTTCAAACTTTGATCTTCTAATCTTCATAATAGTCTTAGTTGGTTGTTGTTTCTGTCCCTCTTGATAGGTTCAGTGCCTCTATTTGTTCTGGTTAGGCATCCTCACTTTGCCTTCCAAGTTGCAGTTTTGTCCCAATTGTATTCTTAGCTTTGGAAGTTTTCTCCTCTTGCCCCATTCCTTTGGGCTTAGATTCTCCAATCTCCTTCTCATCCCCCTTTTTATCATCTCCCAAAAGTCTTTCTACCTCACTTTTATTACATTGTTATCCATGCATATTTCCACCTAGTCTCACCATACTGATCTTGCCCTTGAAGCCTGCCACCTTTTCTTTGATCGTTTCCAAAAATCATCATCTTTCATGGGATTGATCATCGCTGGGAAGGCCGGCATTTATTGTTCATCCTGATTGCTCTTTGGAAAGTTATGGTAAGCCGCTGCCTTGAACAACTGCAGTCCATCTGGTGTAGGTGCAGCCGTGGTACTGTTACGATGAGTGTTCCAGGTTTTGGCGCAGTGACAGCGAAGGAACGGCGATATAGCTGCAAGTCAGAGTGGTGTGTGACATGGAGGAGAACTTCCCATGTATTTGCTGCCTGTGGGAGTGGTTACGGGTTTAGAAGGTGCTATTGAAGAAGGCATGGTGAGTGGCTGCAGTGTTATCGTGTAGATGATACACATTGCTGCCACTGTGTGCCAGTGAATTTTTATGATGGTGGATAGGGTATTTATCAAGTGGGCTGCTTTGTCCTGGATGGTGTTGTGCTACTTGAGTGTTGTTGGAGCTTCGCTCATCCAGGCAAGTGGAGAGTATTCCTTGGATGTGGTGGACAGGTTTTGGGGAGTCAGAAGGTGAGTTACTTGCCGCAGAATTCCCAGCCTCTGACCTGCTCTTGTAGCCGTATGTATGTATGGCTAATCCAGTTCAGTTCCTGGCCAATGGTTAAACCCCGCCCCCCCCAAGATGTGATCATAGGGGATCCAGAGATGATAACGCCATTGAACATCAAGGGGAAATGGCTAGATTCTCTCTTGTTGGAGATGTCATTGCCTGGCACTTGTGTGGCGCAATTGTTACTTGCCACTCATCAACCTAAGCCTGAATGTTGTCCAGGTCTAACTGCAAATGGAGGTGGATTGTTTCTATTCGAAGAGTTATGAGTGGTACTGAATATTGTGCAATCATCATCAAACATCCCAACATCTGACCTTACGATGGAGTAGCTGAAGATGTTTGGGCCTAGGATACTACCTGAGGAAATCCTTCATCGCTGTTGTGGGGCTGAGATTATTGGCCTCAAACAAGTAAAGTCATTTTACTTTGTGCTAGGTATGACTCCAATCAATGGAGAATTTTCCCACAATTCCCACTTAATTTTGCTAGGGCTCCTTGATGTCAAGGGCAGTCAATTGCACCTCATCTCTTGAATTCAGATTTTTTTTTGTCCATGTTTGGACATAGGTGATAATGAAGTCTGGGGCTTTGCTGCCCTGATAGAACCCAGAAATATAAAAACCGACAGTAAGAGTTTTTATATATATTTAAAAAAGAAAAGAGTTAACAAAGTGAGCGTTGGTCCTTTAGAAAGTGAGTCTGGAGAATTGATAATGGAAAACAAGGAGATGGCAGATGAATTGAACAGGTATTTTGCATCAGTTTTCACTATAGAGGATACAAGTAACATCCCGGAAACAGCTATATACCAGGAAATGGAAGTGGGGAAGGAAGTCAGGAAAATTACAATCACCAGAGAAGCGGCACTGAGTAAATTGTTGGAGCTGCGGGCTGTCAAGAGCCTGGCTGCTGATGGACTTCACCTTGGGGTCTTAAAAGAAGTATCTAGTGAGATAGTTGATGCATTGGTTTTAATTTTCCTAAACACCCTAGAATCGGGGAATGTTCCATTAGATTGGCAGATAGCAAATGTAACTCCATTATTCAAAAAGGGTGGGAGACCGAAAGCGGGAAACTACAGGCCAGTTAGCTTAACGTTTTCCCTGTGACAGATGTTAGAAGCTATTATTAAAGAAGTTATAGCAGGGCTCTTGGATAAGCTCAAGGTCATCAGGGCAGAGTCAACATGGTTTTATGAAAGCGAAATCATGTTTAACCAACTTAATGGAGTTCTTTGAGGAAAAGAGGAATAAGAATATCCCCATCTCCTGAACCATTAACAACACATCCAGACAATCACCCGGGTGTGGAACAAGCTATTAGATGCAATCACTTTGGACACTGGACCCTGGCTGAGAAAGTGAACTCTACCAGCCATAATCTAAAGATGTCTAAATGATGGACCTGGAATCAACTTATGTCCATGTTTGGGTAACTGGTCAGTTTGTGAGGGGAGATCATGTGATGAACCAACTAACACTCTTTTGTAGTTTTAAGAAACTACATTTCTCTAAGCCAGTGAGAACAGAAGGAGGAGGCCAGTTTTGCATGCGTGTGCGTGCACGCTCTTCAATGTATAAGCATGTGAGAGCTGGAGAGTTTTGAAAAATTTTTATTTAGATGAGGTATTAAGTACAACAGACCAGTCTGAATGGCTGCCTCCTGTACTCTAAATAACTATGACTCTAATAAATACTATTCTCTTTTAAAGCTTACAAAAAAATCTGTGTGTGCCTTTTACAGTCACAGCACTTAAACAGTTAAACACTCACTGAAATAGCAAGCGTACTCTTGACCGCAGCAAGTTTGTTTAGCAAGCGAGGAATGGGTAAAGTGGGGAGCTATTCTACCTCCTCACCTGACTGTAATAGAAGAAATTTCCCCTCATCTCAGTCTTAAATGATCGTTTCCTTTTCCTGAGACTGTACCCTATGTTTTAGATTCCCAAGTCAGGGAGATAATTTTTACCCTCTCAAGCCCCTTCAGAATCTTGTATGTTTCAATGAGATGACCTCTCATTCTTCTAAACTCCAGATAATATAGGGCCAATTTACTCAGCCTCTCGCCACAGGACAACCCTTTCATTCCAGGGACCAATCTAGTGAACCTTTGCTGTACAGCCTCCAAAGCAATTATATCCTTTCTTAAATATCGAGACCAAAATTGCACACAATTGCCCCGTTTATGCCTACTCTTTAATTCCTGTGTGGTTTCACCATAGCGCTGTACAATTGTAGCGAGACTTCTTAATTCTTGTACTCCAATCCCCTTGTAATAAAGTTAAGATGCCATTTGCCTTCTGAATTATTTGTTGTACCTGCATGCTAATTTTGTGCAAGTACATCCAAGTTCCTCTGAACATCTGTATTTACAAGTCACACGCCTTTAAAAAAATTCTGCTTTTCTATTCCAACAACCAAAGTGAAAAACCTCTCACTTCCCCACATTAAACTCCATCTTGTTGCCCACTCACTTAACCTGTCTGTATCTCTACAGCCTCTCTGTGTCCTCCTCACAGCTTACATTTCCACCTAGCTTTGTATTGTCAGCAAACTTGGATACATTGGTCTGAGTAATTTATTTGATGTAACTAGCTGAGGCCCTAACAGTGATCCTTGCAGCGCTCCACTAGTCATAGCCTGCCAATTTGAAAATGGGTCATTTTCAAATTGGCCGTCTTTCTTTCCTGGGCCCTAATGAATCCTCTACCCGTGTTCATATATCACCCCTTATCTTGCCCATTAATCTTTTGTGTGGCACCTTATCGAATTCTTTTTCGAATTCCAAGTATACCATATCCACTGGTCCTGCTTTATCTACGCTGCTCTGATAAATTTGTCAAACATGATTTGCCTTTTGTAAAACCATGTTGACTTTGTATGATTATACTATGATTTTCTAAGTGTATTGTTAAGACTTGCTGATGACTGATGTCAGGCTAAGTGGCCTGTCGTTCCCTGTTTTCTCTCTCTTTCTTGAATAGTGGTGTTACATTTGCCAATTTTCAATCTGCTGGGACTAATCCAGAATCTAGGGAATTTTGGAAAGTTATTGTCAGCATATTGACTATCTCTGTAGCTATTTTTTTCGAACATTAGAATGTAGGCCATCAGGTCCTGGGGATTTGTTGGATTTTAATCCCTTAGTTTTCCCTAGTACTTTTTCTCTGATTTTAATTTCCTCACTCTTTTTAGTACCTAGGTTACTCTTTATTCCTGGTATACAACTTGTGTCTTCTACTGTGAAGACAGACAAATATTTATTCAATGTCTTTGCCATTTCTTCCTTCCCCATAATTTTTTCTGTTTCTGCTTCTAAGGGACCAGTGTTTACTTTAGTTACTCTCTTCCTTTTTATATACTTGTAAAAGCTCTTACAATCTTATTTTATGTTCCTGTCTAATTTGCTGCTGCTGAAGGCCCACAGAGCCTCATATTCATTCTCATATTCCGTTTTTCCCCTTTTTATTTTGGTGGCCCTTTGGTTTCTAAAACACTTCCGATCCTCAGACTTGCTACTATTGTTTGTAATATTTTAAGCCTTTTCTTTTAATCTAATAGTTCTTTAGCTTCCTGAGTAAACCATGACTGGATCTTTCTCGCTGAGTTTTTGCTTCTCAATAGATTATTTTTGTTGAACGTTTTGAATTGTTTGTTTAATTGTTTCCCATTGTTTATTTACTGCCATGCCTTTTGGTCCATTTACCCACTCAACCTTAGCCAGCTCTCTCCTCATACTTATGTAATTGGCTTTAAGATTCTTGTCTGCCCATACTGACACTATCTGATCTTCTGAGCCAAGATCCTTTTTCACTAATGTCTTTATGTTACCTTTTACTATCAGGGCTACCCCACCTCCTTTGCCATTCTGCCTGTCTTTTTGAAATGTTGTGTACCCTAGAA
This sequence comes from Cetorhinus maximus, assembly GCF_964194155.1. Classification (NCBI taxonomy): domain Eukaryota; kingdom Metazoa; phylum Chordata; class Chondrichthyes; order Lamniformes; family Cetorhinidae; genus Cetorhinus; species Cetorhinus maximus. Next base: position 56,926,952 of record NC_135887.1, read on the forward strand.
TATTTATTTCCCAAACTTGGTCACCATCACTTATCCCTATTTATGCCTCTACTTCATCTATCTTATTGTGGATGCTTCTTGCATCTGTCCCAGATAAAGAGCCTTTTAATTTTATTTTTTTAAACTATTGTTCCCTGCGTAGACATTACTCGATGATGCACAATTATTGTTAAACTCTGTCCCTTCCTTCCCATTCTGCTTATCTTCACTTGCACCACTACACTGATCTGTTGCCTCAACTTTTCCTTTTGGATTTCTAAATCTTCCTTCACTCTTCCCTCCCCTCCCTCTGATTGTTTAAAGCCCGATCCACAGATCTAGTTGTATGATTCGATAGGCCACTGCTCTCGGCTCAATTTAAGTGGAGTCCACCCCAACAGAACATCTCTCTCTGCCCTGAGTGCTGGTGCCCCATGAATCAAAACCCCTTCTTCCCACACCACTCTTTAAGCCATGCATTTAATTCTGTAATTTGCTTGATCACTACTAATCAGTTGGTATGTGGCTCAGGGAACAATCCAGACATTATTTCCTTTGCAATTTTGAGGTTTAATTTGGACCCTAACACACTCAGCAGAATGTCATTCCTAGTTCTATCCATGTCTTTGGTTCCTACATGGACCACAACAACTGGATCCTTCCCCTCCCACTCCAAGTTCGTCTCCAGCCGAGAGGGGATGTCCTTAACCATAGTACCAGTCAGGCAACACAACCTTCGGAGCTCCCTGTCACGGCTACAGAGAACAGTATCTATCCCTCCTGAATATACTGCCCGCTATCACTACCATTGGTTGGTTGTGGGATCACTTAGCTCTGTATAGAATGCTGCTCCCAGTGTTTAGCATGCAAGTAGTCCTGTGTTACAGCTTCACCAGGTTGACATCTCATTTTTGGTATGCCTGGTGCTGTTCCTGGCATGCGATCCTGCACTCTTCATTGAACCCAGTTGGTCTTCTGGCTTGCTGGTGGTGGTAGAGTGGGGGATATGAACATAAGAAATAGGAACAGGAGTAGACCATTCGGCCCCTCGAGCCTGCTCCGCCATTCAATAAGATCATGACTGATCTTGTGTTTCGACTTCCACATTCCCATCTGACCCTGATAACCTTTGATTCCCTTGCCTAACAAGAATCTATCTATCTCTGCCTTAAAAATATTCAATGACCCCGCCTCCACCACCTTCTGAGGCAGAGAATTCCAAAAAAGTTGCACAACCCTCAGAGAAAAAAATTCTCCCCATCTCTGTCCTAAAAGGGCAACCCCTAATTTTCAAACAGTGCCCCCTAGTTCTGGACTCACCCACAAGAGGAAACATCCTTTTGACCTCCACCTTGTCAAGGCCATTCAGGATCTTGTATACTTCAATCAAATCACCCCTACCTCTTCTAAACTCCAGTGGAAACAAGCCCAGTCTGTCTAGCCTTTCCTCATAAGGCAACCCACTCATTCCAGGTATCAATCCAGTAAACCTTCTCTGAACCTTTAAATAAGGAGACCAAAACTGCATAGAATGTTCGAGGTGTGGTCTCACCAATACCCTGTATAACTAAAGCATAACATCCTTACTTTTATGCTCAATTCCTCTCGTAGTAAAGGATAGCATCCCATTAGCCTTCATAATTACTTCCTTTTAATCCTTTAATAATGCTGTACCTGCATACTAACTTTGTGACTCGTACTCGAACGCCTAGATCCCTCTGCACCTCAGAATTATGCAGCTGTTCTCCTTTTAAGTAATATTCTGCTTTTTTGTGCTGCCTGCCAAAGTGAACAAGTTCACATTTTCCCATATTAAACTCCATTTGCCAGATCTTTGCCCACTCACTCAACCTATCTGTATCCATCTGTAACCTCCTCATGTCCTCTTCACAATATACTTTCCTACTTATCTTTGTGTCATCTGCAAATTTAGTTACCATGTCTTCACTCCCCTCATCTAAGTCATTGATGTAAATTGTAAAAAGTTGAGGCCCCAGTACAGACCCCTTTAGGATGCTACACCCTGCCAATCAGAAAAAGACCCATCTGTGCATACCCTGTGCATTTTGCCAGCCAGCCAATCTTCTATCCATGCTAATATGTTACCCACTATACCATGTGCTTTTATTTTCCGTAAGAACTCGTTGATGTGGCACCTTATCAAATACCTTCTGAAAATCCAAGTACAGTACGCCTACAGGCTACCCTTTATCCACTGCGCGTGTTACTCCTTCAAAAAACTCTAATAAATTGGTTAAACATGATTTTCCGTTCACAAAACCGTGCTGACTCTTCCCAATTGCCTTGAGCTCTTCCAAGTGCCCAGCTATAACCTCCTTAACGATCGATTCTAATAACTTCCCCATGACAGACGTCAAGCTAACTGGCCTATAGTTTCCTGTTTTCTGCCTCCCTCCCTTCTTGAATAGAGGGGTTTGCTACTTTCCAGTCTGATGGAACCTTTCCAGATTCTAGCGAATTTCAGCAAATTAGTACTAGCGCATCGACTACTCATTAGCCACCTCTTTTTCAGACCCTAGGATGTAGTCCATTGGGACCTGGACACTTGCCAGCCTGCAGCTCCATCTATTTACTCAGTACCATTTTTCTAGTGATTTCAATTTCACAAAGTTCCTTTCTCCTTTCACCTCCTAATTTGTGGCTATTACTGGAATGTTTTTTGTATTGTTTATGGTGAACACAGAAGCAAAATATTTGTTCATTTCTTCTACCATTTCCTCATCATCTTCTATTAACTCCCCACTGTCACACTCTAGAGGACCAACACTCGCTTTACTTACTCTTTTCCTTTTTAAATACCTGTAGAAACTCTTGCTATCCGTTTATACATTTTTAGCTAGCTTCCTCTCATACTCTAATTTCTTTCTCCTGATTAACCTTTTAGTCATTTTCTGCCATTCTTTATATTCTGTCCAATCATCTGTCCTGCCACTCATCTTTGCGGAGTTGTATGCTTTTTCCTTAAGTTTGATGCTTTCCTTAACATCTCTAGTTAAGCATGGATGGTGAGTCCATGCCCCTTAGAATTTTTCTTTATAGTAGGAATGTACTTATTCTGAATACTCTGAAATATCCCCTTAAATGTTAATCTTAAAAATAGCCTCAAGGCTATGGGCCAGGTGCTGGTAAATGGGATTAGGTAGGTAGGTCAGGTGTTTCTCACGTGTTGGTGCAGACTTGATGGGCCAAAGGGCCTCTTCTGCACTGTGTGATTCTGTGAAATGTCTGCCACTGCTTCTCTATTGATCTATCCTCGCCTAGTCTTCCAGTTCACTTAAGCTAGCTCAGCTTTCATCCCCATAGTTGCCCTTATTTAAGTTTAAGATACTAGTCTTAGACCCACTCTTCTCTCTTTGAGATTGGAGGTAAAATTCAATCATATTGTAGTTGCTGCTACCTAGGGGTGCCTTTTCTGTGAGGTTATTAATTAATCCTGTCACATTACACAATACCAAATCTAATATAACTTGCCCTCTAGTTGGTTCCAGAACATGCTGCTCTAAGAAACTATCTCAAAAGTATTCTAAGAACTCCTCACTCAGGCTACTACTGCTAATCTGATTTTTCCAGTTTGTATAGATTAAAATCACCGTTTATTATTTATTGCCGTCCCTTTATCACAAGCACACAATATCTTCTCTTGACTACTTTGTTCTACACTGTGGCTGCTGTTAGGGGGCCTGTAGACCACTCCCACTAATGACTATTTCTCCCTACTATTCCTCATCTCCACCCAAAGCGATTCTACATCTTCATCTCCCGAACCAAGGTCATCTCTAACTATTGCACCAATGCCCTCTTTGATTAACAGTGCTACCCCTCCACCTTTACCTAGCTTCCTATTCTTCTTGAATGTCATGTACCCTTCAATATTAAGGACCCAATCATTGTTGTTCTGCAGCCACCTCTCCGTAATTGCTATCCAATCATATTTATTTACTTCAATGTGGACCATCAATTCATTTACTTTGTTATGAATGCTACGTGCATTCAGAAAGAGAGCCTTCAGTTTTGTCTTTTTGTTACCTTTGTAACATCTAGTCTTGGCTGTTGATGTAGGTTTAGGTTTCTTAGGTTTTTTCTCTCTGTCCCTTCCTGCCATTCTCTGACCCTCACTTCTCATATTACTATTTTGCTCTCCTGTCTTGACTCTACACCTTGAATTGCTACCTCTACCCAAGCTTGATCCTTCAACCCGCCTTATCATCCTTCCTGAAGTATGGTGCCCGGAATTGGACGCTGTACTCTAGCTGAGACCTCACCTGTGTTTTTATAGAAGTTTAGCAAAACTTCTTGATTTTTGTACTCCAGGGCAGGATTTTTTAAATGATGGGGTTTCCTGACCCGCCATCCAGATAGTTGGCAGGGTATGCATCCCCACTGATACCGCTTGTCCCACAGCCAATTAACATTCTGTGCGGTGTTAATTGGCTAAGGATGAGACTTTTATCCCCATTTGGGGAGGAAGTCCCGCCTTAGAGCTGCCAGCCAATCAGATGACTGATAGCTTTGTAGTCCCAGCAGCACCAAATTCAACCGGTGGCCACTCCTGAGACTAAACTAGTCCTCAAAGAAGAAGAGCTAATACAGGCTGGACTGAAGGTAAGTCTGCAGTATCGCAAGCCTGGGTGGCAGGCCCTAGCGAGGGGAGTAGAAGGGGTTGGGGGACTGGGTTTGAGAGGCTGGGGTGGAGGGAGGGTTAAAGGGGGTATGACCTTGGGTGGGGCTGCCTTCTCCGTTGGACACGGGACCACCCAGTGGAGGTACCCCAGCCCCCTTGCCTGAAACCGGCCTGTTTCTGTTCACCTTTAACATTGCACCACTTAGTTCATATTGCTTTTACTCATCCTTCCAAAATGTATCACATCACAACTCTCTGACTTAAATTTAATCTGTCACATGTCTACCTATTTTACTAGTCTTTCTAAGTCCTTCTGAGGTGTCCTACTGTCCTACTCACTGTTTACTACAATTCCAAATTTACTGCTATGTGCAGACTTTGAAATGATGCTCTGTATACCCAAATCCAGGTCATTAATATATATCACAAAGAGCAATGATCCTAACATAGGCACCAGTGATGAGGGGACACCAGTGTATGCTTCCTTCCAGCCTAAAAAGAGAATTGTTCACCACTTCGCTCTGCTTTCTGACTTGTAGCTGTTTTTTTATCTATGCTGCAAAATCTATTTAACCCATGTGGGATTCAATTTTACCAATAAGTTCATTATGTGGCACTTTATCAAACACGTTTTGCAAGTCCTAATACTCAACATCAGCCAAACTGTACTCAATCTTCTCTGTTACTTCCTCAAAGAACTCATCAAGTTCTGTCAGAGGAAATTGAAACAGGGTCTAAGAAGGGCAAAGAGAGTATGAGAAAATATTAGCAGTTAAGAGGAAAGGAACAAAAAATCCTTTAAAAACAGAAAATGTGAAAGGAAAGTTAAAGGACTAGTAGGACTGATTTGGGGCAAAAATGAAAATCTTTTGGAGGCAGTGAACATTACTGAAGTATGGAATGAGTAGTTTGCATCTGAATGAGTACTTGACAAAAGAAAATTAAGATATTGTCACAGTAGAGGAGGGGTGAAGATATTGGATAGGCCAAAAATAGAAAGGATCAGAAAGTTTGGGGATAATCTAAACATAGCAACTTACTAAATAGTGAGCAGGATAATAACAAGAGTTCAGGTGGATATAGACTGGCTGGTGAAATTGGCTGACACGTGGCAGGTGCAATTAATGTGGATATGTTTGAAGTGTTGCACTTTGGGAGAAACAACAAAGGTCATTGGTACTATTTTGAGGGATTGCAAGAGAACAGGGACCTTGGGCATATTCACAAATCCATGAAGGTGGAAGGCAAATTGTTAAGGTGGCTAAGAAATTGTATGGGGCACTTAGCTTTGTAAATAGGAGCATTGAATACAAAACCATGGAAGTCATGCTGAACCTTTACACTTAACTATTAGGCCTCAGCTGGGAGTATTGTCCACACTTCAGAAAGGATGTCAAGACCTTGGAGAGGGTAGAGAAGAGGTTTTACCAAGATGATTCCAGAGATGAGTGGCTTCAGTTATGTGGGTGGATTGGAGAAGTAGTGATTGTGCTCCTTAGAGCTGAGAAGGTAAAGGGGAAACCTAATAATTCAAAATTGAGGGATTTTAAAGAGCAAATCTGGAGAAACTATTTCTTCTTGCAAGTGGGTGATGACCATTGGTCATGGATTTGTAATAATTGGCAAAATAACATGATGAGAAGTTTTCTCAGTCTGCTATTATATATCAGGAAAGTATTACCGATAAGAATGACAGAATCAGATAGGAATTTTCAAAAGGCAGTTAGACTTCTATTTGAAGAGGACTAACTTGCAGGGTTATGTGAATGAAGCTGGTGTATGAGTCTAATCTGGCCAGATCTTTCAAAGAATGGCCTTCATCTGTGCTATAAGATTCTAAGTTTGTCAGACACATTTCACAATAAACATGGCTGTCATTTATTTACCCGTGATTTTCCAAGAGTAAATACATTTTTTCCTTTAAGAGTTTCTCCACTACCAACGTTAGGTTGCCTGTCCTGTCATTACTAGATTTAATCACTCTCCCTTTTTTAAATGATACAACATTAGCAATTCTCCAGTCCTCTGGCAACACCCCCTAAGGAGGTTTAGGAGATTGTGTCCGGACCTTCTGCAATTTCCAGCCTTACTTCTCCCGATAACCTGTGATGCATCCCTTCAAGACCTGTGGCTTTTCTACTTTGAGGACTGTTAACCTTTTAAGTCCCTGCTCTTTATTTATTTTTGTCATATCCAGTTTCTCTATCACTACCTCCTTTGCTGTTAGTGACAGCATCCTCTTCTGTAGTGAAGAGAGACACAAAGTATTCACTTTGCACCTCAGCCATGTCCTCTGCCTTCACAAGATTTTGTTTTTAGTCTCTATTCATTCCCATCCTTCCCTTGACTACCCTTTTACTATTTATATGTTTAGTAAAGACTTGTATTCCTTTTTGTTACCCACCAATCTGTTCTCATTATGGTGTACAGTATGTTGTTTCTTGATATGTCTTTCACAGGGAAAATTTCCAGATCAGGACACAGCAGAAGATGGTTATCATGGTGTATCTCCTGTAAATGCATTTCCACCGCAGAATAACTATGGTAAGAACCTACCACCACAGCCTTTGCGTTCGCAGCACAGTGCTACCCATCTCAGACACCTTAAAATACAGCAAAAAAATTGCTTCCACCAAACCATTGATCTCTTCCAGCTTTCCCACCTTGGCTTATTGCTTATTTTATCCATTTCATTGTTTTCTTCCCTTGCGACAGCCTATCCCCTACCCCATTACCCTTGCTGACAACCATGAGACATTTTGTAAATGAAATATAGGTTATTGTTGTAACTGCATTGTTTCTGAGCAGGTTTATAATGCAGTTCCACTTTGCACACAGAGGGTAACTTGCCCAGCGGTTATAATGGGTATTTTCATATGGAAAGTGAGATCACAGGGTTTAGAATTTAATGATGCCAGAAAATGAAGAATTGATCTAACTGAAAAATACTCATTTCTGTGATCATCAGTGGCAGATTTATTGAAAGATGGATCATTGAGATTGAACTTGTTATTTGCACTGAAGCTGTGGTTTGTGCTCTTTGTTCAGGCCTCTATGACATGCTGGGAAATGTATGGGAATGGACAGACACTGAATACTCTCCACCAGGCCTCTCTGTAAAGGCTGATGCTCAGAAAATGTATGTCCTGCGTGGATCCTCCTGGATTGACAGTGCAGATGGATTGTTCAATCATAAAGCACGGGTTACCAGCAGGTAAAGCTCAGTATTCATTGCAATTTCTCTGTTGCCATTTATTTTGTTTTTTTGGTTTCTTGTTTTCTACCCTCCTTTTTCATGCCAAGTCATGCAATCACAGAATGGTAACTGCACAGAAGGAAGCCATTCAACCTGTCAAGTCTGTGCTGGCTCTCAAGAGTAACTCAGCAAACCCTATTCCCCTTCCTTTTTCCTGTAGTTCTGCAATATTTTTTCTCCTGGACTCTTCTCCAACTCGCTTTTGAAAACTGCGATTGAACCTGCCCTCCACAAACTGTCAGGCAGTGAATTCCTGATCCTAACCGGGTACTGCATGGAAAACGTTTTTCCTCATGTCATCATTGGTTCTTTTGCCAGTCACTTTAAAACAGTGTCTCTGGCTCTTGACCCTTCTGCCAATGGGAACAATTTCTCTCCATCTGCTCTGTCTAGACCGCTCATTATTTTGAAAATTTGTGTTAAATCTCCTCTTAACCTTTTCTTCTCCAATTTATACATATAACTGAATTCCATCATCCCAGAAACCATTCCTATAATTTTTTCTGCACCCTCTCTAAAGCCTTCACATCCTTCCTAAAGTGCAGTGCCCAGAATTGTAAATAAGTTGAGGCCGAAACAATGTTTTATAAAGGTTGCTTTTGTACTCTATTTTAAGAATTTTAGCCCAGAATTGTACATGCCTTATCAACTGCTTTCTCAACCTGCCCTGCTATCTTCAAAGATTTGTGCACTTATATCTTAGGCCTCTCTGTTCCTGCACCCCTTTAGAATTGTGCCCTTTAGGTTCTTTTGTCTCTCCTCGTTCTTCATACCAAATACTTCCCTGTATTAAAATTCATCTGCCATATGTTTGCCCATTCCACCACTCTGTTTGCCATCTTGGAGTTTATCACTATCCTCCTCATGGTTCAGAATACTTCCATGTTTTGTGTCATCTTCAGATTTTGAAATTGTGTCCTCAAGTCTAGGTCACTAATTCTTCATGAGTTCTCTGCCTGAAGACGGGTGCGACCCACAGTGCCGCAGTCTCTACCATGGGTCGGGCAAGGAAGCAGGACCTCAAATTTGCCCAGCCAGAACGGGGATTGAACAAGCTGTTGGCATCAATTTGATCCACATCGGCCGTCAAGCTAACTGAGCCAACTGGCCCCTCAAGGAGTCAGAGTTTCTGTGGCAACATACGCTTTTACATGCATGCTGTAGCCTGAAGCTATGGATGGTGATGATAGAGGTTCCAATTTCTTTCAGTCATATGACTTACCAGGATTCTCCTCCTCTCTTACCGCCTGCCATTGCTTACGTTGGAAGGATTTAGAAGTTGATACTCAACCTGTTTGGCCATGTTATGAACACACCTTCTTTGGCCATCAAGTCCTTGAATGGCATTTGAGCCAGGAACTTCTGGCTCAGGCAGGGATGCTACCCACTGCACCACAAGACCGCCTAGGCCGTTAATATAGATCAAGAGAAGCGTGTACTGGCCCCTGGGGATCTCCACTGCCTCCAGTCCGAAAAACAGCCATTCATTACTACTCTATTTCCTGGCACTCAGCCAACTTTGTATCCATGTTGCTAACGTCCCTTTAATTCTATTGACTTCAACTTGCTGACACGTCTGTTATGTGACATATTATCAAATGCCTTTTAGAAGTCCATGTACTCCACATCAACTGCATTACATTCATCAACCATCTCTGATGTCTCATCAAGAACTCAAGGAAGTTAACTAAACATGATTTGCCTTGAACAAATCCATGTTGGCTTTCCTGGATTAAACGTCCCTTTAATTCTATTGACTTCAACTTGCTGACACGTCTGTTATGTGACATATTATCAAATGCCTTTTAGAAGTCCATGTACTCCACATCAACTGCATTACATTCATCAACCATCTCTGATGTCTCATCAAGAACTCAAGGAAGTTAACTAAACATGATTTGCCTTGAACAAATCCATGTTGGCTTTCCTGGATTAAACCACACTTGTCCAAATGATGGCTAATTTTGTCCCGGATTATTTTTTCTAAAAGCTTCCCCATGACCAAGGTTAAACTGACTGACCTGTCGTCATTTGGCTTATCCTTACAAACTTTTTGAACAAGGGTGTAATATTTGCAATTCTCCAGTCCTCTAACCATAAGACATAGGAGCAGAGGTAGTCCATTTGGACCAGCGCGTCTGCTCCGCCATTCAATGAGATCATGGCTGATCTGATAATCCTCAACTCCACTTTCCTGCCTTTTCCCACCAAACCTTGATTCCCTTACTGATTAAAAATCTGTCTATCTCAGCCTTGAATATACTTAACGACCCAGCCTCTACAGCCCTCTGTGATAACAAATTCCACAGATTGACTACCCTCTGAGAGAAGAAATTCCTCCTCATCTCTGTCTTAAATGGGCAGCCCCTCACTTTGAGATTATGCCCTCTGGTCCTAGACTCTCCCACAAGGGGAAACAACCTCTCAGCATCTACCCTGTCAAGCCCCCTAAGAATCTTTTATGTTTCAATAAGGTCGCCTCTCATTCTACTAAACTCCAATGAGTACAGGCCCAACCTACCCAACCTCTCCTCATAAGAAAATCCCTCCATACCTGGGATCAACCTAGTGAACCTCCTCTGGACTACCTCCAATGCCAGTATATATTTCCTTAGATAAGGGGACCAAAGCTGTTCACAGTATTCTAGGTATGGTCTAACGAGTGCCTTGTATAGTTTTAGCTAGACTTTCCTATTTTTATACTCCTTTGAAATAAAGCCCAACATTCCATTTGCCTTACCTAGTACCTTCCGGATTTGTATGCTAGCTTTTTGGGATTCATGCACGAGGAGCCCCAAATCCTTCTGTGCTGTAGCTTTCTTCAGTCTTTCTCCATTTAAGTAATATTCATCTCCTTCATTCTTCATGCCAAAGTGCATAATCTCACATTTTCCCACATATTCCATCTGCCAAGTTTTTTGCCCACTCACTTAACCTGTCTATATCCCTCTGTAGACTATTTGTCATCCTCACCACTTGCCTTTCCGCCTGTTTTTATGTCATCTGTGAACTTGGCGATAGTACATTAATTTCCCTCATCCAAGTCATTAATAAAATAATTGTGGCACCAGTACTGATCGTTGTGGCACTCCACTAGTTACAGGTTGCCATCCTGAAAATGGCCTCCCATATCCCAACTCTGTCTTCTGTTGGTTAGTCAGTTCTCTATCCATGCTAATGTACTACCCCCAACACCATGGGCTCTTATCTTATTAAGTAGCCTTTTGTGTGGTACCTTATTGAACGCCTTTTAGAAATCCAAATATATTACGGTTCCCCTTTATCTATCCTGCTTGTTACCTCCTCAAAAGAATTCTAATAAATTTGTCAGGCATGATTTCCCCTTCATGAAGCCATCCTGACTCTGCTTGATTATATTATGCATTTCTAAATGCATTTCTAAATGCATATTTAGACAAATTTTAAGCTAACTGGCCTATAGTTACCTGTTTTTTGTCTCCTTCCCTTTTTGAATACATTGGCAGTTTTCCAATCCTCTGGGGCTTTTCCAGAATCTAAGGATTCTTGGAAGATTACTGCCAGTGCATCCACTATCTCTGCAGCTATTTCCTTTAATATCCTAAGATGTAATCCATCATATCCAGGTGACTTATCAGCTTTTAGCCTCATTAGCTTCCCTAGTACTTTTTCTCTAGTGATAGTTATTGTATTTATTTCCTCTCCCCTTTTGCCCCATGATTATTTAGCATTTTTAGTATGCTATTAGTGTCTTCAGCCGTGAAGACTGATGCAAAGTATTTATTCAACTCCTCTGGCATTTCCTGGTTCCCCATTATTATTTCCCCAGCCTCATTCTCTAAGGGGCCTATGTTCATTTTGGTGCCTCTCTTTTTATATATTTAAAGAAGCTCTTACTGTCCATTTTTATATTACTTGCTAGTTTACCCTCAAAGTTTATTTTCTCCCTCTTTATTATTTTTTTGGATATCTTCTGTTGGTTTTTTAAAACTTTCCCAATCCTCTGGCTTGCCACTGATCTTTGCCACGTAGCATCCTTACTTTTATATTCAATTCTTCTTGGAATAAAGGATAGCATTCCATTTGCTGCCTTAATCACTTGATGTGCCTGCATACTAACTTTTTGTGATTCATGCACTAGAGCACCTAGATCCCTCTGCACCACTGAATACGAGAATACTGTGAACAGTTTTGGTCCCCTTATCTAAGGAAAGATATACTGGCATTGGAGGCAGTCCAGAGGAGGTTCACTAGGTTGATCCTGGGGATGGAGGGATTTTCTTATGAGGAGAGGTTGAGTAAGTTGGGCCTGTACTCATTGGAGTTTAGTAGAATGAGAGGTGATCTTATTGAAACATAAGAATCCATTTAAGTAATACTCTGCTTTTTTATCCTCCCTGCCAAAGTGAACAACTTCACATTTTCCCACATTATACTCCACCTGCCAGATTTTTGCCCACTCACTCAACCTATCTGTATCCATCTACAACTCCTTATGTCCTCTTCACAACATAGTTTCTTTGCTATCTTTGTGTCATCTGCAAATTTAGCTACCATGCCTTCACTCCCTTCATCTAAGTCATTGATATGAATTGTAAAAAGTTGAGGCCCCAGCACAGATTCCTGCAGGACTCCACTTGTCACATCCTGCCAATCAGAAAATGACCCATTTATGCATACTTTGTTTTCTGCCAGTTAGCCGATCTTCTATCCATGCTAATATGTTACCTCCTACACCATGAGCTTTTATTTTCTGCGATAATCTTTGATGTGGCACCTTATCAAATGCCTTCTGGAAATCCAAGTACAGCACACCTACAGGCTCCCCTTTATCCACAATGCATGTTACTCCTTTAAAGAACTCCAATAAATTATTAAACATGATTTCCCTTTCACAAAACCATGCTGACTCTGCCCAATTACCTTGAGTTTTTCTAAGTGGCCCAGCTATAACCTCCTTAATGATCGATTCTAGCACCTTCTCCACGACAGATGTCAAGCTAACTGGTCTATAGTTTCCTGTTTTCTGCCTCCCTTGAATAGAGGGGTTATATTTGCTACTTTCCAGTCTGATGGAACCTTTCCAGAATCTAGTGGATTTTGGGAAAATTGGCACCAATGCATCTATTATCGCATTAGCCACCTCTTTTAAGACCCTCGGATGAAGTCCATCAGGACCCGGAGACTTGTCAGCCCGCAACTCCATCTGTTTGATCAGTAAGACTTCCCAAGCAATTGTAATGTCACCAAATTCTCAGTATCACAGAATCTCACAGTGCAGAAGAGGCCCTTCGGCCCATCGAGTCTGCACCGACACATGAGAAACACCTGATCCACCTACATAATCCTATTTACCAGCATTCGGCCCATTGCCTTGAATGTTATGATGTGCCAAGTGCTTATCCAGGTACTTTTTAAAGGATGTGAGGCAACCTGCCTCTGTCTTCTGTCTTCTGGAACAAAGTGACCTGGTATTCCTCCCTTCCTTAGGTTGCACAGTGTCTGCAGTTCGGCTTCCAGATCAATAACCCTGACCTGGAATTAGACTAGCTGCCTGCACTTTCTGCAGACATATTTGTTCCGGATCATCTTGGCATCCCACAGCTGCAACATAACACCTGTCCTGCTATTGTTAAGTATGTTATTAAGTTAATTTAATTAGTTTCTTACAATTCCAGTGAATATTGCAATTTACAGTGCTCACTAAGTGCTCGTACCACCCACAAATAAAACTAAAGGTTATATGATTCTTAATTGCAACAGTTTGTGTTTTAGGTATTTATTTTAACACTTTTAACTATTTTATGTTATATTTATTTTTATTTTCTAGTTTTAGTTCTTTTTATTTGTAGATCTACCTTAATTCTGGTGTGCTAATTTGGCTATTAACATACTGTCCCTTACACCAAGCACTTACCGGCCAATCAACTTACTAGTTTCTTGTAATGTTGCAATTTTACAAAAAAACTTAGTTTCTTCAGCAGCTGGGATGCCGCTCCCATCTCCCAGTTGCCTCTGTTCAGCTCCCAGGTAGGAAAGGCCGCGCTCCGATTACCAGGTTCTATTTATGCCGCTCCCGATTGCCTCTGTTCAGCTCCCAGGTAAGAAAGCAAGCCAATCAAGTGGGTTGCTTTGTCCTGGAATGTGTTGAGCATCGAGTTTTGTTGGAGCTGCACTCATCCAGGTAAGTGGGGAGTAATCCATCACACTCCTGGCTTGTGCCTTGTAGATGGTGGACAGGAGTCAGGAGGTAGGTTCCTCTCCACAGAATTCCCAGTCTTGGACCTGCTCTTGTGTTAGAGAAACTCCCAAACCTGGTATTGAAGAAGACACTGAGACTTGGATGCTTTTGGTAGAGACTGTCTATTGCGAAGTTTACTTCTCCACTCTAACACAATCCCCATCCAAGCTGGCTGACTCTTTATATGTACTTCTGAGTATAATTAATTAATCGATACCCAACGCCTGTTCACCCTATTATGTTAAACTACTGGATATTTAATATCCATCAACAGAACCCATTAGATACGAACAGATTGCCCTCTTTGCTTTAAATTAAATTCGTATGAAAAAAAACAAAAAATACATGTTATCTTATTATAAAATCAATCTTTAACATTCTCCATGCTCTCCCCCCCCATTCTTGAAAACAAAAATTTTAACATGTAAATTTCATGTTCTCATAATCCATTATAACATGCCTTCCCTCTTCAAGGATTTCTTACAATTTCTTTGGATAAGCAGTCCTTTTTGTGAAACAATCAGACAACTGGTGACTTGATTCGACTCATTTTATTTTGGAAATCTCCTTCCTTTCCAATATTTCTTTTATACTTGGGAGATCAATCCACAACCTCTTTTCGGTAACAGTCTGTCGAATGGACATTGTGCCAGTGTAAACGGTTATCTATATAGCGTTCTATAGGCACATTTTTCCCTGGTTGCCCCTTATATAGGAGTTACTTTAAAATACTCAAGTTGCTTTTAACTGCTCTTTATTTTCTTTGATTCCCAGGCTAATGGACAACATTTATTGCTTCTTCCCATATAAAAATATATGTTGTACTCAAATAATCATTGGGAAGGTTAGTATGAGGCATCACTGAAAATAACTAATTGCATCCCTTGTGGGTCTCCCAGGTCTGAAAACCTGAGCGTACATTCTTCTTAACTTAATTTCTTCAATGTCTTATTTGCTTTTGGCGCTTCCCCAACAATAGTGTATTTCAGCATGGTGCTTAATTCTAATATATCACAGCACAGTCTTGTTTGTGTGCATAATCAGTTCAATTGCCCCGTGAAGCCTCTTAATTGCTCTGCTTTTTCCTTGGATGTAAAGTCTTCCTTTTGTGAGGATCTGGCCCGATTTATCTGGGAACCTATTAACATTCTCTCGATAAGACTGCTGAGATAGGGCTATTACCAACTTGGTCTGCCTAATGTCCAACCCTTTATACCTAAAAGCACCAGAAGCCTGGCATCCAATTTTGAATTCCTTCATAATTTTACCTATCTCAAATGTCACAGATTCCCACCCCTCCTTCCCCCCAACCCAGAAAATCATCTACATGCAATAAGAGAATGCCTGCTAGTTTTCCTAAATGGTTTCAATAAAAAATTGCTGGATCTTTTAGAAGATCTTGAAGACAGCCAGCTTTTAGTAGGACTAACTGAAAAATATCATACCCTGGATGCATCGTTTAGCCTGTAAGCACACTTGTTCATCTTCCATAATTTCCCCTCTATATCTCCAGCTTCTTTTGGAAGCTTTACGAATTTTTATTAAAAATTCATTCACGAGATGTGGGCTTCGCTGGCTAGGCCAGCATTTATTGCTCATCCCTAGTTGCCCCTGAGAAGGTGGTGGTGAGCTGCCTTCTTGAACTGCTGCAGTCCATGTGCTGTTAGGAAGGGAATACTTCTTTGAAATTGTTCCCCTTGCAAAAATGCTTCTTTGACGTCAATGGATTTACATTCTCATGAGTATGTCATTAACAGTGCTAGGAACATCCTCAAACATACTTTTCCTGCTGTTGGGGAGCATACTGTAACTTCCTGGTCACACAATTATTCCTCAAATCTCAGAGCTGCAAGCCTAGCTTTAGGTTTACACATACCATTGGGGAGTGCTTTCTCTGTACATACCCATCAATGGGACAACACTGGTTTTCCTTTGTCCAGCATCTCTGTAAATACCAAATTCTTTCCAACTGTCAAGTTATTTTTGTTTTGCCTGATTTATGGTCTAACTTATTAATAGTCCTATCATCAGGGTTCCTACTTTTTGTGTCGCTCCTCACCTGTTCTTTGGTTCTTGCTCTTGTTACACTACGTCCCCTACTAGATCTTCTGTCCGTATCTGGATTATTACTGCTCGATCTGTCCTTCCTACAACTGGACCTCCTTTCACAAGCTCTTGATCTTTTCCTTGGGCTGTGGTCATCAGTACATCCACTGTCTGAACTTATGCTACATTTCCTGGCTTTCCACATTTTCACTTCCCCTGCTAATCCGTAGATCTAATATCCTGCCTCCTGTCCTGTATGTTCAGCCAGTTTTTGAATTTCCCTGTGGCCTTTCCTGCCCTTTCTACGGTGGATTCCTTCCACTCACTAGCCCCATCTGGCATATATGCTACCCTAGTTCCAACTTTCGGTAATTGAGTTTTTGATAAATGGCCCTGTCCTGATCTTCAATATCACTTGGTCTACTCTCAGCCTGTTTTCTGTCACAACCTGTTGTTCGTACCGGTCCAGCATATACATGTATGAGGTGCCTGGTGCATCTTCAGTTTCCATCCTCTGTTCAGGTTCCGTCAATGTGTAATTGGTGCCAGTAAGCCACGTGGAATACTCTTAACAGTTTGGTTACCGTGTTGCAAGATTATCGTTTTGTCATCGGTGCCTATACCCTTTCCTGGGTCTCTCCATTCTTTCTGCCTTTCTCTTTTATAATAAGCCATATCCTTGGGCTTAAGATTAATTTCTGACACCCTGATTCGATACTTCAAAGCTCTCCTGATTTTTCTGAAATCCCCACCCTTAACAAATGCATAGCATTCAAATGTTCTGCAAAAATTGAACCAATGGTAATTCCCTCCAAAGCCGGGGAATGGTCCTATATTATTGAAGGTATCTTCGGATTCCTGCCGTAAACTAACTGATAGGGCTATAGCCCCCAACCTCCTAGAGCGTGTTTTTTGGCACATACTGCCCAAGCTAGAGCAGTTGTCAATTTACAATTCGATTGGTCAGCTAAAATTTTTCCGGAGCATTTTGTCAATCATGGCGTGATTTCTCTCTCATAACCCATTGCTAAAAGGACTTTCTGCTGCTTGTGTGCATTGCTACGCTATTCAAATTTTCTCTCTCACTCCTGAATTTACCATTGGCAAATTCTCCTCCATTGTCCGTTAAGAATTAAGTTGGTGCTCCCAGCCCCGTTCCTATACATCTTTCCATTATTTTATTACTTTTTTGTCTTTACTAAAAATTGCTATTGAAGACCAAATCTAGTCATTACATCTTTAAAATGTAGAAGAAAAATACTTTTTTCTTTATCCCATACTTTGAGGTCCATCGCTACAGTTTCATTAAAGTCTCTCGACAGTGTAAGACTTACTACTGCTCACGATGCTGATCTCCTGTACTTTTTATAAATATCACGTTTTTCATTAATATCTTCGACAAGTCTAGTGTATTCCTCACTCAGTACCCCTGCATCCTTTAACAGAATCTTCAACCTATCGCCAGAGGGATCTGCAAATTGACAATGTAGTAAGGTAATAATTTACAGCTTCTCCTTTAAATCCCTATTGCCAGATGCCATTAATCCCTCATTAACATTCTTTCTAGAGATGATAGGCCTTAAAGGAATATAATAACATCCCAGTTGTGTAAATTGTAAATCTGCAGATCTGCCAAGAATGATTGCTTTATCATGGTCCATGCCCAACTTCATTTGGGTCTTTTTCATTGAACGCTTACTTAACAGTAGAGGTGTTTCACTTGATACAACATCAGTACTGATAAAGTGATTCACCCCTGCTATTTTACACAGAGTTACTATTCTTTTTAATGTTTCCAATATGTTATCATCACTGAAACAAGTAGAACTGTCATATTCTTTGACTTTACTTCGGTCTCCCTTGCTTAAAGAATTTGTATAATATTTTAGCCAGTCCACTCCACATACCATGGAGGTCCACCTACTATCTAAAACCATGCAACTGAATTAATCTGCGACTGGGACACTCATTACCGGACTGAAGCTTCTGGTGATCAATACGATTCCTTCTGACTGGTTAGTATCGTCCTCCTTGCATTCTGTACCTTCCGTCTCATGTGTTGTCTCAAGAACCCGGTTTTTCATTTTTGGGCAACTCAGCGCATAATGATACTTAGTCGTATTTGAAGCACCTGTTGACCAGTCATATGGACTCGAAACGTTAACTCTGTTTCTCTCTCCAGAGATGTTGTCCGACCTGAGTTTTTCCAGCATTTTCTGTTTTTATTTCAGATTTCCAGCATCTGCAGCATTTTGCTTTTACCTGTTGACCACCCTTTGGTTATTCCTGAGGTTCATCCTTCCATAATTGCCCAACTCCTGCAGCTGGCTATAGCTCCCAAAAGGGTCTCTGTCCTTGTACTTTTGTTTGTACAGACGTTTTGGCCTGATATTAGAACGGTCTCAAAATGCTGCTAGTGTTGTATCCTCTATCTTTGGTGTCAGTGCTGAAGAGACATTTGTGCCATAAAAGCAGCCAGAAATAAATGTTTCCCCAGAACTTTTTTTTTTAAGTCTTCGGAATTTGATCCATAAGCATTTCTTTCTCTTTGAATCTAACCCCTGTTAAAACCAAGAACCTATCCATGTTTGATGTCCGAGCACAACCCAATAAAGGCAAGTACTGATTTAGGAATTTCCAAGTGGAATCACTGCAATCTTGTATACAGTTGGTTCAACTCCATGATGTTTTCTTCTATGGAAGAATTATGCATTTTTCTAAATTTATCAAAGCTCGACCAAGCTTCATAGGCATTCAATAAGTCACCTTTCATATAAATTTTATCCATGAATTTTGAGTGTGTCCAAATCTTCATTGTTCAGTTCCTGAGTGTCTATTTCCGAGAACACTTTGTGGTGGGTCTTGCTCCTGGCAGGAAGCAAAAGTGCCAGAACGATCCCTTGCTTTCTTTTCAATAGAGACATAACCAATGTCCATGCTTCGACATCATTTTTCCATTGATCATAAGGTTCCATGTCACAAAACAGTGGTGGAAAATCCTATCCTGCCACCTTATACCTCATTTTAGTCATCTTTCTTCAAAGAGTCTCCAATTACAGTATTCTCTCTCAAAAAGCAACTCCAATTCTAACCTTCTGTCTGGAAGTACATCTACCTCCAGTCTTCAGGCAACCATCCTCTGCTACTAATGTTCGAGAAACTCCCACGCCTGGTTCTGAAGAAGACACTGAAACTTGGATGCTTTTGGTAGAGACTGTTTATTGCAGAGCTTGCTTCCCCACTCTAACACAATGCCCACCCAGTGCTGGCTAACTCTTCTTTATATACACTTCTGAGTATAATTAACTAATCAATACCCAACACCTGTTCACCTTTATTACCTTAAATTAGTGGGTTCTTAACATCCATCAACAGAATCTATTGGATACTAACATCCTGTAGCCACAGTATTCATACGGTCGGTCCAGTTCAATTTCTGATAAATAGTAACCCCCAGGATGTTGATAGTGGGGATCCAATGATGGCAATACCACTGAATGTTAAGGGGAGATGGTTAGATTCTCTCTTGTTGGAGATGGTCATTGCTGACACTTGCTGCAGTGCATCTTGTAGATGGTACACACTGCTGCAGCTGGGTGCCAGTAATGGAGGGACTGAATGTTTAAGGTGGCGGATTAGGTGTCAGTCAAGTGAACTGCTTTGTCCAGGATGGTGTCGCGCTTTGAGTGCTGTTGGAGCTGCAGTCATCCAGTCAAGTGGAGAGTATTTCATCATACTCTTGACGAGTCTTTTAATGGTCATATGGCACAATGTTATTCTGCCCATCGAATCCATGCTGGCTGTCTGTACAGTAATTTGATCAGTCCAATTCCCCCTGCTTTATCATCGGAGCTCTGCAAGTTTATTTCCCTCAAGAGTCCCTTGTATTTCCCTTCTGCATCTCTTGCCCAGAACCTTAAATCTGTGTCTCCTAGCCTTTGTATCAGCAACTAATGCAAACAGCTTTTCTTTTCTCTACCTTATCTAAACCTGTCATAACCTTGCACACCTCTATCTGATCGCCCTTCACTTTCTTTTGCTCCAAGGAGAACAACTCCAAATATTCCAGCCTAACCTTGTAGCTGAAACCCCTTATCCCTCATCCCTGAAACCATTCTGGGGAGTCTCCTGAAGGACCCTCTCACCCTTCCTTAAAGTGTAGTGACCAGAACTGGATGCAGTACTCTAGTTGTGGCCTAAACAGAGCTTTATAATGGTTCAACATAGCTACTCTGCGTTTGCAATCAATGGTCTGGATTTTCATTTGCCAACAGGAACAAGATGTGGGTGTGATTTGAAAATCAGGTTCCTGGAAGGTGTCCCTTGATCCTGCCACCTTGGGAAGGCAATGCACTTTTCAACAGTGAGGGAGGAGTGGCTGGAACCCACCCGCCTCCAGTTAGCTGGTTGTTAAACTTGTTGTTGGAGCTCATTAAAAGACCTCACTGGGCCAGTTTGGAACTTTCATTGTCAGGCATGGGCAAAACACTGTTTGGAGCACATCACAGTGAACCTGGTGTGCACGCAGAGGGGAGGCATCGGGGCTAAAGGAGACACTGGTCAACGCACATAAAAGGTGGACAATCACACTCAACCAGTGGCACAGAGTTGCTATTGCTGGTGCTGAGAGGCTTGCATTTGGGTTGGAGTCCAGAGAGGGATGTCAGGTTGGCATGACCTGGGCAGCAGAGGTTGGCAGAGGGAAGCCCTGTTAAACAAACCACCGGCAGCTGAGGGAGCATTGATGGGAACAGGCTCCTAACATCAGGCAGAGCAGAGAGGAAGAGCCTCAGCAGATGCATCCTCCAAGTCAGGAGGAAGCCAAAGGATCACAGAGAAGAGTTATAAGGAGAAGGTGGCACAACCTATGACATTGGGTGTACCGCCTACGAGTCAGCTACCTGCAGATGACAGAATACCAGTGCTGAAGGACGCTGTGCCTATCCAGGCAGCTGGTCTCTCACATTTATGCTCTGGTTCAAAATGACCTGTTGCCTCTTGGCACTCATGACAGTCCTCTACCTGTCAAGGTTACAGTCTCCCTGAATTTGTTTGCATCTGCCTTGTTCCAGCTGTGGACCCGGATGGCATTTTGGCAGGCAGGTCATGGATACCCTATTCCAGTGGGCGAGAGAATACATCCATTTTGACACAGATGGACCAGTGCAGGCACAGAGGGCACTTGGCCTTTGCCACCATTGATAGATCCAGATGGTCTGCGATCACAGGAAGCATATATTGCAGGCTTGTGTTCAGTTTCCAGGCATGTGTCATGATTCCTTTATCCTGTGAGAGCCCTGAGTGCTGCACCACTTCAGCCCAACATCCGGACTCCTCTTCTGGTGGATAAAGTTATCCCCTGAGGTGATAGCTCCTGACACCTGTCTAGTACCCAGACAAAGGGCAGTGAGTGCTGCAACCAGAGCAATCTACTTATATCAGCCTATATTGAGCAGACCATTGGCATCTTGATATGCTTCTATTGCCTTGACTGGATGGTGCTCTCCTCCAGTACGAGCCAGCCAAGGTGTTCCGTGTTGTTGTCTGCCGCACGTTCCACAGTATGATAATTCAGAGAGGCCTGGAGCTGGATGAGGAGGAGGGACCAATACACCACTCTTCCTCAGAGAATTGGTGGGAAGGAGAGAGAAGAGGAGGATGAAGGGAGCGGTCGAGAGAAGCCTTAACGCCCAGGCTTTGAATGGAGACCATCGCCCCTGCTGCTGTCTCTGGTCAGCTGTGCAGGTGGAAATGCCTTGGAAATACAGGAGATGGTGCAGTAGTGGAAAGGTCACTTAACTGATAATTCAGATGCCCAGACTAATGATCTGGAGGCACGGTTTCAAATCTGACCGTGATAGCTGGTAGTATTTAAATTCAGTTAATTAATACAAATCTGGAATTGAGAGCTAGTCTTAGTAATGGTGACTGTGAAACTCATCAATCGTCATAAAAACCCATCAGGCTCACTAATGACCTTTAGAGAAGAAATTTACTGCCCTTACCCTGGTCCCATACCAGGTCTCACCCAACCACAATAATGTGGTTGATGCTTAACTGCCCTCTGAAATGGCTTAGCAAGCCACTCACTCGTACCAAACCACTCCAGAAAAATCAAAGCAGATGGGCTGCAGCAGTTAAAACAGGTGGCTCACTACAACCTTCTCAGGAGCAATTATGGATGGGCAATAAATGCTGGCCTTGCCTGTAATGCCCACATCCCATGAAAGAATAAAAAAGTGAGTTACATGCTGCAGAATTCCCAACTTCTGACCTTTCTAGTAACTATTCTCCTGCCCATTGTGAACAGTATCATAGGGGATTTCAGCAGCCCAATGTATCTTGGCAAGTTCCCAGTATCAATAGAAACGATCCATGCAAACCTCCTGCCACTAGAGGTACTGCCATACCCATACTGGTGTCTTCCCTTATAAACCTGGAAATAAGAACTTATAACGTAAATAAAAAAAATAAGGCCAGATTTCTATGATTGACAGCAATACTGATCATTTACAAAGAGTGAGAAGTCTGCTGCTATCCCTTCAATGAGAAACTCAAAGAGAATGAGTGTATGAAACCACCTTTAGTAGCCAGGCTGTCTTTAATCTTTGTTAACCCAATGTCTCCAGGAAGATAAAGACAAAATCCATTGGGTATTGTTGGAACAGTGAAATATGGCTGAGTAAGGATCATATTCAAAAATAAAGGGGTTGAACGTGGAAGGGAGGAGTGCAGATTGAAAGGGAGTGGGTGAGAGGGCTCCAGAGCAACAAAGAACAGATCCCATTTCTCGTGTCTTTAACAATCTCAGGAAATTCCAACTGCTTCACAGCCCACGAAGTACTTTTGAAGTGTAGTCACTTTGAACATGGTTAAATATGGCAGACAATTTGCAAGTTGCAAGGTTCCACAGACAACAATGTGATAATGACCAGATAATTTGTTTTTGATGTTGGTTGAGGGATAAATTTGGCCACGAGACTGGGGATAACTCCTCTGCTCTTCAAAACAATGACATTTGATGTTTTTTATACACCTGATTGGTTAAACGGAGGAGTGAGGTTTGAACCCTTGACCATCTGACTCAGGCAAGTGTGTGGACGCTGACACCTGGCATTGAACTTGCTGGCATTCTTTTCCCGCCACCTCCTCATTGGCTGCCCAGTTGGCTTCCTGCTCCCTGGGGGACAGAGGATGTGTCTCCTCCTCTCCACTTCCTGCACCAAGGCTTCTGCAACAGCATCTGAGAAAGTTGCCAGTTCTCTCACAGCTTCTATGTTTTTAATGGCAAGTAGCATAATAGTTTTTCCAGCCAGACATACCCCCTTTTAAGAGGTTTTGACTGCCTTTAAATAGCGCTGTGTCCTCCAACTATCTGAGTCTTCCAGGAAGGGGTGCAGCCAATGATTAGTGTGGGTAGCAATAAGTGAGCAATATGGGTTTGAGATGTGACCGCCACTAGCTCACGTGCAGCAGCCTGTAAGATATCTTTCAGGCCCTGTTTTGTGTTAAACCCCACATGTGCTCAGCCATGTCGAACAAATTAAAGATACTGCGCATTGCAAAAACTGCCTACTCATAACAAGAAAATTTTAAAGAGAACATTGATCTGCAGTTCAATCAACAAGCATAGGTTAACCACAGCCAGCAGTTGATTGTGCTCAGTGACCCAAACTACACTTAAATTATATCAAACATTGAAATGAAGAAAAGCAGAGAGCTAATTTGCTGTTCTTGACTCTAGGATGGGAAACACTCCAGACTCGGCTTCTGATAACCTGGGCTTTCGATGTGCTACAAGCAAAGTTCCATCACAGCAAAACCAAAAAAGGAAAATTAAGACTGAACTCTAAAAAAAAAACACTTAAGGAACGGTAATAATTTTGAAGAATGTGAAGCAAGATCCATGGGCCAGAATAATTAAGCATGGTATACAGCTTGATTATATTTCTGCTAATGTGACATTACCCTTTTTAAATCTTAAATAGTAGACTAAAATTGAAGATTATTTCACAGAACAGAGCTTTAATGTATTGAAGGTTATAAATGTTTTAATATTTGGGGAAAAGCAATGTTAAACAGAAACTAAATTTGCATTGTTGACGACCCAAAAGATCATCTGCTTTGGAAGCTATTAGATTAGAATTTAATTCTAATATTAATTCTGATTTGTTTGACGTGGAGAAGGTTATCTGCTGTTAAACAGCTTTGAGGTACAATGATAACCCAGTGAATGTAATCCTAGTGCAGCCCTCTGTGCAGCAATCCGCGAGCTTCACAGATTTGGCGAAAATAGGCATTGGCTCTGAATACCTTTTTCCATGTGAGATGAGCAGACTCACTGACAGCAGTGGCGGTGGTGAACTTGGGTGGAGACTGCAGTCAGCAAGGAGTTAAAGTGGGGGAGTGAGCCTCCAATGAAATCTCCCACAACAAAGCAACATCTACAAAACAGCTATAGTGACTTGTCAACCAGAAAAAGTGATTGGTGAGTAGCTGGTAAGTGGATAACAGTCTAGAAAATAAAGCCCAGGCAGGGGACGTCAACCTGTGGAATCCACATCGTGTGCCATGTGGGAAATCCTGGATACTTTTCATGGGCTGGACAACCACATGTGCAGGAAGTGTCATCATTTAGAGCAGCTCAGGTACTGGGTTTCTGAGAACTTTGTGGATAGCACGTTTCTGGATGTCGTCACCTTGCAGATTAAGGGTATGCAGGCAGAGAGGGAATGGGTGACCACAAGGCAATCAAGGCAGTGCATCTCACTCTCCAATCAGTATTCAGTTCTGGGACTGGGGGGAAGTGGGACTTGTACAGACTGGACAGGTTGCACCACAACAGGGCCAGGTCCAAATCCAACCTGGCCAATTGCCACCTCATCAGTCCACTTTCGATCATCAGTAAAGTAATGGAAGGGGTTATCAACAGTGCTATCAAGTGGCACTTGCTTAGCAATAACCTGCTCACTGATGCCCAGTTTGAGTTCTGCCAGGGCCACTCAGCTCCTGACCTTATTACAGCCTTGGTTCAAACATGGACAAAAGAGCTGAACTCCAGAGGTAAGGTGAAACTGACTGCCCTTGACATCAAGGCAGCATTTAACAGAGTGTGGCATCAAGGAGCCCGAGCAAAACTGGAGTTAATGGGAATCAGGGGAAAACTCTCCGCTGGTTGGAGTCGTACCTAGCACAAAAGAAGATGGCTGTGGTTGTTGGTGGTCAGTCATCTCAGCTTCAGGACGTTACTGCAGGAGTTCCTGAGGGTAGTGTCTTCACCTGCTTCATCAATGACCTTCCTTCCATTATAAGGTCAGAAGTGGGGATGTGCACTGATTATTGCACAATGTTCAGCACCATTCACGACTCCTCAGATACAGAAGCAGTCCATGTCCAAATGCAACAAGACCTGGACAATATGCAGATTTGGGTTGACAAGTGGCATGTAACATTTGCACCACACAAGTATAAGGCAACAAGAGAGAATCCAAACATCGGCCCTTGATGTTCAATGGCATTACTAATACTGAATCCCCCACTATCAACATACCATTGACCAGAAACTGAACGGGACTCGCCATATAAATACTGTGGCTTCAAGAGCAGGTCAGAGGCTTGGAATAACATGACGAGTAACCCACCTCCTGACTCCCCAAAGCCTGTCCACTATCCGCAAGGCACAAGTCAGGAGTGTGATGGAATACTCCCCACTTGCCTGGATGAGTGCAGCTCCACAACTCAAGAAGCTTGACACCATCCAGGACAAAGCAGCCCACTTGATTTGCACCACACCACAAACATTCACTCCTCCACCGATGCACAGTAGCAGTAGTGTGTACCATCTACAAAACGCACTGCAGGAATTCACCAAGGCTCCATCGATAGCACTTTCCAACCACACGACCACTACCATCTAGAAGGACAAAGGCAGCAGATAGGTGGGAACAGAAAGAAGCATATAGAGCTCCAAACAGTCAGAGAGATGGAATCATATAGAGCTCCAAACAGTCAGAGAGCTGAAATCAGAAAGAGCTCCAAATAGTCAGAGAGATGGAATCATATAGAGCTGCAAACAGTCAGAGAGATGGAATCATATAGAGCTCCAGACAGTCCGAGAGATGGAATCATATAGAGCTCCAAACAGTCAGAGAGATGTAATCGTACAAGGCTCCAAACAGTCAGAGAGATGGAATCATATAGAGCTCCAAACAATCAGAGAGATGAAATCAGAAAGAGCTCCAAATAGTCAGAGAGATGGAATCATATAGAGCTCCAAACAGTCAGAGAGATGGAATCATATAGAGCTCCAAATAGTCAGAGAGATGGAATCATATAGAGCTCCAAACAATCAGTGAGAAGGAATCATATCGAGCTCGAAACGGACAGATGGAATCATATCAACCTCAAAACAGTCAGATGGGAGCATATACAGCTCCAAACAGACAGGGAGGTATGAGCATGGAGAGCTGCAAACAGAGAGAGAGATCGAAGCAGAGAGATCTCCGAACAGTCAGAGAGATGGAATCATATAGAGCTCCAAACAGTCAGAGAAATGGAATCATGTGGAACTGCAAATGGTCAGAGAGACAAAATCAGAAAGAGCTCCAAAGAGTCCAAGAGATGGAATCATATAGAGCTCCAAACAGTCAGAGAGATTGGATCATATGAAGCACCAAAAAGTCAGAGAGATGGAATTATATAGAGCTCCAAACAGTCAGAGAAATGGAATCATATAGAGCTCCAAACAGACAGAGAGATTGGATCATATAGAGCTACAGTCAGTGATGCAATCATTTAGAACTCCAAAGAGTCAGAGAGATGGAATCATATGAAGCACCAAACAGTGAGAGAGATGGAATTATATAGAGCTCCAAATAGTCAGAGAGATGGAAGCAGATAGAGCTCCAAACAGTCAGAGAGATGGAATCATATGGAGCTCCAAACAGTCAGAGAGATGGAAAGAAATAGAGCTCCAGTCATAGAGATGGAACCATGTGGAGCTCCAAAGAGATTGAATCATTTAGAGCTCCAAACAGGCATATGGAGCTCCAGTCGGAGAGATGGAATCATATAGAGCTCCAAACAGTCAGAGAGATGGAATCATATAGAGATCCAAAGAGTCAGATAGATGGAATCATAGAGCTCCAAACAATCAGTGAGATGAAATCATATCGAGCTCCAAACAGGCAGAGAGATGGAATCATATAGAGCTCCAAACAAACAGTGAGAAGGAATCATATCGAGCTCGAAACAGCCAGAGAGATGGAATCATATCAACCTCAAAACAGTCAGATGGGAGCATATACAGCTCCAAACAGACAGGGAGGTATGAGCATGGAGAGCTGCAAACAGTGAGAGAGATCGAAGCAGAGAGATCTCCGAACAGTCAGAGAGATGGAATCATATAGAGCTCCAAACAGTCAGAGAAATGGAATCATGTGGAACTGCAAATGGTCAGAGAGACAAAATCAGAAAGAGCTCCAAAGAGTCCAAGAGATGGAATCATATAGAGCTCCAAACAGTCAGAGATGGAATCAAATAGAGCTCCAAACAGTCGGAGAGATGGAATCATATAGAGACCCAAAGAGTCAGAGAGATGGAATCATAGAGCTCCAAACAATCAGTGAGATGAAATCATATCGAGCTCCAAACAGGCAGAGAGATGGAATCATATACAGCTCCAAACAGTCAGAGAGATGGAATCATATGGAGCTCCAAACAGTCAGAGAGATGAAATCAGAAAGAGCTCCAAACAGTCAGAGAGATGGAATCATATAGAGCTACAGTCAGTGATGCAATCATTTAGAACTCCAAAGAGTCAGAGAGATGGAATCATATGAAGCACCAAACAGTCAGAGAGATGGAATCATATAGAGATCCAAACAGTCAGAGAGATGGAATCATAGAGCTCCAAACAATCAGTGAGATGGAATCATATCGAGCTCCAAACAGTCAGAGTGATGGAATCATATAGAGCTCCAAACAGTCAGAGAGATGGAATCATATCGAGCTCCAAACAGTCAGAGACAATGGATCATTTAGTGCTCCAAACAGTCATTAGAGATGGAATCATATGGAGATCCGAACAGTCAGAGAGATGGAATCATATAGACCTCTAAACAGACAGGGAGATGGAATCATATAGAGATTCAAACAGTCAAGAGAGATGAAATCATATAGAGCTCGAGACAGTCCGAGAGATGGAATCATATCGACCTCAAAACAGTCAGATGGGAGCATATAGAGCTCCAATCAGACAGAGAGGTATAAGCATGGAGAGCTGCAAATAGCGAGAGAGATCAAAGCAGAGAGATCTCCATATAGTGAGAGAGATGGAATCATAGAGATCTCCGAAGTCAGAGAGATGGAATCATATAGAGCTCCAGTCAGAGAGATGGAATCATTTTGTGCTCCTAACAGTTGGAGAGATGGAATCATATAGAGATCCACACGATCAGAGAGATGCAATCATGTAGAGATCCACATGGTCAGAGAGATGCAATCATATAGAGCTCCAAACAGTCAGATAGAAGTATACAGAGCTCCAAGCAGACAGAGAGGTATAAGCCTGGAGAGCTACAAACAGGGAGATGGAATCATATAGAGCTCCAAACAGTCAGAGATAGTATATAGAGCTCCAAACAGTCAAGAGAGATGGAATCATATGGAGCTCCAACCAGTCAGTGAGATGGAATCCTAGAGCTCCAAACAGTCAGTGAGATGGAATCATATAGAACTCCACACAGTGAGAGAGTTGGAATCATATAGATCTCAAAACAGATCGATGGGAGCATATCGAGCTCCAAACAGGCAGAGAGGTATAAGCATGGAGAGCTCCAAACAGTCAGAGAGATCGAGGTATAGAGAGCTCCAAACAGTCAGAGAGATGGAATCATATAGAGCTCCAAACAGTCAGAGAGATGGAGTCATATCGAGCTCCAAACAGTCAGAGAGATGGAAAGAAATAGAGCTCCAAACAGTCAGAGAGATGGAATCATATAGAGGTCCAAACATTGAGAGACAATGGATCATTTAGAGCTCCAAACAGTCATAAGAGATGGAATCATATGGAGATCCGAACAGTCAGAGAGATGGAATTATTTGGAGCTCCTGACAGTCAGAGAGATGGAATCATATAGTGCTCCAGACAGTCAGAGAGATGGAATCATATAGAGCTCCAAACAGTCAGAGAAATGGAATCATATCGAACTGCAAATGGTCAGAGAGACAAAATCAGAAAGAGCTCCAAAGAGTCCGAGAGTTCGAATCATATAGAGCCCTAGTCAGATAGAAGGAAACATTTTGTGCTCCTAACAGTAGGAGAGCTGGAATCATATAGAGATCCACACGATCAGAGTGATGCAATCATATAGAGATCCACACGGTCAGAGAGATGGAATCATATAGAGCTCCAAACAGTCAGATAGATGTATACAGAGCTCCAAGCAGACAGAGAGGTATAAGCCTGGAGAGCTACAAACAGTCAGAGAGATGGAATCATATAGTGCTCCAGACAGTCGGAGAGATGGAATCATATAGAGCTCCAAACAGTCAGTGAGACGAAATCAGAAAGAGCTCCAAAGAGTCCGAGAGATGGAATCATATAGAGCTCCAAACAGTCAGAGGGATGGATTCATATAGAACTCCAAACAGTCAGAGAGATTGGATCATATAGAGCTGCAGTCTGTGATGCAATCATTTAGAACACCAAACAGTCAGAGAGATGTAATCATATAAAGCACCAAACAGTCAGAGAGATGGAATCATATAGAGATTCAAACAGTCAGAGAGATGGAATCATATAGAGCTCCAAACAGTCAGAGAGATGGAATCATATAGAGCTCCAAACAGTCAGAGCGATGGAGTCATATCGAGCTCCAAACAGTCAGAGAGATGGAATCATATAGAGGTCCAAACATTGAGAGACAATGGATCATTTAGTGCTCCAAACAGTCATTAGAGATGGAATCATATGGAGATCCGAACAGTCAGAGAGATGGAATTATTTGGAGCTCCTGACAGTCAGAGAGATGGAATCATATAGTGCTCCAGACAGTCAGAGAGATGGAATCAGAAAGAGCTCCAGTCAGAAAAATGGAATCATATCGAACTGCCAATGGTCAAAGAGACAAAATCAGAAAGAGCTCCAAAGAGTCCGAGAGATGGAATCATATAGAGCTCCAAACAGTCAGAGAGATGGATTCATATAGAACTCCAAACAGTCAGAGAGATTGGATCATATAGAGCTACAGTCTGTGATGCACTCATTTAGAACTCCAAAGAGTCAGAGAGATGGAATCATATAGAGGTGCAAACAGTCAGAGAGATGGAATTATATAGAGATCCACACGGTCAGAGAGATGGAATCATATAGAGCTACAGTCAGTGATGCAATCATTTAGAACACCAAACAGTCAGAGAGATGTAATCATATAAAGCACCAGTCAGAGAGATGGAATCATATAGAGATTCAAACAGTCAGAGAGATGGAATCATAGAGCTCCAAACAATCAGTGAGGTGGAATCATATCGAGCACCAAACAGTCAGAGAGATGGAATCATATTGACCTCAAAACAGTCAGATGGGAGCATATTGAGCTCCAAACAAACAGAGAGGTATAAGCATGGCGAGCTGCAAATAGTGAGAGAGATCGAAGCTGAGAGATCTCCGTATAGGGAGAGAGATGGAATCATAGAGATCTCCGAAGTCGGAGAGATGGAATCCTATAGATCTCCAGTCAGAGAGAAGGAATCATTTTGTGCTCCTAACAGTCGGAGAGTTGGAATCATATAGAGATCCACACGATCAGAGAGTTTCAATCATATAGAGATCCACACGGTCAGAGAGATGCAATCATATAGAGCTCCAAACAGTCAGAGATGGTATATAGAGCTCCAAACAGTCAAGAGGGATGGAATCATATGGAGCTCCAACCAGTCAGTGAGATGGAATCCTAGAGCTCCAAACAGTCAGTGAGATGGAATCATATAGAGCTCCAAACAGTCAGAGAGATGGAATCATTTCGAGCTCCACACAGTGAGAGAGTTGGAATCATATAGATTTCAAAACAGTCAGATGGGAGCATATCGAGCTCCAAACAGACAGAGAGGTATAAGCATGGAGAGCTCCAAACAGTCAGAGAGATGGAATCATATAGAGCTCCAAACAGTCAGAGAGATGGAATCATATAGAGCTCCAAACATTCAGAGAGATGGAGTCATATCGAGCTCCAAACAGCCAGAGATATGGAAAGAAATAGAGCTCCAAATAGTCAGAGAGATGGAATCATATAGAGGTCCAAACATTGAGAGACAATGGATCATTTAGTGCTCCAAACAGTCATTAGAGATGGAATCATATGGAGATCCGAACAGTCAGAGAGATGGAATTATTTGGAGCTCCTGACAGTCAGAGAGATGGAATCATATAGTGCTCCAGACAGTCAGAGGGATGGAATCATATAGAGCTCCAAACAGTCAGAGATGGAATCATATAGAGCTCCAAACAGTCAGAGAGAAGGAATCATTTCATACTCCAAACAGTAGGAGAGATGGAATCATATAGAGCTCCAAACAGTCGGAGAGATGGAATCATATAGAGACCCAAAGAGTCAGAGAGATGGAATCATAGAGCTCCAAACAATCAGTGAGATGAAATCATATCGAGCTCCAAACAGGCAGAGAGATGGAATCATATACAGCTCCAAACAGTCAGAGAGATGGAATCATATAGAGCTCCAAACAGTCAGAGAGATGAAATCAGAAATAGCTCCAAACAGTCAGAGAGATGGAATCATATAGAGCTACAGTCAGTGATGCAATCATTTAGAACTCCAAAGAGTCAGAGAGATGGAATCATATGAAGCACCAAACAGTCAGAGAGATGGAATCATATAGAGATCCAAACAGTCAGAGAGATGGAATCATAGAGCTCCAAACAATCAGTGAGATGGAATCATATCGAGCTCCAAACAGTCAGAGTGATGGAATCATATAGAGCTCCAAACAGTCAGAGAGATGGAATCATATCGAGCTCCAAACAGTCAGAGACAATGGATCATTTAGTGCTCCAAACAGTCATTAGAGATGGAATCATATGGAGATCCGAACAGTCAGAGAGATGGAATCATATAGACCTCTAAACAGACAGGGAGATGGAATCATATAGAGATCCAAACAGTCAAGAGAGATGAAATCAGAAAGAGTTCCAAACCGTCAGAGATGGAATCATATAGAGCTCCAAACAGTCATAGAGATGGAATCGTATAAGCTCCAAACAGTCAGAGTTGGAATCATATAGAGCTCCAAACAGCCAGAGAGATGAAATCATATAGAGCTCGAGACAGTCCGAGAGATGGAATCATATCGACCTCAAAACAGTCAGATGGGAGCATATAGAGCTCCAATCAGACAGAGAGGTATAAGCATGGAGAGCTGCAAATAGCGAGAGAGATCAAAGCAGAGAGATCTCCATATAGTGAGAGAGATGGAATCATAGAGATCTCCGAAGTCAGAGAGATGGAATCATATAGAGCTCCAGTCAGAGAGATGGAATCATTTTGTGCTCCTAACAGTTGGAGAGATGGAATCATATAGAGATCCACACGATCAGAGAGATGCAATCTTGTAGAGATCCACATGGTCAGAGAGATGCAATCATATAGAGCTCCAAACAGTCAGATAGAAGTATACAGAGCTCCAAGCAGACAGAGAGGTATAAGCCTGGAGAGCTACAAACAGGGAGATGGAATCATATAGAGCTCCAAACAGTCAGAGATAGTATATAGAGCTCCAAACAGTCAAGAGAGATGGAATCATATGGAGCTCCAACCAGTCAGTGAGATGGAATCCTAGAGCTCCAAACAGTCAGTGAGATGGAATCATATAGAGCTCCACACAGTGAGAGAGTTGGAATCATATAGATCTCAAAACAGATCGATGGGAGCATATCGAGCTCCAAACAGGCAGAGAGGTATAAGCATGGAGAGCTCCAAACAGTCAGAGAGATCGAGGTATAGAGAGCTCCAAACAGTCAGAGAGATGGAATCATATAGAGCTCCAAACAGTCAGAGAGATGGAGTCATATCGAGCTCCAAACAGTCAGAGAGATGGAAAGAAATAGAGCTCCAAACAGTCAGAGAGATGGAATCATATAGAGGTCCAAACATTGAGAGACAATGGATCATTTAGAGCTCCAAACAGTCATAAGAGATGGAATCATATGGAGATCCGAACAGTCAGAGAGATGGAATTATTTGGAGCTCCTGACAGTCAGAGAGATGGAATCATATAGTGCTCCAGACAGTCAGAGAGATGGAATCATATAGAGCTCCAAACAGTCAGAGAAATGGAATCATATCGAACTGCAAATGGTCAGAGAGACAAAATCAGAAAGAGCTCCAAAGAGTCCGAGAGTTCGAATCATATAGAGCTCCAGTCAGATAGAAGGAAACATTTTGTGCTCCTAACAGTAGGAGAGCTGGAATCATATAGAGATCCACACGATCAGAGTGATGCAATCATATAGAGATCCACACGGTCAGAGAGATGGAATCATATAGAGCTCCAAACAGTCAGATAGATGTATACAGAGCTCCAAGCAGACAGAGAGGTATAAGCCTGGAGAGCTACAAACAGTCAGAGAGATGGAATCATATAGTGCTCCAGACAGTCGGAGAGATGGAATCATATAGAGCTCCAAACAGTCAGAGAGATGGAATCATATAAAGCACCAAACAGTCAGAGAGATGGAATCACATAGAGATCCAAACAGTCAGTGAGATGGAATCATATCGAGCTCCAAACAGTCAGAGAGATCGAGGCATAGAGAGCTCCAAACAGTCAGAGAGATGGAATCATATAGAGCTCCAAACAGTCAGAGAGATGGAATCATATAGAGCTCCAAACAGTCGGAGAGATGGAGTCATATCGAGCTCCAAACAGTCAGAGAGATGGTAAGAAATAGAGCTCCAAACAGTCAGAGAGATGGAATCATATAGAGGTCCAAACACTCAGAGACAATGGATCATTTAGTGCTCCACACAGTCATTAGAGATGGAATCATATGGAGATCCGAACAGTCAGAGAGATGGAATTATTTGGAGCTCCTGACAGTCAGAGAGATGGAATCATATAGTGCCCCAAAGAGTCCGAGAGATGGAATCATATAGAGCTCCAAACAGTCAGAGAGATGGAATCATATAGATCTCCAAACAGTCAGAGAGATTGGATCATATAGAGCTACAGTCAGTGATGCAATCGTTTAGAACTCCAAAGAGTCAGAGAGATGGAATCATATGAAGCACCAAACAGTGAGAGAGATGGAATTATATAGAGCTCCAAATAGTCAAAGAGATGGAAGCAGATAGAGCTCCAAACAGTCAGAGAAATGGAATCATATGGAGCTCCAAACAGTCAGAGAGATGGAAAGAAATAGAGCTCCAGTCATCGAGATGGAACGATGTGGAGCTCCAAAGAGATTGAACCATTTAGAGCTCCAAACAGTCATATGGAGCTCCAGTCGGAGAGATGGAATCATATAGAGCTCCAAACAGTCAGAGAGATGGAATCATATAGAGCTCCAAACAGTCAGAGAGAAGGAATCATTTCATTCTCCAAACAGTCGGAGAGATGGAATCA
Source organism: Cetorhinus maximus (assembly GCF_964194155.1). Lineage (NCBI taxonomy): Eukaryota > Metazoa > Chordata > Chondrichthyes > Lamniformes > Cetorhinidae > Cetorhinus > Cetorhinus maximus. The sequence goes on from NC_135887.1 coordinate 56,961,734, forward strand.
TATAGAGCTCCAAACCATCGGAGAGATGGAATCATATAAAGATCCAAACAGAGAGAGATGGAATCATAGAGCTCCAAACAATCAGATGAAATCATATCGAGCTCCAAACAGTCAGAGAGATGGAATCATATCGACCTCAAAACAGTCAGATGGGAGCATATAGACCTCCAAACAGAAAGAGAGGTATAAGCATGGAGAGCTGCAAACAGTGAGAGAGGTCGAAGCAGAGAGAGCTCCAAATAGTGAGAGAGATGGAATCATAGAGATCTCCGAACAGCCAGAGATGGTACCATATAGAGCTCCAAACAGTCACAGAGATGGAATCATATACAGCTCCAAACCGTCAGAGAGATGGAATCATATAGAGCTCCAAACAGTCAGTGAGACGAAATCAGAAAGAGCTCCAAACAGTCCGAGAGATGGAATGATATAGAACTCCAAACAGTCAGAGAGATGGAATCATATAGAGGTCCAAACATTCAGAGACAATGGATCATTTAGTGCTCCACACAGTCATTAGAGATGGAATCATATGGAGATCCGAACAGTCAGAGAGATGGAATTATTTGGAGCTCCTGACAGTCAGAGAGATGGAATCATATCGACCTCAAAACAGTCAGATGGGAGCATATAGAGCTCAAATCAGACAGAGAGGTATAAGCATGGAGAGCTGCAAACAGTGAGAGAGATCGAAGCAGAGAGATCTCCCTATAGTGAGAGAGATGGAATCATAGAGATCTCCGAAGTCAGAGAGATGGAATCCTATAGATCTCCAGTCAGAGAGAAGGAATCATTTTGTGCTCCTAACAGTCGGAGAGATGGAATCATATAGAGATCCACACGATCAGAGAGTTTCAATCATATAGAGATCCACACGGTCAGAGAGATGCAATCATATAGAGCTCCAAACAGTCAGAGATGGTATATAGAGCTCCAAACAGTCAAGAGGGATGGAATCATATGGAGCTCCAACCAGTCAGTGAGATGGAATCCTAGAGCTCCAAACAGTCAGTGAGATGGAATCATATAGAGCTCCAAACAGTCAGAGAGATGGAATCATTTCGAGCTCCACACAGTGAGAGAGTTGGAATCATATAGATTTCAAAACAGTCAGATGGGAGCATATCGAGCTCCAAACAGACAGAGAGGTATAAGCATGGAGAGCTCCAAACAGTCAGAGAGATGGAATCATATAGAGCTCCAAACAGTCAGAGAGATGGAATCATATAGAGCTCCAAACATTCAGAGAGATGGAGTCATATCGAGCTCCAAACAGCCAGAGATATGGAAAGAAATAGAGCTCCAAATAGTCAGAGAGATGGAATCATATAGAGGTCCAAACATTGAGAGACAATGGATCATTTAGTGCTCCAAACAGTCATTAGAGATGGAATCATATGGAGATCCGAACAGTCAGAGAGATGGAATTATTTGGAGCTCCTGACAGTCAGAGAGATGGAATCATATAGTGCTCCAGACAGTCAGAGAGATGGAATCATATAGAGCTCCAAACAGTCAGAGAAATGGAATCATATCGAACTGCCAATGGTCAAAGAGACAAAATCAGAAAGAGCTCCAAAGAGTCCGAGAGATGGAATCATATAGAGCTCCAAACAGTCAGAGAGATGGATTCATATAGAACTCCAAACAGTCAGAGAGATTGGATCATATAGAGCTACAGTCTGTGATGCAATCATTTAGAACTCCAAAGAGTCAGAGAGATGGAATCATATGAAGCACCAAACAGTCAGAGAGATGGAATTATATAGAGCTCCAAATTGTCAGTGAGCTGGAAGCTGATAGAGCTCCAAACAGTCAGAGAGATGGAATCATATAGAGGTACAGTCAGTGATGCAATCATTTAGAACTCCAAAGAGTCAGAGAGATGGAATGATATGAAGCTCCAAACAATCAGTGAGATGAAATCATATAGAGCTCCAAACAGACAGAGAGGTATAAGCATGGAGAGCTGCAAACAGTGAGAGAGATTGAAGCAGATAGAGCTCCAAATAGTGAGAGAGATGGAATCATAGAGATCTCCGAACAGGCAGAGATGGTACCATATAGAGCTCCAAACGGTCACAGAGATGGAATCATATACAGCTCCAAACCGCCAGAGAGATGGAATCATATAGAGCTCCAAACAATCAGTGAGACGAAATCAGAAAGAGCTCCAAACAGTCCGAGAGATGGAATTATATAGAGCTCGAAACAGTCGGAGAGATGGAATCATATAGAGCTGCAAACAGTCAGAGAGATGGAATCATATAGAGCTACTGTCAGTGCTCCAATCATTTAGAAGTCCACACAGTCAGAGAGATGGAATCATATAAAGCACCAAACAGTCGGAGAGATTGAATCATATAGAGATCCAAACAGTCAGAGAGATGGAATCATAGAGCTCCAAACAATCAGTGAGATGGAATCATATCGAGCTCCAAACAGTCAGAGAGATGGAATCATATCGACCCCAAAACAGTCAGATGGAATGATATAGAGCTACAAACAGTCAGTGATGCAATCATTTAGAACTCCAAAGAGTCAGAGAGATGGAATCATATGAAGCACCAAACAGTGAGAGAGATGGAATTATATAGAGCTCCAAATAGTCAGAGAGATGGAAGCAGATAGAGCTCCAAACAGTCAGAGAGATGGAATCATATAGAGCTGCAAACAGTCAGAGAGATGGAATCATATGGAGCTACGGTCAGTGATGCAATCATTTAGATCTCCAAACAGTCAGAGAGATGGAATCATATAAAGCACCAAACAGTCAGAGAGATGGAATCACATAGAGATCCAAACAGTCAGAGAGATTGGATCATATAGAGCTACAGTCAGTGATGCAATCATTTAGTGCTCCAAATAGTCAGAGAGATGGAAGCAGATAGAGCTCCAAACAGTCAGAGAAATGGAATCATATGGAGCTCCAAACAGTCAGAGAGATGGAAAGAAATAGAGCTCCAGTCATCGAGATGGAACGATGTGGAGCTCCAAAGAGATTGAACCATTTAGAGCTCCAAACAGTCATATGGAGCTCCAGTCGGAGAGATGGAATCATATAGAGCTCCAAACAGTCAGAGAGATGGAATCATATAGAGCTCCAAACAGTCAGAGAGAAGGAATCATTTCATTCTCCAAACAGTCGGAGAGATGGAATCATATAGAGCTCCAAACAGAGAGAGATGGAATCATAGAGCTCCAAACAATCAGTGAGATGAAATCATATCGAGCTCCAAACAGTCAGAGAGATGGAATCATATCGACCTCAAAACAGTCAGATGGGAGCATATAGAGCTCCAAACAGACAGAGAGGTATAAGCATGGAGAGCTGCAAACAGTGAGAGAGATCGAAGCAGAGAGAGCTCCAAATAGTGAGAGAGATGGAATCATATAGATCTCCAAACAGCCAGAGATGGTACCATATAGAGCTCCAAACAGTCACAGAGATGGAATCATATACAGCTCCAAACCGTCAGAGAGATGGAATCATATAGAGCTCTAAACAGTCAGTGAGACGAAATCAGAAAGAGCTCCAAACAGTCCGAGAGATGGAATTATATAGAGCTCCAAACAGTCAGAGAGATGGAATCATATAGAGGTCCAAACATTCAGAGACAATGGATCATTTAGTGCTCCACACAGTCATTAGAGATGGAATCTTATGGAGATCCGAGCAGTCAGAGAGATGGAATTATTTGGAGCTCCTGACAGTCAGAGAGATGGAATCATATAGTGCTCCAGACAGTCAGAGAGATGGAATCATACAGCGCTCCAAACAGTCAGAGAAATGGAATCATATCGAAATGCAAATGGTCAGAGAGACAAAATCAGAAAGAGCTCCAAAGAGTCCGAGAGATGGAATCATACAGAGCTCCAAACAGTCAGAGAGATGGAATCATATAGATCCCCAAACAGTCAGAGAGATTGGATCATATAGAGCTACAGTCAGTGATGCAATCATTTAGAACTCCAAAGAGTCAGAGAGATGGAATCATATGAAGCACCAAACTGTCAGAGAGATGGAATTATATAGAGCTCCAAATAGTCAGAGAGATGGAAGCAGATAAAGCTCCAAACAGTCAGACACATGGAATCATATGGAGCTCCAAACAGTCAGAGAGATGGAAAGAAATAGAGCCTCAGTCATAGAGATGGAACCATGTTGAGCTCCAAAGAGATTGAATCATTTAGAGCTCCGAACAGTCATATGGAGCTCCAGTCGGAGAGATGGAATCATATAGACCACGAAACTGTCAGAGAGATGGAATCATATAGAGCTCCAAACAGTCGGAGAGATGGAATCATATAGAGATCCAAACCGAGAGAGATGGAATCATAGAGCTCCAAACAATCAGTGAGATGAAATCATATCGAGCTCCAAACAGTCAGAGAGATGGAATCATATCGAGCTCCAAACAGTCAGATGGGAGCATATAGAGCTCCAAACAGACAGAGAGGCATAAGCATGGAGAGCTGCAAACAGTGAGAGAGATCGAAGCCGAGAGAGCTCAAAATAGTGAGAGAGATGGAATCATAGAGATCCCCGAACAGCCAGAGATGGAATCATATAGAGCTCCAAACAGTCAGTGAGACGAAATCAGAAAGAGCTCCAAACAGTGCGAGAGATGGAATTATATTGAGCTCCAAACAGTTTGATAGATGGAATCATATAGAGCTACAGTCAGTGATGCAATCATATAGAACTCCACACAGTCAGAGAGATGGAATCATATAAAGCACCAAACAGTCGGAGAGTTTGAATCATATAGAGATCCAAACAGTCAGAGAGATGGAATCATAGAGCTCCAAACAATCAAGTGAGATGGAATCATATCGAGCTCCAAACAGTCAGAGAGATGGAATCATATCGACCCCAAAACAGTCAGATGGAATCATATAGAGCTCCAAACAGTCAGAGAGATGGAGTCATATCGAGCTCCAAACAGTCAGAGAGATGGAAAGAAATAGAGCTCCTAACAGTCAGAGAGATGGAATCATATAGAGGTCCAAACATTCAGAGACAATGGATCATTTAGTGCTCCAAACAGTCGTTAGAGATGGAATCATATGGAGATCCGAACAGTCAGAGAGACGGAATTATTTGGAGCTCCTGACAGTCAGAGAGATGGAATCATATAGTGCACCAGACAGTCAGAGAGATGGAATTATACAGCGCTCCAAACAGTCAGAGAAATGGAATCATATCGAACTGCAAATGGTCAGAGAGACAAAATCGGAAAGAGCTCCAAAGAGTCCGAGAGATGGAATCGTACAGAGCTCGAAACAGTCAGAGAGTTGGAATCATATAGATCTCCAAACAGTCAGAGAGATTGGATCATATAGAGCTACAGTCAGTGATGCAATCATTTAGAACTCCAAAGAGTCAGAGAGATGGAATTATTTGGAACTCCTGACAGTCAGGGAGATGGAATCATATAGAGCTCCAAAAAGTCAGAGAGATGGAATCATATAGAGATCCACAAGGTCAGAGAGATGGAATCATATAGAGATCCACACGGTCAGAGAGATGGAATCATATAGAGCTCCAAAGAGTCAGAGAGATTGAATCATATAGAGCTCCAAACAATCAGAGAGATGGAATTATATAGAGCTCCAAACAGGCAGAGAGATGGAATCATTTTGTGCTCCAGACAATCAGAGAGATGGATTCGTATAGAGCTCCAAACAGGCAGAGAGATGGAATCATTTTGGGCTACGGACAGTCAGAGAGATAGAATCATGTAGAGCTGCAAACAGTCAGAGAGATGGAATGATGTAGAGCTGCAAACAGTCAGAGAGATGGAATCATATAGAGATCCACACGGTCAGAGAGATGGAATCATATAGAGCTCCAAACAGTCAGAGAGATGGAATACTATGGAAGTCCAAACAGTCAGAGAGATGGAAAGAAATAGAGCTCCAGTCATCGAGATGGAACGATGTGGAGCTCCAAAGAGATTGAACCATTTAGAGCTCCAAACAGTCATATGGAGCTCCAGTCGGAGAGATGGAATCATATAGAGCTCCAAACAGTCAGAGAGATGGAATCACATAGAGATCCAAACAGTCAGAGAGATTGGATCATATAGAGCTACAGTCAGTGATGCAATCATTTAGAGCTCCAAATAGTCAGAGAGATGGAAGCAGATAGAGCTCCAAACAGTCAGAGAAATGGAATCATATGGAGCTCCAAACAGTCAGAGAGATGGAAAGAAATAGAGCTCCAGTCATCGAGATGGAACGATGTGGAGCTCCAAAGAGATTGAACCATTTAGAGCTCCAAACAGTCATATGGAGCTCCAGTCGGAGAGATGGAATCATATAGAGCTCCAAACAGTCAGAGAGATGGAATCATATAGAGCTCCAAACAGTCAGAGAGAAGGAATCATTTCATTCTCCAAACAGTCGGAGAGATGGAATCATATAGAGCTCCAAACAGAGAGAGATGGAATCATAGAGCTCCAAACAATCAGTGAGATGAAATCATATCGAGCTCCAAACAGTCAGAGAGATGGAATCATATCGAGCTCCAAACAGTCTGAGAGATGGAATCGTATAAAGCTCCAGTCAGAGAGATGGAAGCAGTTAGAGCTCCAAACAGTCAGAGAGATGGAATCATATGGAAGTCCAAACAGTCAGAGAGATGGAATCATATGGAGCTCCAAACAGTCAGAGATGGTATATAGAGCTCCAAACAGTCTAGAGAGATGGAATCAGAAAGAGCTCCAAACAGTCAGAGAGATGGAATCATATAGAGCTCGAAACAGTCATTAGAAATGGAATCACACGGAGATCCAAACAGTCAGAGAGATGGAATTATTCAGAGCCCGAGACAGTCAGAGGGATGGAGTCAGATAGAGCTGCAAACAGTCAGGGAGATGTACTCGTATAAGGTTCCAAACAGTCAGAGAGATGGAATCATACAGAGCTCCAAACAGTCAGAGAGATGAAATCAGAAAGAGCTCCAAATAGAGAGATGGAATCATATAGAGCTCCAGACAGTCAGAGAGATGGAAACATAGAGATCTCCGAACAGCCAGAGATGGAATCATATAGAGCTCCAAACAGTCAGAGAGATGGAATCATATAGAGCTCCATTCAGTGAGATGAAATCAGAAAGAGCTGCAAACAGTCAGAGAGATGGAATCATATAGAGCTCCAAACAGTCAGATGGGAGCATATAGATCTGGAAACTGACAGAGAAGGCTGGAGAGCATGGAGAGCGGCAAACAATGAGAGAGATCGATGCAGAGACAGCTCCAAATAGTGAGAGAGATTGAATCATAGAGAGCTCCAAACAATCAGAGATGGAATCATATAAAATTCCAATTAGTCAGAGACAATGGTTCATTTAGAGCTGCAAACAGTCATTAGAAGTGGAATCATATGGAAATCCAAACTGTCAGAGAGATGGAATTATTTAGAGCTCGAGACAGTCAGAGAAATGGAATCATATAGTGCTCCAAACAGTCAGGGAGATGTAATCGTTTAAGACTCCAAACATTCAGGGGGATGGGATCATATAGAGCTCCAAACAGTCAGAGAGATGAAATCAGAAAGAGCTCCAAATAGTCAGAGAGATGGAATCATATAGAGCTCCATACAGTCAGAGAGATGGAATCATATAGAGTTCCAAACAGTCAGAGAGAAGTAATCATTTTGTGCTCCAAGCAGTTGGAGAGATGGAATCATATGGAGCTCCGAACAATCAAAGATGGAATCATATCGAGCTCAAAACAGTCAGAGAGATGGAATCATATAGAGATCCAATCAGTCAGAGAGATGGAAGCATATAGAACTCCAGTCAGGGAGATGGAATCATATCGAGCTCCAAACAGTCAGAGAGATGAAATAATTTAGAATTGCAAACAGTCAGAGAGATGGAATCATATAGAGCTCCAAACAGTTTGAGAGATGGAATCATATGGAACTCCAAACAATCAGAGAGATGGAATCATATGGAGCTCCAAACAGTCAGAGAGATGGAAAGAAATCGTGCTCCAAACAGTCAGAGAGAATGGATCATTTAGAGCTCCAAACAGTCATTTGAGATGGAATCATTTGGAGATACGATCAGTCAGAGAGATGGAATTATTTGGAACTCCAGACAGTCAGAGAGATGGAATCATATAGAGCTCCAAACAGTCAGAGAGATTGAATCATATAGAGATCCACACGGTCAGTGAGATGGAATCATATAGAGCTCCAAACAGTCAAGAGTGTTGGAATCATATAGAGCACCAAACTGGCAGAGAGATGGAATCATTTTGTGCTCCAGACAATCAGAGAGCTGGAATCATATAGAGCTCCAAACAGCCAGAGAGAAGGAATCAGAAAGAGTTCCAAATAGCCAGTGAGATGGAATCATATAGAGCTCCGGACAGTCAGAGAGATGGAATCATAGAGATCTCCGAACAGCCAGAGATGGAATCATATAGAGCTCCAAACAGTCAGAGAGATGGAATCATATAGAGCTCCAGTCAGTGAGATGAAATCAGAAAGAGCTGCAAACAGTCAGAGAGATGGAATCATATAGAGCTCCAAACAGTCAGATGGGAGCATATAGATCTGGAAACCGACAGTGAAGGCTGGAGAGCATGGAGAGCGGCAAACAATGAGAGAGATCGATGCAGAGACAGCTGCAAATAGTGAGAGAGATTGAATCATAGAGAGCTCCAAACAATCAGAGATGGAATCATATCAAGCTCAAAACAGTCAGAGAGATGGAATCATATAGAGATCCAATCAGTCAGAGAGATGGAATCATATCGAGCTCCAAACAGTCAGAGAGATGGAATCATATGGAGCTCCAAACAGTCGGAGAGATGAAATCATTTAGAACTGCAAACAGTCAGAGAGATGGAATCATATAGAGCTCCAAACAGTTTGAGAGATGGAATCGTATGGAACTCCAAACAATCAGAGTGGTGGAATCATATGCAGCTCCAAACATTCTGAGAGATGGAATCGTATAGAGCTCCAAACAGTCAGAGAGATGGAATCATGTAGAGCTGCAAACAGTCTGAGAGATGGAAAGATATAGAGCTCCAAACAGTCAGAGACAATGGATCATTAAGAGCTCCAAACAGTCAATAGAGATGGAATCACTGGAGATCCGAACAGTCAGAGAGATGGAATTATTTGGAACTCCAGACAGTCAGAGAGATGGAATCATATAGAGCTCCAAACCGACTGAGAGATGGAATCATATAGAGATCCACACGGTCAGAGAGATGGAATCATATAGAGCTCCAAACAGTCAGAGAGATTGAATCATATAGAGCTCCAAACAATCAGAGAGATGGAATTATATAGAGCTCCAAACAGGCAGAGAGATGGAATCATTTTGTGTTCCAGGGAATCAGAGAGATGGAATCATATAGAGCTCCAAACAGGCAGAGAGATGGAATCATTTTGGGCTACGGACAGTCAGAGAGATGGAATCATATAGAGCTCCTAACAGTCTGAGAGATGGAATCATATAGAGCTCCTAACAGTCTGAGAGATGGAATCATATAGAGCTCCAAACAGTCAGAGAGATGGAATCATATAGAGCTCCAAACAGTCAGAGATGGAATCATATAGAGACCCACACGGTCAGAGAGATTCAATCATATAGAGCTCCAAACAGTGAGATCGAAGTATACAGAGCTCCAAGGAGACAGAGAAGTATAAGCCTGGAGAGCTACAAACAGTCAGAGAGATGGAATCATATAGAGCTCCAAACAGTCAGAGATGGGATATAGAGCTCCAAACCGTCAAGAGAGATGGAATCATTTCGAGCTGCAAACAGTCGGAGAGATGGAAGCAGATAGAGCTCCAAACAGACAGAGAGATGGAATCATATGGAAGTCCAAACAGTCAGAGAGATGGAATCATATGGAGCTCCAAACAGTCAGAGATGGAATGATATAAAGTTCCAATTATTCAGAGACAATGGATCATTTAGAGCTCCAAACAATCATTAGAAATGGAATCATATGGAGATCCAAACAGTCAGAGAGATGGAATTACTTAGAGCTCGAGGCAGTCAGAGAGATGGAATCAGATAGAACTCCAAACAGTCAGAGAGATGGAATCATACAGAGCTCCAAACAGTCATAGAGATGAAATCATAGAGATTTCCGAACAGCCAGAGATGGAATCATATAGAGCTCTAAACAGTCAGAGAGATGGAATCAGATAGAGCTCCAGTCAGAGAGATGAAATGAGAAGGAGTTGCAAACAGTCAGAGAGATGGAATCATATAGAGCTCCAAACAGTCAGATAGAAGTGTACAGAGCTCCAAGCAGACAGAGAGGTATAAGCCTGGAGAGCTACAAACAGTCAGAGAGATGGAATCATATAGAGCTCCAGTCAGAGATGGGATATAGAGCTTCAAACTGTGAAGAGAGATGGAATCATTTCGAGCTGCAAACAGTCAGAGAGATGGAATCATGTAGAGTTGCAAACAGTCTGAGAGATGGAATCGTATAGAGCTCCAGTCAGAGAGATGGAAGCAGTTTGAGCTCCAAACAGTCAGAGAGATGGAATCATATGGAAGTCCAAACAGTCAGAGAGATGGAATCATATGGAGCTCCAAACATTCAGAGATGGAATCATATAAAGTTCCAATTAGTCAGAGACAATGGATCATTTAGAACTCCAAACAGTCATTGGAAATGGAATCATATGGAGATCCAAACAGTCAGAGAGATGGAATTATTTAGAGCTCGAGACACTCCTAGAGATGGAATCAGATAGAGCTCCAGACAGTCAGAGAGATGGAATCATATAGAGCTCCTAACTGTCAGAGAGATGGAATCATGTAGAGCTGCAAACAATCAGAGAGATGGAATCATATGGAGCTCCAAACAGTCAGAGAGATGGACAGAAATAGAGCTCCAAACAGTCTGAGACAATGGATCATTTAGAGCTCCAAACAGTCATTAGAAATGGAATCATATAGAGCTCCAAACTGTCAGAGAGGTGGAATCATGTAGAGCTGCAATGTGTCCGAGAGATGGAATTGTATAAAGCTCCAGTCAGAGAGATGGAAGCAGATTGAGCTCCAAACAGTCAGAGAGATGGAATCATATGGAAGTCCAAACAGTCAGAGATGGAATCATATAAAATTCCAATTAGTCAGAGACAATGGTTCATTGAGAGCTGCAAACAGTCATTAGAAGTGGAATCATATGGAAATCCAAACTGTCAGAGAGATGGAATTATTTAGAGCTCGAGACAGTCAGAGAAATGGAATCATATAGTGCTCCAAACAGTCAGGGAGATGTAATCGTTTAAGGCTCCAAACATTCAGGGGGATGGGATCATATAGAGCTCCAAACAGTCAGAGAGATGAAATCAGAAAGAGCTCCAAATAGTCAGAGAGAAGTAATCATTTTGTGCTCCAAGCAGTCGGAGAGATGGAATCATGTAGAGCTCCGACCAATCAGTGATGGAATCATATCGAGCTCAAAACAGTCAGAGAGATGGAATCATATAGAGATCCAATCAGTCAGAGAGATGGAATCATATAGAGTTCCAGTCAGAGAGATGGAATCATATCTAGTTCCAAACAGTCAGAGAGATGAAATCATATAGAGCTCCAAACAGTTTGAGAGATGGAATCATATGGAACTCCAAACAATCAGAGAGATGGAATCATATGGAGCTTCAAACAGTCACAGAGATGGAAAGAAATAGAGCTCCAAACACTCAGAGACAATGGATCATTTAGAGCTCAAAACAGTCATTAGAGATGGAATCATATGGAGATCCGAACAGTCAGAGAGATGGAATTATTTGGAACTCCTGACAGTCAGAGAGATGGAATCATATAGAGCTCCAAACAGACTGAGAGATGGAATCATATAGAGATCCACACGGTCAGAGAGATGGAATCATATAGAGCTCCGAACAGTCAGAGAGATTGAATCATATAGAGCTCCAAACAATCAGAGAGATGGAATTATGTAGAGCTCCTAACTGGCAGAGAGATGGAATCATTTTGTGCTCCAGACAATCAGAGAGATGGAATCATATAGAGCTGCAAACAGGTAGGGAGTTGGTATCATTTTGTGCTACGGACAGTCAGAGAGATGGAATCATGTAGAGCTCCTAACAGTCGGAGAGATGGAATCATATAGAGCTTGAAACAGTCAGAGAGGTGGAATCATATAGAGTTCCAAACAGTCGTAGAGATGGAATCATATAGAGCTCCAAACAGTCAGAGAGATGGAATCATATTGAGCTCCAAACAGTCAGAGATGGAATCATATAGAGACCCACACGGTCAGAGAGATGCAATCATATAGAGCTCCAAACAGTGAGATAGAAGTATACAGAGCGCCAAGGAGACAGAGAAGTATAACTCTGGAGAGCTACAAACAGTCAGAGAGATGGAATCATATAGAGCTCCAAACAGTCAGAGATGGTATATAGAGCTCCAAAGAGTCAAGAGAGATGGAATCATTTCGAGCTGCAAACAGCCAGAGAGATTGGAATCATATAGAGCTCCAAACAGTCAGAGAGATGGAATCATGTAGAGCTGCAAACAGTCAGAGAGATGGAATCATATAGAGATCCACACGGTCAGAGAGATGGAATCATATAGAGCTCCAAACAGTCAGAGAGATTGAATACTATGGAAGTCCAAACAGTCAGAGAGATGGAATCATATGGAGCTCCAAACAGTCAGAGATGGAATCATATAGAGTTCCAGTTAGTCAGAGACAATGGATCATTTAGAGCTCCAAACAGTCATTAGAAATGGAATCAGATAGAGCTCCAAACAGTCAGAGAGATGTAATCGTATAAGGCTCCAAACAGTCAGAGAGATGGAATCATATAGAGCTCCAAACAGTCAGAGAGATGGAATCATATAGAGCTCCAAACAGTCAGATGGGAGCATATAGGGCTGCAAACCGACAGAGAGGTCTGGGGAGCATGGAGAGCTGCAAACAGTGAGAGACATCGAAGCAGAGACAGCTCCAAATAGTGAGAGAGATGGAATCATATAGAGCTCCAAACAGTCAGATGGGAGCATATAGGGCTGCAAACCGACAGAGAGGTCTGGGGAGCATGGAGAGCTGCAAACAGTGAGAGACATTGAAGCAGAGACAGCTCCAAATAGTTAGAGAGATGGAATCATATAGAGCTCCGAACAATCAGAGATGGAATCATATGGAGCTCCAAACAGTCAGAGAGATGGAATCATATAGAGATCCAATCAGTCAGAGAGATGGAATCATATCGAGGTCCAATCAGTTTGAGAGATGGAATCGTATGGAAGTCCAAACAATCAGAGAGATGGAATCATATGGAGCTCCAAACAGTCAGAGAGATGGAATCATATAGAGCTCCAAACAGTCAGAGAGATGGAATCATGTAGAGCTGCAAACAGTCTGAGAGATGGAATCATATGGAAGTCCAAACAATCAGAGAGATGGAATCATATAGAGCTCCAAACAGTCAGAGAGATGGAATCATATAGAGCTCCAAACAGTCAGAGATGGAATCATATAGAGACCCACACGGTCAGAGAGATGCAATCATATAGAGCTCCAAACAGTGAGATAGAAGTATACAGAGCGCCAAGGAGGCAGAGAAGTATAACTCTGGAGAGCTACAAACAGTCAGAGAGATGGAATCATATAGAGCTCCAAACAGTCAGAGATGGTATATAGAGCTCCAAAGAGTCAAGAGAGATGGAATCATTTCGAGCTGCAAACAGCCAGAGAGATTGGAATCATATAGAGCTCCAAACAGTCAGAGAGATGGAATCATGTAGAGCTGCAAACAGTCAGAGAGATGGAATCATATAGAGATCCACACGGTCAGAGAGATGGAATCATATAGAGCTCCAAACAGTCAGAGAGATTGAATACTATGGAAGTCCAAACAGTCAGAGAGATGGAATCATATGGAGCTCCAAACAGTCAGAGATGGAATCATATAGAGTTCCAGTTAGTCAGAGACAATGGATCATTTAGAGCTCCAAACAGTCATTAGAAATGGAATCAGATAGAGCTCCAAACAGTCAGAGAGATGTAATCGTATAAGGCTCCAAACAGTCAGAGAGATGGAATCATATAGAGCTCCAAACAGTCAGAGAGATGGAATCATATAGAGCTCCAAACAGTCAGATGGGAGCATATAGGGCTGCAAACCGACAGAGAGGTCTGGGGAGCATGGAGAGCTGCAAACAGTGAGAGACATCGAAGCAGAGACAGCTCCAAATAGTGAGAGAGATGGAATCATATAGAGCTCCAAACAGTCAGATGGGAGCATATAGGGCTGCAAACCGACAGAGAGGTCTGGGGAGCATGGAGAGCTGCAAACAGTGAGAGACATTGAAGCAGAGACAGCTCCAAATAGTTAGAGAGATGGAATCATATAGAGCTCCGAACAATCAGAGATGGAATCATATGGAGCTCCAAACAGTCAGAGAGATGGAATCATATAGAGATCCAATCAGTCAGAGAGATGGAATCATATCGAGGTCCAATCAGTTTGAGAGATGGAATCGTATGGAAGTCCAAACAATCAGAGAGATGGAATCATATGGAGCTCCAAACAGTCAGAGAGATGGAATCATATAGAGCTCCAAACAGTCAGAGAGATGGAATCATGTAGAGCTGCAAACAGTCTGAGAGATGGAATCATATGGAAGTCCAAACAATCAGAGAGATGGAATCATATGGAGGTCCAAACAATCAGAGAGATGGAGAGAAATAGAGCTCCAAACAGTCTGAGACAATGGATCATTTAGAGCTCCAAACAGTCATTAGAGATGGAATCATATAGAGCTCCAAACCGTCAGAGAGATGGAATCATGTAGAGCTGCAATGTGTCCGAGAGATGGAATTGTATAAAGCTCCAGTCAGAGAGATGGAAGCAGATAGAGCTCCAAACAGTCAGAGAGATGGAATCATATGGAAGTCCAAACAGTCAGAGATGGAATCATATAAAATCCAATTAGTCAGAGACAATGGTTCATTTAGAGCTCCAAACAGTCATTAGAAGTGGAATCATATGGAAATCCAAACTGTCAGAGAGATGGAATTATTTAGAGCTCGAGACAGTCAGAGAAATGGAATCATATAGTGCTCCAAACAGTCAGGGAGATGTAATCGTTTAAGGCTCCAAACATTCAGGGGGATGGAATCATATAGAGCTCCAAACAGTCAGATGGGAGCATATAGGGCTGCAAACCGACAGAGAGGTCTGGGGAGCATGGAGAGCTGCAAACAGTGAGAGACATTGAAGCAGAGACAGCTCCAAATAGTGAGAGAAATGGAATCATATAGAGCTCCGAACAATCAGAGATGGAATCATATCGAGCTCCAAACAGTCAGAGAGATGGAATCATATAGAGATCCAATCAGTCAGAGAGATGGAATCATATCGAGCTCCAATCAGTTTGAGAGATGGAATCGTATGGAAGTCCAAACAATCAGAGAGATGGAATCATATGGAGCTCCAAACAGTCAGAGAGATGGAATCATATAGAGCTCCAAACAGTCAGAGAGATGGAATCATGTAGAGCTGCAAGCAGTCTGAGAGATGGAATCATATGGAAGTCCAATCAATCAGAGAGATGGAATCATATGGAGGTCCAAACAGTCAGAGAGATGGACAGAAATAGAGCTCCAAACAGTCTGAGACAATGGATCATTTAGAGCTCCAAACAGTCATTAGAGACGGAATCATATAGTGCTCCAAACTGTCAGAGAGATGGAATCATGTAGAGCTGCAATGTGTCCGAGAGATGGAATTGTATAAAGCTCCAGTCAGAGAGATGGAAGCAGATAGATCTCCAAACAGTCAGAGAGATGGAATCATATGGAAGTCCAAACAGTCAGAGATGGAATCATATAAAATTCCAATTAGTCAGAGACAATGGTTCATTGAGAGCTGCAAACAGTCATTAGAAGTGGAATCATATGGAAATCCAAACTGTCAGAGAGATGGAATTATTTAGAGCTCGAGACAGTCAGAGAAATGGAATCATATAGTGCTCCAAACAGTCAGGGAGATGTAATCGTTTAAGGCTCCAAACATTCAGGGGGATGGAATCATATAGAGCTCCAAACAGTCAGAGAGATGAAATCAGAAAGAGCTCCAAATAGTCAGAGAGATGGAATCATATAGAGCTCCATACAGTCAGAGAGATGGAATCATATAGAGTTCCAAACAGTCAGAGAGCAGGAATCATTTTGTGCTCCAAGCAGTTGGAGAGATGGAATCATATGGAGCTCCGAACAATCAAAGATGGAATCATATCGAGCTCAAAACAGTCAGAGAGATGGAATCATATAGAGATCCAATCAGTCAGGGAGATGGAATCATATCGAGCTCCAAACAGTCAGAGAGAACAAATCATTTAGAATTGCAAACAGTCAGAGAGATGGATTCATATAGAGCTCCAAACAGTTTGAGAGATGGAATCATATGGAACTCCAAACAATCAGAGAGATGGAATCATATGGAGCTCCAAACAGTCAGAGAGATGGAAAGAAATAGAGCTCCAAACAGTCAGAGAGAATGGATCATTTAGAGCTCCAAACAGTCATTTGAGATGGAATCATTTAGAGATCCGATCAGTCAGAGAGATGGAATTATTTGGAACTCCTGACAGTCAGAGAGATGGAATCATATAGAGCTCCAAACAGTCAGAGAGATTGAATCATATAGAGATCCACACGGTCAGTGAGATGGAATCATATAGAGCTCCAAACAGTCAAGAGTGTTGGAATCATATAGAGCACCAAACTGGCATAGAGATGGAATCATATAAAGTTCCAATTAGTCAGAGACAATGGATCGTTTAGAGCTCCAAACAGTCATTGGAAATGGAATCATATGGAGACCCAAACAGTCAGAGAGATGGAATTATTTAGAGCTCAAGACACTCAGAGAGATGGAATCATATCGAGCTCCAAAGAGACAGAGAGATGGAATCAGATAGAGCTCCAAACAGTCAGGAGATGTAATCCTATAAGGCTCCAAACAGTCAGAGAGATGGAATCATATAGAGCTCCAAACAGTCAGAGAGATGAAATCAGAAAGAGCTCCAAACAGTCAGAGAGATGGAATCATATGGAGCTCCAAACAGTCAGAGATGGAATCATATAAAGTTCCAATTAGTCAGAGACAATGGATCATTTAGAGCTCCAAAAAGTGATTGGAAATGGAATCATATGGAGATCCAAACAGTCAGAGTGATGGAATTATTTAGAGCTCGAGACACTCCTAGAGATGGAATCAGATAGAGCTCCAGACAGTCAGAGAGATTGAATCATGTAGAGCTCCAAACAGTCGGAGAGATGGAATCATATAGATCTGCAGACAGTCAGAGAGATGGAATCATATAGAGTTCCAAACAGTCAGAGATAAGGAATCATTTTGTGCTCCAAGCTGTCAGAGAGATGGAATCATATAGAGTTCCAGTCAGAGAGATGGAATCATATCGAGTTCCAAACAGTCAGAGAGATGAAATCATATAGAGCTCCAAACAGTTTGAGAGATGGAATCATATGGAACTCCAAAAAATCAGAGAGATGGAATCATATGGAGCTCCAAACAGTCAGAGAGATGGAATGAAATAGAGCTCCAAACACTTAGAGAGAATGGATCATTTAGAGCTCCAAACAGTCATTAGAGATGGAATCATATGGAGATCCGAACAGACAGAGAGATGGAATTATTTGGAACTCCTGACAGTCAGGGAGATGGAATCATATAGAGCTCCAAACATTCAGAGAGAAGGAATCGTATAGAGCTCCAAACAGTCAGAGAGATGGAATCATGTAGAGCTGCAAACAGTCTGAGAGATGGAAAGATATAGAGCTCCAAACAATCAGAGACAATGGATCATTAAGAGCTCCAAACAGTCAATAGAGATGGAATCATATGGAGATCCGAACAGTCAGAGAGATGGAATTATTTGGAACTCCTGACAGTCAGAGAGATGGAATCATATAGAGCTCCAAACCGACTGAGAGATGGAATCATATAGAGATCCACACGGTCAGAGAGATGGAATCATATAGAGCTCCAAACAGTCAGAGAGATTGAATCATATAGAGCTCCAAACAATCAGAGAGATGGAATTATATAGAGCTCCAAACAGGCAGAGAGATGGAATCATTTTGTGCTCCAGAGAATCAGAGAGATGGAATCATATAGAGCTCCAAACAGGCAGAGAGATGGAATCATTTTGGGCTACGGACAGTCAGAGAGATGGAATCATATAGAGCTCCTAACAGTCGGAGAGATGGAATCATATAGAGCTCCAAACAGTCAGAGAGATGGAATCATATAGAGCTCCAAACAGTGAGATCGAAGTATACAGAGCTCCAAGGAGACAGAGAAGTATAAGCCTGGAGAGCTACAAACAGTCAGAGAGATGGAATCATATAGAGCTCCAAACAGTCAGAGATGGTATATAGAGGTCCAAACCGTCAAGAGAGATGGAATCATTTCGAGCTCCAAACAGTCAGAGAGATTGAATCATATAGAGCTCCAAACAATCAGAGAGATGGAATTATGTAGAGCTCCTAACTGGCAGAGAGATGGAATCATTTTGTGCTCCAGACAATCAGAGAGATGGAATCATATAGAGCTCCAAACAGTCGGAGAGATGGAATCATATAGAGCTCCAAACAGTCAGAGAGATGGAATCATATAGAGCTCCAAACAGTGAGATCGAAGTATACAGAGCTCCAAGGAGACAGAGAAGTATAAGCCTGGAGAGCTACAAACAGTCAGAGAGATGGAATCATATAGAGCTCCAAACAGTCAGAGATGGTATATAGAGGTCCAAACCGTCAAGAGAGATGGAATCATTTCGAGCTCCAAACAGTCAGAGAGATTGAATCATATAGAGCTCCAAACAATCAGAGAGATGGAATTATGTAGAGCTCCTAACTGGCAGAGAGATGGAATCATTTTGTGCTCCAGACAATCAGAGAGATGGAATCATATAGAGCTCCAAACAGTCGGAGAGATGGAATCATATAGAGCTCCAAACAGTCAGAGAGATGGAATCATATAGAGCTCCAAACAGTGAGATCGAAGTATACAGAGCTCCAAGGAGACAGAGAAGTATAAGCCTGGAGAGCTACAAACAGTCAGAGAGATGGAATCATATAGAGCTCCAAACAGTCAGAGATGGTATATAGAGCTCCAAACCGTCAAGAGAGATGGAATCATTTAGAGCTCCAAACAGTCAGAGAGATTGAATCATATAGAGCTCCAAACAATCAGAGAGATGGAATTATGTAGAGCTCCTAACTGGCAGAGAGATGGAATCATTTTGTGCTCCAGACAATCAGAGAGATGGAATCATATAGAGCTCCAAACAGGTAGGGAGTTGGTATCATTTTGTGCTACGGACAGTCAGAGAGATGGAATCATATAGAGCTCCTAACAGTCAGAGAGATGGAATCATATAGAGTTCCAAACAGTCGTAGAGATGGAATCATATAGAGCTCCAAACAGTCAGAGAGATGGAATCATATAGAGCTCCAAACAGTCAGAGATGGAATCATATAGAGACCCACACGGTCAGAGAGATGCAATCATATAGAGCTCCAAACAGTGAGATAGAAGTATACAGAGCTCCAAGGAGAAAGAGAAGTATAAGCCTGGAGAGCTGCAAACAGTCAGAGAGATGGAATCATATAGAGCTCCAAACAGTCAGAGATGGTATATAGAGCTCCAAACCGTCAAGAGAGATGGAATCATTTCGAGCTGCAAACAGTCAGAGAGATGGAATCATATAGAGCTCCAAACAGTCAGAGAGATGGAATCATGTAGAGCTGCAAACAGTCAGAGAGATGGAATCATATAGAGATCCACACGGTCAGAGTGATGGAATCATATAGAGCTCCAAACAGTCAGAGAGATGGAATACTATGGAAGTCCAAACTGTCAGAGAGATGGAATCATATGGAGCTCCCAACAGTCAGAGATGGAATCATATAGAGTTCCAATTAGTCAGAGACAATGGATCATTTAGAGCTCCAAACAGTCATTGGAAATGGAATCATATGGAGATCCAAACAGTCAGAGAGATGGAATTATTTAGAGCTCGAGACAGTCAGAGAGATGGAATCAGACAGAGCTCCAAACAGTCAGGGAGATGTAATCGTATAAGGCTCCAAACAGTCGGAGAGATGGAATCATATAGAGCTCCAAACAGTCAGAGGGATGAAATCAGAAAGTGCTCCAAATTGTCAGTGAGATGGAATCATATGGAGCTCCAAACAGTCAGAGATGGAATCATATAAAGTTCCAATTAGTCAGAGACAATGGATCATTTAGAGCTCCAAACAGTCATTGGAAATGGAATCATATGGAGACCCAAACAGTCAGAGAGATGGAATTATTTAGAGCTCAAGACACTCAGAGAGATGGAATCATATCGAGCTCCAAAGAGACAGAGAGATGGAATCAGATAGAGCTCCAAACAGTCAGGAGATGTAATCCTATAAGGCTCCAAACAGTCAGAGAGATGGAATCAGATAGAGCTCCAGACAGTCAGAGAGATTGAATCATGTAGAGCTCCAAACAGTCAGAGAGATGGAATCATATAGATCTGCAGACAGTCAGAGAGATGGAATCATATAGAGTTCCAAACAGTCAGAGATATGGAATCATTTTGTGCTCCAAGCTGTCAGAGAGATGGAATCATATAGAGTTCCAGTCAGAGAGATGGAATCATATCGAGTTCCAAACAGTCAGAGAGATGAAATCATATAGAGCTCCAAACAGTTTGAGAGATGGAATCATATGGAACTCCAAAAAATCAGAGAGATGGTATCATATGGAGCTCCAAACAGTCAGAGAGATGGAATGAAATAGAGCTCTAAACACTTAGAGAGAATGGATCATTTATAGCTCCAAACAGTCATTAGAGATGGAATCATATGGAGATCCGAACAGACAGAGAGATGGAATTATTTGGAACTCCTGACAGTCAGGGAGATGGAATCATATAGAGCTCCAAAAAGTCAGAGAGATGGAATCATATAGAGATCCACAAGGTCAGAGAGATGGAATCATATAGAGATCCACACGGTCAGAGAGATGGAATCATATAGAGCTCCAAACAATCAGAGAGATGGAATTATATAGAGCTCCAAACAGGCAGAGAGATGGAATCATTTTGTGCTCCAGCCAATCAGAGAGATGGATTCGTATAGATCTCCAAACAGGTAGAGAGATGGAATCATTTTGGGCTACGGACAGTCAGAGAGATGGAATCATGTAGAGCTGCAAACAGTCAGAGAGATGGAATGATGTAGAGCTGCAGTCAGAGAGATGGAATCATATAGAGATCCACACGGTCAGAGAGATGGAATCATATTGAGCTCCAAACAGGCAGAGAGATGGAATCATTTTGGGCTACGGACAGTCAGAGAGATGGAATCATATAGAGCTCCTAACAGTCGGAGAGATGGAATCATATAGAGCTCCAAACAGTCAGAGAGATGGAATCATATAGAGCTCCAAACAGTGAGATCGAAGTATACAGAGCTCCAAGGAGACAGAGAAGTATAAGCCTGGAGAGCTACAAACAGTCAGAGAGATGGAATCATATAGAGCTCCAAACAGTCAGAGATGGTATATAGAGGTCCAAACCGTCAAGAGAGATGGAATCATTTCGAGCTCCAAACAGTCAGAGAGATTGAATCATATAGAGCTCCAAACAATCAGAGAGATGGAATTATGTAGAGCTCCTAACTGGCAGAGAGATGGAATCATTTTGTGCTCCAGACAATCAGAGAGATGGAATCATATAGAGCTCCAAACAGTCGGAGAGATGGAATCATATAGAGCTCCAAACAGTCAGAGAGATGGAATCATATAGAGCTCCAAACAGTGAGATCGAAGTATACAGAGCTCCAAGGAGACAGAGAAGTATAAGCCTGGAGAGCTACAAACAGTCAGAGAGATGGAATCATATAGAGCTCCAAACAGTCAGAGATGGTATATAGAGGTCCAAACCGTCAAGAGAGATGGAATCATTTCGAGCTCCAAACAGTCAGAGAGATTGAATCATATAGAGCTCCAAACAATCAGAGAGATGGAATTATGTAGAGCTCCTAACTGGCAGAGAGATGGAATCATTTTGTGCTCCAGACAATCAGAGAGATGGAATCATATAGAGCTCCAAACAGTCGGAGAGATGGAATCATATAGAGCTCCAAACAGTCAGAGAGATGGAATCATATAGAGCTCCAAACAGTGAGATCGAAGTATACAGAGCTCCAAGGAGACAGAGAAGTATAAGCCTGGAGAGCTACAAACAGTCAGAGAGATGGAATCATATAGAGCTCCAAACAGTCAGAGATGGTATATAGAGCTCCAAACCGTCAAGAGAGATGGAATCATTTCGAGCTCCAAACAGTCAGAGAGATTGAATCATATAGAGCTCCAAACAATCAGAGAGATGGAATTATGTAGAGCTCCTAACTGGCAGAGAGATGGAATCATTTTGTGCTCCAGACAATCAGAGAGATGGAATCATATAGAGCTCCAAACAGGTAGGGAGTTGGTATCATTTTGTGCTACGGACAGTCAGAGAGATGGAATCATATAGAGCTCCTAACAGTCAGAGAGATGGAATCATATAGAGTTCCAAACAGTCGTAGAGATGGAATCATATAGAGCTCCAAACAGTCAGAGAGATGGAATCATATAGAGCTCCAAACAGTCAGAGATGGAATCATATAGAGACCCACACGGTCAGAGAGATGCAATCATATAGAGCTCCAAACAGTGAGATAGAAGTATACAGAGCTCCAAGGAGAAAGAGAAGTATAAGCCTGGAGAGCTGCAAACAGTCAGAGAGATGGAATCATATAGAGCTCCAAACAGTCAGAGATGGTATATAGAGCTCCAAACCGTCAAGAGAGATGGAATCATTTCGAGCTGCAAACAGTCAGAGAGATGGAATCATATAGAGCTCCAAACAGTCAGAGAGATGGAATCATGTAGAGCTGCAAACAGTCAGAGAGATGGAATCATATAGAGATCCACACGGTCAGAGTGATGGAATCATATAGAGCTCCAAACAGTCAGAGAGATGGAATACTATGGAAGTCCAAACTGTCAGAGAGATGGAATCATATGGAGCTCCCAACAGTCAGAGATGGAATCATATAGAGTTCCAATTAGTCAGAGACAATGGATCATTTAGAGCTCCAAACAGTCATTGGAAATGGAATCATATGGAGATCCAAACAGTCAGAGAGATGGAATTATTTAGAGCTCGAGACAGTCAGAGAGATGGAATCAGACAGAGCTCCAAACAGTCAGGGAGATGTAATCGTATAAGGCTCCAAACAGTCGGAGAGATGGAATCATATAGAGCTCCAAACAGTCAGAGGGATGAAATCAGAAAGTGCTCCAAATTGTCAGTGAGATGGAATCATATGGAGCTCCAAACAGTCAGAGATGGAATCATATAAAGTTCCAATTAGTCAGAGACAATGGATCATTTAGAGCTCCAAACAGTCATTGGAAATGGAATCATATGGAGACCCAAACAG
Source organism: Cetorhinus maximus (assembly GCF_964194155.1). Lineage (NCBI taxonomy): Eukaryota > Metazoa > Chordata > Chondrichthyes > Lamniformes > Cetorhinidae > Cetorhinus > Cetorhinus maximus. The sequence continues at coordinate 56,985,280 of NC_135887.1, forward strand.
TCAGAGAGATGGAATTATTTAGAGCTCAAGACACTCAGAGAGATGGAATCATATCGAGCTCCAAAGAGACAGAGAGATGGAATCAGATAGAGCTCCAAACAGTCAGGAGATGTAATCCTATAAGGCTCCAAACAGTCAGAGAGATGGAATCAGATAGAGCTCCAGACAGTCAGAGAGATTGAATCATGTAGAGCTCCAAACAGTCAGAGAGATGGAATCATATAGATCTGCAGACAGTCAGAGAGATGGAATCATATAGAGTTCCAAACAGTCAGAGATATGGAATCATTTTGTGCTCCAAGCTGTCAGAGAGATGGAATCATATAGAGTTCCAGTCAGAGAGATGGAATCATATCGAGTTCCAAACAGTCAGAGAGATGAAATCATATAGAGCTCCAAACAGTTTGAGAGATGGAATCATATGGAACTCCAAAAAATCAGAGAGATGGTATCATATGGAGCTCCAAACAGTCAGAGAGATGGAATGAAATAGAGCTCTAAACACTTAGAGAGAATGGATCATTTATAGCTCCAAACAGTCATTAGAGATGGAATCATATGGAGATCCGAACAGACAGAGAGATGGAATTATTTGGAACTCCTGACAGTCAGGGAGATGGAATCATATAGAGCTCCAAAAAGTCAGAGAGATGGAATCATATAGAGATCCACAAGGTCAGAGAGATGGAATCATATAGAGATCCACACGGTCAGAGAGATGGAATCATATAGAGCTCCAAACAATCAGAGAGATGGAATTATATAGAGCTCCAAACAGGCAGAGAGATGGAATCATTTTGTGCTCCAGCCAATCAGAGAGATGGATTCGTATAGATCTCCAAACAGGTAGAGAGATGGAATCATTTTGGGCTACGGACAGTCAGAGAGATGGAATCATGTAGAGCTGCAAACAGTCAGAGAGATGGAATGATGTAGAGCTGCAGTCAGAGAGATGGAATCATATAGAGATCCACACGGTCAGAGAGATGGAATCATATTGAGCTCCAAACAGTCAGAGAGATGGAATACTATGGAAGTCCAAACAGTCAGAGAGATGGAATCATATGGAGCTCCAAACAGTCAGAGATGGAATCATATAGAGTTCCAATTAGTCAGAGACAATGGATCATTTAGAGCTCCAAACAGTCATTAGAAATGGAATCATATGGAGATCCAAACAGTCAGAGAGATGGAATTATTTAGAGCTCGAGACAGTCAGAGAGATGGAATCAGATAGAGCTCCAAACAGTCAGGGAGATGTAATCGTATAAGGCTGCAAACAGTCAGAGAGATGGAATCAGATAGAGCTCCAAACAGTCAGAGAGATGAAATCAGAAAGAGCTCCAAATAGTCAGTGAGATGGAATCATATAGAGCTGCAGACAGTCAGAGAGATGGAATCATAGAGATCTCCGAACAGCCAGAGATGGAATCATATAGAGCTCCAGTCAGTGAAATGAAATCAGAAAGAGCTGCAAACAGTCAGAGAGATGTAATCATATAGAGCTCCCAACAGTCAGATGGGAGCATATAGAGCTGGAAACCGACAGAGAAGGCTGGAGAACATGGAGAGCGGCAAACAATGAGAGAGATCGATGCAGAGACAGCTCCAAATAGTGAGAGAGATTGAATCAAAGAGAGCTCCGAACAATCAGAGATGGAATCATATCGAGCTCAAAACAGTCAGAGAGATGGAATCATATAGAGATCCAATCAGTCAGAGAGATGGAATCATTTAGAACTGCAAACAGTCAGAGAGATGGAATCATATAGAGCTCCAAACAGTTTGAGAGATGGAATCGTATGGAACTCCAAACAATCAGAGAGATGGAATCACATGGCGCTCCAAACAGTCAGAGAGATGGAACCATATAGAACTCCAAACAGTCAGAGAGATGGAATCATGTAGAGCTGCAAACAGTCTGAGAGATGGAAAGATATAGAGCTCCAAACAGTCAGAGACAATGGATCATTAAGAGCTCCAAACAGTCATTAGAGATGGAATCATATGGAGGTCCGAACAGTCAGAGAGATGGAATTATTTGGAACTCCTGACAGTCAGAGAGATGGAATCATATAGAGCTCCAAACAGACTGAGAGATGGAATCATATAGAGATCCACACGGTCAGAGAGATGGAATCATATAGAGCTCCAAACAGTCAGAGAGATTGAATCATATAGAGCTCCAAACAATCAGAGAGATGGAATTATATAGAGCTCCAAACAGGCAGAGAGATGGAATCATTTTGTGCTCCAGAGAATCAGAGAGATGGAATCATATAGAGCTCCAAACAGGCAGAGAGATGGAATCATTTTGGGCTACGGACAGTCAGAGAGATGGAATCATATAGAGCTCCTAACAGTCGGAGAGATGGAATCATATAGAGCTCGAAACAGTCAGAGATGGAATCATATAGAGACCCACACGGTCAGAGAGATGCAATCATATAGAGCTCCAAACAGTGAGATAGAAGTATACAGAGCTCCAAGGAGACAGAGAAGTATAAGCCTGGAGAGCTACAAACATTCAGAGAGATGGAATCATATAGAGCTCCAAACAGTCAGAGATGGTATATAGAGCTCCAAACCGTCAAGAGAGATGGAATCATTTCGAGCTGCAAACAGTCAGAGAGATGGAATCATATAGAGCTCCAAACAGTCAGAGAGATGGAATCATATAGAGATCCACACGGTCAGAGTGATGGAATCATATAGAGCTCCAAACAGTCAGAGAGATGGAATACTATGGAAGTCCAAACTGTCAGAGAGATGGAATCATATGGAGCTCCCAACAGTCAGAGATGGAATCATATAGAGTTCCAATTAGTCAGAGACAATGGAACATTTAGAGCTCCAAACAGTCATTGGAAATGGAATCATATGGAGATCCAAACAGTCAGAGAGATGGAATTATTTAGAGCTCGAGACAGTCAGAGAGATGGAATCAGATAGAGCTCCAAACAGTCAGGGAGATGTAATCGTATAAGGCTGCAAACAGTCGGAGAGATGGAATCAGATAGAGCTCCAAACAGTCAGAGAGATGAAATCAGAAAGTGCTCCAAATAGTCAGTGAGATGGAATCATATAGAGCTGCAGACAGTCATAGAGATGGAATCATAGAGATCTCCGAACAGCCAGAGATGGAATCATATAGAGCTCCAGTCAGTGAAATGAAATCAGAAAGAGCTGCAAACAGTCAGAGAGATGTAATCATATAGAGCTCCCAACAGTCAGATGGGAGCATATAGAGCTGGAAACCGACAGAGAAGGCTGGAGAGCATGGAGAGCGGCAAACAATGAGAGAGATCGATGCAGAGACAGCTCCAAATAGTGAGAGAGATTGAATCAAAGAGAGCTCCGAACAATCAGAGATGGAATCATATCGAGCTCAAAACAGTCAGAGAGATGGAATCATATAGAGATCCAATCAGTCAGAGAGATGGAATCATATAGAGCTCCAAACAGTCAGAGAGATGGAATCATATGGAGCTCCAAACAGTCAGAGAGATGAAATCATTTAGAACTGCAAACAGTCAGAGAGATGGAATCATATAGAGCTCCAAACAGTTTGAGAGATGGAATCGTATGGAACTCCAAACAATCAGAGAGATGGAATCACATGGCGCTCCAAACAGTCAGAGAGATGGAACCATATAGAGCTCCAAACAGTCAGAGAGATGGAATCATGTAGAGCTGCAAACAGTCTGAGAGATGGAAAGATATAGAGCTCCAAACAGTCAGAGACAATGGATCATTAAGAGCTCCAAACAGTCATTAGAGATGGAATCATATGGAGATCCGAACAGTCAGAGAGATGGAATTATTTGGAACTCCTGACAGTCAGAGAGATGGAATCATATAGAGCTCCAAACAGACTGAGAGATGGAATCATATAGAGATCCACACGGTCAGAGAGATGGAATCATATAGAGCTCCAATCAGTCAGAGAGATGGAATTATATAGAGCTCCAAACAGGCAGAGAGATGGAATCATTTTGTGCTCCAGAGAATCAGAGAGATGGAATCATATAGAGCTCCAAACAGGCAGAGAGATGGAATCATTTTGGGCTACGGACAGTCAGAGAGATGGAATCATATAGAGCTCCTAACAGTCGGAGAGATGGAATCATATAGAGCTCCAAACAGTCAGAGAGATGTAATCATATAGAGCTCCAAACAGTCAGAGATGGAATCATATAGAGACCCACACGGTCAGAGAGATGCAATCATATAGAGCTCCAAACAGTGAGATAGAAGTATACAGAGCTCCAAGGAGACAGAGAAGTATAAGCCTGGAGAGCTACAAACAGTCAGAGAGATGGAATCATATAGAGCTCCAAACAGTCAGAGATGGTATATAGAGCTCCAAACCGTCAAGAGAGATGGAATCATTTCGAGCTGCAAACAGTCAGAGAGATGGAATCATATAGAGCTCCAAACAGTCAGAGAGATGGAATCATGTAGAGCTGCAAACAGTCAGAGAGATGGAATACTATGGAAGTCCAAACTGTCAGAGAGATGGAATCATATGGACCTCCCAACAGTCAGAGATGGAAACATATAGAGTTCCAATTAGTCAGAGACAATGGATCATTTAGAGCTCCAAACAGTCATTGGAAATGGAATCATATGGAGATCCAAACAGTCAGAGAGATGGAATCAGATAGAGCTCCAAAAAGTCAGAGAGAAGGAATCATTTTGTGCACCAAACAGTCGGAAAGATGGAATCATATAGAGCACCAAACAGTCAGAGAGATGGCATTATATTGACCTCAAAACAGTCTGATGGGAGCATAATAAAAACAGAATTACCTGGAAAAACTCAGCAAGTCTGGCAGCATCGGCGGAGAAGAAATCAGTCAACGTTTCGAGCCCTCATGGCCCTTCAGCAGAACTGAAGCATAGTTTCAACAAGGGAGAAATATAAATTGGTTTAAGGTGGGTGGGGGGGAAGAGACACATTGAGGGTGTGGTGTCAGCAGATAATCAAAAGATGTCAGAGACAAAAGGGTCAAAGAGGTGTTGAAGGTGGTGGTCTTTGTCTGAGAAAAGTGCTAATTAAGAATGCAAGACAGGATATTCAAAGTACAGCTCTAGTGGGGGTGGGGTGGAAAGACTAACGATTTTAGTTTTAGATTTAAAAATAATGGAAATAGGTGGGGAAAGAAGAATCTATATAAATTATTGAAAAAAAAGGCGGGTGGGGGGTGGAAAGAAACGGGGTGGGGATGGGGGGAGGGGGAGTTTAAGATCTAAAGTTGTTGAATTCAATATTCAGCCCAGAAGGCTGTAAAGTGCCTAGTCGGAAGATGAGGTGCTGTTCCTCCAGTTTGCGTTGGGCTTCACTGGAACAATGCAGCAAGCCAAGGACAGACATGTGGGCAAGAGAACAGGGTGGAGTGTTAAAATGGCAAGCGACAGGGAGGTTTGGGTCTTTCTTGCGGACAGACCGCAGGTGTTCCGCAAAACGGTCGCCCAGTTTGCGTTTGGTCTCTCCAATGTAGAGGAGACCGCATTGGGAGCAACGAATGCAGTAGACTAAGTTAGGGGAAATGCAAGTGAAATGCTGCTTCACTTGAAAGGAGTGTTTGGGCCCTTGGACGGTGAGGAGAGAGGAAGTGAAGGGGCAGGTGTTGCATCTTCTGCGTGGGCATGGGGAGGTGCCATAAGTGGGGGTTGAGGAGTAGGGGGTGATGGAGGAGTGGACCAGGGTGTCCCGGAGGGAACGATCCCTATGGAATGCTGTCAAGGGGGGTGAAGGGAAGATGTGTTTGGTGGTGGCATCATGCTGGAGTTGGCGGAAATGGCGGAGGATGATCCTTTGAATGCGGAGGCTGGTGGGGTGATAAGTGAGGACAAGGGGGACCCTATCATGTTTCTGGGAAGGAGGAGAAGGCGTGAGGGAGGATGCGCGGGATATGGGCCGGACACGGTTGAGGGCCCTGTCAACGACCGTGGATGGAAAACCTCGGTTAAGGAAGAAGGAGGACATGTCCGAGGAGCTGTTTTTGAAGGTAGCGTCATCAGAACAGATGCGACGGAGGCGAAGGAACTGAGAGAATGGGATGGAGTCTTTACAGGAAGCGGGGTGTGAGGAGCTGTAGTCGAGGTAGCTGTGGGAGTCGGTAGGCTTGTAATGGATATTGGTGGACAGTCTATCATCAGAAATTGAGACAGAGAGGTCAAGGAAGGGAAGAGAAGTGTCAGAGATGGACCATGTGAAGATGATGGAGGGGTGGAGATTGGAAGCAAAATTAATAAATTTTTCCAGGTCCCGACGAGAGCATGAAGCAGCACCGAAGTAATCATCGATGTACCGGAGAAAGAGTTGTGGGAGGGGGCCGGAGTAGGACTGGAACAAGGAATGTTCCACATACCCCATAAAGAGACAGGCATAGCTGGGGCCCATGCGGGTACCCATAGCCACACCTTTTATTTGGAGGAAGTGAGAGGAGTTAAAGGAGAAATTGTTCAGTGTGAGAACAAGTTCAGCCAGACGGAGGAGAGTAGTGGTGGATGGGGATTGTTGGGGCCTCTGTTCAAGGAAGAAGCTAAGGGCCCTCAGACCATCCTGGTGGGGGATGGAGGTGTAGAGGGATTGGACATCCATGGTGAAGAGGAAGCGGTTGGGGCCAGGGAACTGGAAATTGTTGATGTGACGTAAGGTGTCAGAGGAATCACGGATGTAGGTGGGAAGGGACTGGACAAGGGGAGAGAGAAGGGAGTCAAGATAACGAGAAATGAGTTCCGTGGGGCAGGAACAGGCTGACACGATCGGTCTGCCAGGACAGTTCTGTTTGTGGATTTTGGGTAGGAGGTAGAAGCGGGCCGTCCGAGGTTGGGCGACTATCAAGTTGGAAGCTGTGGGAGGAAGATCTCCAGAGGAGATGAGGTCAGTGACAGTCCTGGAAACAATGGCTTGATGTTCTGTGGTGGGGTCATGGTCCAGGGAGAGGTAGGAGGAAACGTCTGCGAGTTGACGCTCAGCCTCCGCGAGGTAGAGGTCAGTGCGCCAGACAACAACAGTACCACCCTTGTCAGCGGGTTTGATGACAATGTTGGGGTTGGACCTGAGAGAACGGAGTGCAGTGAGTTCAGAGAGAGACAGATTAGAATGGGTGAGAGGAGCAGAGAAATTGAGACGGCTAATGTCACGCCGACAGTTCTCAATGAAAAGATCAAGAGAAGGTAAGAATCCAGAGGGAGGGGTCCAAGTGGAGGGAGAATATTGGAGGTGGGTAAAAGGATCCGTTGAACGGGGAGAGGACTCCTGCCCAAAGAAGTGAGCACGGAGACGAAGACGGCGGAAGAAGAGTTCAACATCATGCCGAGCCCGAAATTCATTGAGATGAGGGCGTAAGGGTATGAAACTAAGTCCTTTGCTGAGCACTGAACGTTCAGCATCGGAGAGGGGAAGGTCAGGGGGTATAGTGAATACGCGGCTGGGGCTGGGATTGGAAGATGGGGTGAGGACGGAGGGACAAGCAGGGGTGGAGGGTCCCCGATGGGTGTTGGAGTCGATGAGTTGTTGGAGCTTGCGTTCCTTAGCACTTGAGAGAAAGAGAAAAAGTTTCTTGTTGAGGCGACGGATGAGGCGAAGAATAAAATGAAACTGGGGGCACGCGCAGCTTTGAAAAAGGGTGCGGCGGTGCTGCTGGAGGGAGAGGTCAAGTGTGTTCATATGGCGGCGCATGGCACTGAGTGTGGATCTCAGAATGCGACGGGAACAGCAGTCCGAGAAACGTTTTATGTCCCGGAGATACCTGTAATCCTGGGTGGGTTCGAAACAAGAGGGATGGAATTTCAGTTGAAATCCACGTGGGGTGAGTCGGAGACGGAGACAGTCACTGAGAAAGGAGATATGGCTGTGAAAGCGGGTTTTAGTAAACACCTTGTCAAACACCAGGAGAGAAATGGAAAGCAATGAAGGTGAGCAGGGCAGAAGAGACAGTCAGAAATCCTGTCGGAGGACAGAACCATACTTCTTCCAAGAGGGCATTTTTTTGAAGAGAGGTGGCAGTCAATCAAACACAAAGATAAAAACAAAAAGCTAAAAGCTACTGCGGATGGGAGCATGTAGATCTCCAAACAGACAGGGAGGTATAAGCATGGAGAGCTACAAACAGTGAGAGAGATCTAAGCATTGAGAGCTCCAAATAGTGAGAGAGATGGAATCATATACAGCTCCAGACAGTCAGAGAGATGGAATCATAGAAATCTCCAAACAGCCAGAGATGGAATCATATAGAGGTCCAAACAGTCAGAGAGATGGAATCATATAGAGCTCCAGTCAGAGAGATGAAATCAGAAAGAGCTGCAAACAGTCAGAGAGGTGGAATCATATAGAGCTCCAAACAGTCAGATGGGAGCATACAGAGCTACAAATAGACAGAGAGGTCTGCAGAGCATGGAGAGCTGCAAACAGTGGAAGATATCGAAGCAGAGAGAGCTCCAAATAGTGAGAGAGATGGAGCTCCGAACAATCAGAGATGGAATCATATCGAGCTCAAAACAGTCAGAGAGATGAAATCATTTAGAACTGCAAACAGTCAGAGAGATGGAATCATATAGAGCTCCAAACAGTTTGAGAGATGGAATCATATGGAACTCCAAACAATCAGAGAGGTGGAATCATATGGAGCTCCAAACAGTCAGAGAGATGGAAAGAAATAGAGCTCCAAACAGTCAGAGACAATGGATCATTTAGAGTTCCAAACAGTCATTAGAGATGGAATCATATGCAGATCCGAACAGTCAGAGAGATGGAATTATTTGGAACTCCTGACAGTCAGAGAGATGGAATCATATAGAGCACCCTACAGTCAGAGAGATGGAATCATGTAGAGCTGTAAACAGACTGAGAGATGGAATCGTATAAAGCTCCAGTCAGAGAGATGGAATCATATGGAACTCCAAACAATCAGAGAGGTGGAATCATATGGAGCTCCAAACAGTCAGAGAGATGGAAAGCAATAAAGCTCCAAACAGTCAGAGACAATGGGTCATTTAGAGCTCCAAACAGTCATTAGAGATGGAATCATATGGAGCTCCTAACAGTCAGAGAGAGGGAATCATGTAAACCTCCAAACAGTCAGAGAGGTGGAATCATATAGAGCTCCAAACAGTCAGGGAGATGGAATCATGTTGAGCTCCAAGGAGTCAAGAGAGATGGAATGATTTCAAGTTCCAAACAGTTGGAGAAATGGCATCTTATAGAGCTGGAAACAGTCAAGAGAGATGGAATCAGATAGAGCTCCAAAAAGTCAGAGAGAAGGAATCATTTTGTGCACCAAACACTCGGAAAGATGGAATCATATAGAGCTCCAAACAGTCAGAGAGATGGCATCATATTGACCTCCAAACAGTCAGATGGGAGCATATAGAGCTCCAAACAGACAGAGAGGTATAAGCATGGAGAGCTACAAACAGTGAGAGAGATCGAAGCATAGAGAGCTCCAAATAGTGAGAGAGATGGAATCATAGAGATCTCCGAAAAGTCAGAGGGATGGAATCATATAGACCTCCAAACAGTCACAGAGATGGAATCATATAGAGCTCCTAACAGTCACAGAGATGGAATCATATAGAGCTCCAAACAGTCAGAGGTGGAATCATATAGAGCTCCTAACAGTCAGAGAGATGGAATCATGTTAACCTCCAAACAGTCGGAGATATGCAATCATATAGAGCTCCACACAGTCAGAGAGATGGAAACATATAGAGCTCGCAACAGTCAGACGGGAGCATATAGATCTCCAAACAGACAGAGATGTATAAGCATGGAGAGCTACAAACAGTGAGAGAAATCGAAGCATAGAGAGCTCCAAATAGTGAGAGAGATGGAATCATATACAGCTCCAAAGAGTCAAGAGAGATGGAATGATTTCGAGTTCCAATCAGTCGGAGAGATGGCATCTTATAGAGCTCGATACAGTCAGAGAGATGGAATCAGATAGAGCTCCAAACAGTCAGAGAGAAGAAATCATTTTGTGCTCCAAACAGTCGGAGAGATGGAATCACATAGAGCTCCAAACAGTCAGAGAGATGCAATCATATTGACCTCAAAACAGTCAGAGAGACGAAATCAGAAAGAACTCCAAACAGTCAGAGTGATGGAATCATATACAGCTCCAAAAAGTCAGAGTGATGCAATCATTTATAATTGCAAACAGTCAGAGAGATGGAATCATACAGAGATCCAAACAGTCAGAGTGATGGAATCATGTGTAGCTGCAAACAGTCTGAGAGATGGAATTGTATAAAGCTCCAGTCAGAGAGATGGAAGCAGATAGAGCTCTAAACAGTCAGAGATATCAAAGCATATAGACCTCCAAACACTCAGAGAGATGGAATTAAATATAGAGGACCAGTCAGAGATGGAATCATATAGAGCTCCAAACAGTCAGAGAGATGGAATCATATACACCTCTAAACAGTCAGAGATATCAAAGCATATAGACCTCCAAACACTCAGAGAGGTGGAATTAAATTTAGAGGACCAAACAGTCAGAGATGAAATCATATGGAGCTCCTAACAGTCAGAGAGATGGAATTATAGATCTCCAAATAATCAGTGAGATGGAATCATATCGAGCTCCAAACAGTCAGAGAGATGGAATCATAATTGACCTCAAATCAGTCAGGTGGGAGCATATAAAGCTCCAAACAGACAGAGAGGTATAAGCATGGAGAGCTGCAAACAGTGAGAGTGATCGAAGCAGAGAGAGCTCCAAATAGTGAGAGAGATGGAATCATAGAGATCTCCGAACAGCCAGAGATGGAACTATATAGAGTTCCAAACAGTCACAGAGATGGAATCATATACAGCTCCAAACAGTCAGTGAGATGGAATCATACAGAGCTCCAAACAGTCAGAGACATGAAATCATATAGAGCTCCAAACAGTCAGTCAAATGGAATCATAGAGCTCCAAACAGTCCGAGAGATGAAATCAGAAAGAGCTGCAAACAGTCAGAGAGATGGAATCATATAGAGCTACAAACAGTCAGTGAGATGGAATCATATAAAGCTCCAAACAGTCAGAGAGATGGAATTATATAGAGCTCCAAGTAGTCAGAGAGATGGAATCATATGGAGCTCCAAACAGTCAGCGAGATGGAAAGAAATAGAGCTCCAGTCAGAGAGATGGAACCATGTGGAGCTCCAGAGAAATTGAATCACTTAGAGCTCCAAACAGTCATATGGTGCTCCAGTCAGAGTGATGGAATCATATAGAGCTCCAGTCAGAGAGAAGGAATCATTTTGTGCTCCAAACAGTCGGAGAGATGGAATCATTTTCTGCTCCAAACAGCCGGAGAGATGGAATTATATAGAGCTCCAAACAGTCAGAGAGATGGAATCATATAGAGCTCCAAACAGTCAGAGAGATGGAATCATAGAGATCTCCGAACAGCCAGAGATGGAACCATAGAGAGCTCCAAACAGTCACAGAGATGGAATCATAGAGCTCCAAACAATCAGTGAGATGGAATCACATAGAGCTCCAAACAGTCAGAGAGATGGAATTATAGTGCTCCAAACAATCAGTGAGATGGAATCATATCGAGCTCCAAACAGTCGGAGAGATGGAATCATATTGACCTCAAATCAGTCAGATGGGAGCATATAGAGCTCCAAACAGACAGAGAGGTATTAGCCTGGAGAGCTGCAAACAGTGAGAGAGATCGAAGCAGAGAGAGCTCCGAACAGCCAGAGATGGAATCATATAGAGCTCCAAACAGTCAGATGGGAGCATATAGAGCTCCAAACATACAGAGAGGTCTGGAGAGCATGGAGAGCTGCAAACAGCGAGAGAGATCGAAGCAGTGAGAGCTCCAAAAAGTGAGAGAGATGGAATCATATAGAGCTCCGAACAATCAGAGATGGAATCATATAGAGCTCCAAACAGTCAGAGAGATGGAATCATATAGAGATCCAAACAGTCAGAGAGATGGAATCATATAGAGGTCCAAACAGTCAGAGAGATGGAACCATATCGAGCTCCAAACAGTCAGGGAGATGAAATCATTTAGAACTGCAAACAGTCAGAGAGATGGAATCATATGGAGCTCCAAACAGTCAGAGAGATGGAAAGAAATAGAGCTCCAAACAGTCAGAGAGATGGAATCATATAGAGGTCCAAACATTCAGAGACAATGGATCATTTAGAGCTCCAAACAGTCATTAGAGTTGGAATCATATGGAGATCCGAACAGTCAGAGAGATGGAAGATTTTTGGAACTCCTGAAAGTCAGAGAGATGGAATCATATAGAGCTCCAAACAGTTAGAGAGATGGAATCATATAGAGATCCACACAGTCAGAGAGATGGAATCATATAGAGCTCCTAACAGTCAGAGAGATGGAATCATAAAGAGATCCACACGGTCAGAGAGATGGAATCATATAGAGATCCACATGGTCAGAGAGATGGAATCATATAGAGCTCCAAACAGGCAGAGAGATGGAATCATTTTGTGCTCCAGACAGTCAGAGAGATGGAATCATATAGAGCTCCAAACAGGCAGAGAGATGGAATCATTTTGTCTTACAGACAGTCAGAGCGATGGAATCATATAGAGCTCCAGTCAGCCAGAGAGATGGAATCATATAGAGCTCCAAACAGTCAGAGAGATGGAATCATTTTGTGCTCCAGACAGTCAGAGAGATGGAATCATATAGAGCTCCAAACAGGCAGAGAGATGGAATCATTTTGTCTTACAGACAGTCAGAGAGATGGAATCATATAGAGCTCCAATCAGCCAGAGGGAAGGAATCCTATTGTGCTCCTAACAGTCGGAGAGATGGAATCACATAGAGCTCCAAACAGTCAGAGAGATGGAATCATATAGAGCTCCAAACTGTCAGAGATGGTATCATATAGAGATCCAAACAGTCAGAGAAATGGAATCATAGATCTCCAAACAATCAGTGAGATGGAAACATATCGAGCTCGAAACAGTCAGAGAGATAGAATCATATCGAACTCAAAACAGTCAGATGGGAGCATATACAGCTCCAAACAGACGGGGAGGTATAAGCATGGAGAGCTGCAAACAGTGAGAGAGATCGAAGCAGGGAGAGCTCCAAATAGTGAGAGAGATCGAATCATAGAGATCTCCGAACAGTCAGAGATGGAATCATATAGAGGTCCAAACAGTCAGCGAGATGGAATCATATAGAGCTCCAAACAGTCAGAGAGATGGAATCATATAGAGCTCCAAACAGTCAGAGACATGGAATCATATGGAGCTCCAAACAGTCAGAGAGATGGAATAATATAGAGCTCCAAACAGTCCGAAAGATGGAATCATATAGAGCTCCAAACAGTCAGAGAGATGGAATTATATAGAGCTCCAAACAGTCAGAGCGATGAAATCAGAAAGAGCTGCAAACAGTCAGAGAGATGGAATCATATAGAGCTACAGTCAGTGATGCAATCATTTAGAACTCCAAACATTCAGAGAGATGGAATCATATAAAGCACCAAACAGTCAGAGAGATGGAATTATATATAGCTCCAAATAGTCAGAGAGATGGAAGCAGATAGAGCTCCAAACAGTCAGTCAAATGGAATCATAGAGCTCCAAACAGTCCAAGAGATGAAATCAGAAAGAGCTGCAAACAGTCAGAGAGATGGAATCATATGGAGCTACAAACAGTCAGTGAGATGGAATCATATAAAGCTCCAAACAGTCAGAGAGATGGAATTATATAGAGCTCCAAGTAGTCAGAGAGATGGAATCATATGGAGCTCCAAACAGTCATCGAGATGGAAAGAAATAGAGCTCCAGTCAGAGAGATGGTACCATGTGGAGCTCCAGAGAAATTGAATCACTTAGAGCTCCAAACAGTCATATGGTGCTCCAGTCAGAGTGATGGAATCATATAGAGCTCCAGTCAGAGAGAAGGAATCATTTTGTGCTCCAAACAGTCGGAGAGATGGAATCATTTTCTGCTCCAAACAGTCGGAGAGATGGAATTATATAGAGCTCCAAACAGTCAGAGAGATGGAATCATATAGAGCTCCAAACAGTCAGAGAGATGGAATCATAGAGATCTCCGAACAGCCAGAGATGGAACCATAGAGAGCTCCAAACAGTCACAGAGATGGAATCATATACAGCTCCAAACAGTCAGCGAGATGGAATCATATAGAGATCCAAACAGTCAGAGAGATGGAATCATATAGAGATGCAGTCAGAGAGATGGAATCATAGAGCTCCAAACAATCAGTGAGATGGAATCCTATCGAGCTCCAAACAGTCGGAGAGATGGAATCATATTTACCTCAAATCAGTCAGATGGGAGCATATAGAGCTCGAAACAGACGGAGAGGTATTAGCCTGGAGAGCTGCAAACAGTGAGAGAGATCGAAGCAGAGAGAGCACCAAATAGTGAGAGAGATGGAATCATAGAGATCTCCGAGCAGTCAGAGATGGAATCATATAGGGCTCTAAACAGTCAGATGGGAGCATATAGAGCTCCAAATAGTCAGAGTGATGCAATCAGTCAGAGAGATGGAATCATATAGAGCTCCAAACAGTCAGAGAGATGGAATCATGTATAGCTGCAAACAGTCAGAGAGGTGGAATTGTATAAAGCTCCAGTCAGAGAGATGGAATTATATAGAGCTCCAAACAGTCAGCGAGATGGAAAGAAATAGAGGTCCAGTCAGAGAGATGGAAGAATGTGGAGCTCCAGAGAGATTGAATCATTTAGAGCTCCAAACAGTCATATGGTGCTCCAGTCAGTGAGATGGAATCATATAGAGCTCCAGTCAGAGAGAAGGAATCATTTTGTGCTCCAAACAGTCGGAGAGATGGAATTATATAGAGCTGCAAACAGTTAGAGAGATGGAATCATATAGAGCTCCGAACAGTCAGTTAGATGGAATCATATTGACCTCAAATCAGTCAGATGGGAGCATATAGAGCTCCAAACAGACAGAGAGGTCTGGAGAGCATGGAGAGTTGCAAACAGCGAGAGAGATCGAAGCAGTGAGAGCTCCAAAAAGTGAGAGAGATGGAATCATAGAGCTCCGAACAATCAGAGATGGAATCATATAGAGCTCCAAACAGTCAGAGAGATGGAATCATATAGAGATCCAAACAGTCAGAGAGATGGAATCATATAGAGGTCCAAACAGTCAGAGAGATGGAACCATATCGAGCTCCAAACAGTCAGGGAGATGAAATCATTTAGAACTGCAAACAGTCAGAGAGATGGAATCATATGGAGCTCCAAACAGTCAGAGAGATGGAAAGAAATAGAGCTCCAAACAGTCAGAGAGATGGAATCATATAGAGGTCCAAACATTCAGAGACAATGGATCATTTAGAGCTCCAAACAGTCATTAGAGTTGGAATCATATGGAGATCCGAACAGTCAGAGAGATGGAAGATTTTTGGAACTCCTGAAAGTCAGAGAGATGGAATCATATAGAGCTCCAAACAGTTAGAGAGATGGAATCATATAGAGATCCACACGGTCAGAGAGATGGAATCATATAGAGCTCCTAACAGTCAGAGAGATGGAATCATATAGAGATCCACACGGTCAGAGAGATGGAATCATATAGAGATCCACATGGTCAGAGAGATGGAATCATATAGAGCTCCAAACAGGCAGAGAGATGGAATCATTTTGTGCTCCAGACAGTCAGAGAGATGGAATCATATAGAGCTCCAAACAGGCAGAGAGATGGAATCATTTTGTCTTACAGACAGTCAGAGAGATGGAATCATATAGAGCTCCAATCAGCCAGAGGGAAGGAATCCTATTGTGCTCCTAACAGTCGGAGAGATGGAATCATATAGAGCTCCAAACAGTCAGAGAGATGGAATCATATAGAGCTCCAAACAGTCAGAGAGATGGAATCATGTATAGCTGCAAACAGTCAGAGAGATGGAATTGTATAAAGCTCCAGTCAGAGAGATGGAATTATATAGAGCTCCAAACAGTCAGCGAGATGGAAAGAAATAGAGGTCCAGTCAGAGAGATGGAAGAATGTGGAGCTCCAGAGAGATTGAACCATTTAGAGCTCCAAACAGTCATATGGTGCTCCAGTCAGTGAGATGGAATCATATAGAGCGCCAGTCAGAGAGAAGGAATCATTTTGTGCTCCAAACAGTCGGAGAGATGGAATTATATAGAGCTCCAAACAGTCAGAGAGATGGAATCATATAGAGCTCCAAATAGTCACAGAGATGGAATCATATAGAGCTCCTAACAGTCAGAGAGATGGAATCGTATAGAGCTCCAAACAGTCAGAGGTGGAATCATATAGAGCTCCTAACAGTCAGAGAGATGGAATCATGTTAACCTCAAAACAGTCAGAGATATGCAATCATATAGAGCTCCACACAGTCAGAGAGATGGATGGATATAGAGCTCAAAACTGTCAGTTGGGAGCATATAGAGCTCCAAACAGACAGAGAGGTATAAGCATGGAGAGCTACAAACAGTGAGAGAAATCGAAGCATAGAGAGCTCCAAATAGTGAGAGAGATGGAATCATATACAGCTCTAAACAGTCAGAGAGACAAAATCAGAATGAGTTCCAAGCAGTCAGTGAGATGGAATCATATGGAGCTCCAAACAGTCTGAGTGATGCAATCATTTACAATTGCAAACAGTCAGAGAGATGGAATCATATAGAGTTCCAAACAGTCAGAGGGATGGAATCATGTAGAGCTGCAAACAGTCTGAGAGATGGAATTGTATTAAGCTCCAGTCAGAGAGATGGAAGCAGATAGAGCTCCAGTCAGAGAGATGGAATCATATGGAAGTCCAAACAGTCAGAGAGATGGAATCATATGGACCTCTAAGCAGTCATAGAGATGGAAAGAAATTGAGCTCCAGTCAGAGAGATGAATCATATAGAGGCCCAAAAAGTCAGAGACAATGGACCATTTAGAGCTCAAAACAGTCATTAGAAATGGAATCATATGGAGATCCAAACAGTCAGAGAGATGGAATAATTTATAGCTCCAGACAGTGAGAGAGATGGAATAATTTATAGCTCCAGACAGTCAGAAAGATGGAGTCATATAGATCTCCAAACAGTCAGAGAGAAGGAATCATTTCGTGCTCCAAACAGTCGGAGAGATGGAATCATATAGAGCTCCAATCAGTCAGAGAGATGGAATCATAGAGATCCACATGGTCAGATAGAAGTATACAGAGCTCCAATCAGACAGAGAGATTTTAACCTGGAGAGCTACAAACAGTCAGAGAGATGGAATCATATAGAGCTACAAACAGTCAGAGAGATGGAATCATATAGAGCTGCAAACAGTCAGAGAGATAGAATCATATAAACCTCCAAACAGTCAGAGAGATGGAATCATATAAACCTCCAAACAGCCAGAGAGATGGAATCATATAGAGCTCCAAACAGTCAGAGACATTGATGCATATGGAGCTCCAAACAGTCAGTGAGATGGAATCATATAGAGCTCCAAACAGTCAGAGGTGGAATCATATAGAGCTTCAAACAGGCAGAGAGATGGAATCATATAAACCTCCAATCAGTCAGAGAGATGGAATCATATAGAGCTCCAAACCGTCAGAGAGATGGAATCATATACAGCTCCAAACAGTCAGAGACATTGAAGCATATGGAGCTCCAAACAGTCAGAGAGATGGTATCATATAGAGATCCAAACAGTCAGAGATGGATTCATATAGAGGTCCAAACCGTCAGAGTGATGGAATCATATAAAGCTGCAAACATTCAGAGAGATGGAATCATCTCTCTGGCTGAGGGAGGGGTGGATGTGGCTGAGAGAGGGGCGGTGGGTGTGGCTGAGGGATGAGGTGGGTGGGTGTGGCTGAGGGAGGGGTGGGTGGGTGTGGCTGAGTGGTGGTGGGTGTGGCTGAGGGATGAGGTGGTTGGGTGTGGCTGAGGGAGGGGTGGGTGGGTGTGGCTGAGGGTGGGGTGGGTGGGTGTGGTTGACAGGGGTGGGTGTGGCTGAGGGATGAGGTGGGTTGGTGTGGCTGAGGGAGGAGTGGGTGGGTGTGGCTGAGGGAGGGTGGGCGTCACTGAGGGAGGGTGGGTGTGGCTGAGGGAGGGGTGAATGTGGCTGAGGGAGGGGTGGGTGTGGCTGAGGGAGGGGTGGGTCGGTGTCGCTGAGAGGGATGGGTGTGGCTGAGGGAGGGGTGGGTGGATGTGGCTGAGAGGGGTGGATGTGGCTGAGGGAGGGGTGGGTGTGGCTGAGGGAGGGGTGGGTCGGTGTCGCTGAGAGGGATGGGTGTGGCTGAGGGAGGGGTGGGTGGATGTGGCTGAGAGGGGTGGATGTGGCTGAGGGAGGGGTGGGAGTGGCTGAAGGAGGGGTGGGTGGGTGTGGCTGACAGAGTGGTGTGTGTGGCTGAGGGAGGGGTGGAATGATGTGGCGAGAGAGGGGTGGGTGTGGCTGAGGGAGGGGTGGGTGGGTGTGGCTGAGGGTTGAGGTGGGTGGGTGTGGCTGACAGAGGGGTGTGTGTTGCTGAGGGATGGGTGGATGCATATGGCCGAGAGAGGGGTGGGTGGGTGTGGCTGAGAGAGGGGTGGGTGTGGCTGAGGGAGGGGTGGGTGGGTGTGGCTGAGAGAGGGGTGGGTGTGGCTGAGGGAGGGGTGGGTGGGTGTGGCTGAGGGAGGGATGGGTGTGGCTGAGGGAGGGGGTGTGTGGGCGTGGCTAAGGGAGGGGTGGGTGGGTGTGGCTGAGGGAGGGATGGGTGTGGCTGAGGGAGGGGGGTGTGTGGGTGTGGCTGAGGGAGGGGTGGGTGTGGCTGAGGGAGGGGGTGTGTGGGTGTGGCTGAGGGAGGAGTGGGTGTGGCTGAGGGAGGGGGTGTGTGGGTGTGGCTGAGGGAGGGGGTGTGTGGGTGCGGCTGAGGGAGGGGTGGGTGGGTGTGGCTGATGGAGGGGTGGATGTGGCTGAGGGAGGGGTGGGTGTGGCTGAAGGAGGGGGGGTGTGGGTGTGGCTGAGGGAGGGGTGGGTGTGGCAGAGGGAGGGGGTGGGTGTGGCTGAGGGAGGGGTGAGTGTGGCTGACAGAGGGGTGTGTGTGGCTGAGGGGTGGGTGTGTGTGGCTGAGGGAGGGGTGGGTGTGGCTGAGGCAGGGGTGGGTGTGGCTGAGGGAGGTGGTGTGTGGGTGTGGCTGAGGGAGGGGTGGGTGGGTGTGGCTGATGGGTGGGTGTGGCTGAGGGAGGGGTGGGTGTGGCTGAGGGGGGGTGGGTGTGGCTGAGGGAGAGGTGGGTGTGGCTGAGGGATCGGTGGGTGGGTGTGGCTGAGGGATCGGTGGGTGGGTGTGGCTGAGGGAGAGGTGGGTGTGGCTGAGGGAGAGGTGGGTGTGGCTGAGGGATCGGTGGGTGGGTGTGGCTGAGGGATCGGTGGGTGGGTGTGGCTGAGGGAGAGGTGGGTGTGGCTGAGGGATCGGTGGGTGGGTGTGGCTGAGGGAGAGGTGGGTGTGGCTGAGGGAGGGGTGGGTGGGTGTGGCTGAGGGAGGGGTGGGTGGGTGTGGCTGAGGGAGGGGTGGGTGGGTGTGGCTGAGGGAGTGGGTCAGTGCACATGGCTGAGGGAGCGGGGTGGGTGGGCAGGGTTGTGCTGCATGAGTTATAGGTTATAAAGCAAAACAGAAAAAATACACAATCAAACCAGGGTCTGCTTTTGCTAAGGTAGCTCAGTTTTAGAATGTTTGAAGCTATTGAACTTCAGAAATTGGAAAAAGAAATGCTATGATCATTTTTGGTGCCTGAATGCTTATGTGATGTTGCAAATTGCTAAAGTGCTATGGTCTGGGGCAACTGATGACATTGAAGTCAGTTATGGTATTTGTAGTGTTGAATGATAGCTAAATGATTGCTCGAGTGCAATTAATATCAAATGAATGCAAATGAACGCTGTTGAATGATGGCTGGGATTTTCCGTACCTGCTGGCGTCAGGCGTGTTCGGTGGCATGAGCAGACAATATGGTACGACTGGTTTCATGACGGCGTGAAACCAGCTTGCGATTGTCCATTCAGCCCGCCGATGGTGGGCCACGTTTCCTGCCCCTGGACATCAGGAACCTTATTGTAATACATCAGCATGTCATTATAAGGCCATCCAACCCCTTGTCCCCTGCCCCTGACCGCCACCCCCCCACCCCCCATAGCCACTGTAGGGTTGTCTGCTCACGTCACTGGTGAACACACCAGCTTTTCACAACAGCACATAAGCAGTGTGCACCTTGCTTCAGGCAGCACTCGCAGTCATCAGCGCCAGGCTTCACATGCAGCACCACATCACTTTTAAGGGGGCTTACGGGCAGGTCTCTACCTACCAGATCAGCCATACGTGTATGGCTTTTCAATGGCTGCAGAGCTAGGGCTTGCTTGGGGAAGCGGGGTATCCCAGGGTGTGTGGGGGGCACATGTTGATCTGTGCAAGTGGCCTCAAGATGGTGAAGGCTGAGGAGGCAGTCTCCAGAGGAGATGAGGCCAGATGGACATGTGAGCAATGAGATGGTTACCTTACCCTGGCTGCATGGGTGAGATCATTCATCCTCTATCTGCATTGGATGGCCAACCTCTTCTGTGCAGCATTAGCACTGACCACTGCTGCCACTGCCTACCATGCTGGATTGGTGATGCCACTGCCCATCCTGCAGCCAGAGCAAGGGTAGAGGACATCATGGCCGGCCTCCATGGCGTCCAAATGGAATTTCATGAATGCGTCACTAAACCTGGGGGGCTGCAGTCTTTTTGCCTTTTGTGGACACCTTCCCTGCAGCAGTCATGGGCTGGAAATGCTGAGATGTGTGCATGCAGCTGGACTTTAAATATGCTCCCCTATCTGCCATTCTCTCTCTGCTCCCCAGTTTGCTGCTCTCCTGTCCCTGCTGCTCCTATCTGCCACTCTCCCCTCTCTGCTGCTCCCCATCTGTCACTCTTCCTTCTCTACTGCTCCCCGTCTGTCACTCTCCCCTCTCTGCTACTCACGTCTGCCACTCTTCCCTCCCTGCTGCTCTTATCTGCCACTCTCCCCTCTCTGCTGCTCACATCTGCCACTCTTCCCTCCCTGCTACTCCCGTCTGCTACTCTCCTGTCTCTTCTGTCACCCTCCCCTCTCTGCTACTCACATCTGCCACTCTCCCATCTCTTCTGGTTCCCTGTCTCCTGCTCCTGTCTGCTTCTCTCCTCTATCTTCTGCTCCCCATCTATCAGTCTCCTGTCTCTGCTGCTCCCTTGTTTGCCACTCTTCCATCTCTGCTGCTCTCCCCTCTCTGCTACTCCATTGTCTTCTGCTCCCCCCTCTCTGCTGCTACCCTGTTTGCCGCTCTCCCGTCTCTGCTTCTCCCCGTTTGTCACTTTCCCATCTCTGCTTCTCCCTTGTTTGCCACTCTCTCGTCTCTGTTGTTTTCCTGTCCACTGCTCTCCCCTCTCTGCTACTCCACTGTCTTCTGTTCTCCCCTCTCTGCTGCTCTCCCCTCTCTGTCGCCCTCACTTCTCTGCAATTTCCTGGTCTGCCGCTCTCGCCTCTCTGCCACTCCCCTGTATGCCACTCTCCCCTCTCTGCCGCTCTCCTGTCTGCTGCTCCCCTGTCTGTCATTCTTCCCTCTCTGCTACTCTTCTGTCTCTTTTGCTTCCCTGTCTGCTGCTCCTGTCTGCTGCTCTCTCCTGTCTGCTGCTTCCGTCTGCTACTCTCCTCTCTCTGCTGCTCTTCAGCTGTCAGTCTCCTGTCTCTGCTGTTCCCCTGCTTGCCACTCTTCCGTCTCTGCTGCTGTCCTGTCTGCCGCTCTCTCATCTTTACTACTCTACCGTCTTCTGTTCTCCTGTGTCTGCGGCTCCCCTGTTTGCTGCTCTCCCCTCTCTGCTGCTCCACTGTCTTCTGTTCTCCTCTCTCTGCTGTTCCCCTGTCTGCTGCTCTCCTGTCTCTCCTGCCGCTCCCCTCATTGCTGCTGCTACCCTCTTTCTGCTTTCCATTTGCCTTCCTAATTACTTTTGTACCTGTGTGCTGATGTCTTGGGCAAGACACTCAGGTCTCTCTGTATTACAGCATTCTGCATTTTCTCTCCATTTAAATAATATTCTGCTTTTCTATTCAGTTTGATTTTTATTTATTTATTCAATTACAATTTATAGGTTTATTTTAGAATATAACCTGTTGAGATGCAGTTTATGAATAGTTTGAGACATGAGTGTAGCTTGGAATGACGAGGTCATCACGGGACTATGGTTCACAAAACTCTCCATCATTGGGGATTTCTTACCTCATGTCTGGGTCGGTTACAGTCTCTTTGTTGGATATTAAGCAGGAACTCCATTATCATTGTTTAATGCAACTAACAGGATGGTAGAAGGTGATTTCGATAGATATACCAGGATGGTAGAAGGTGATTTCGATAGATATACCAGGATGGTAGAAGGTGATTTCGATAGATATACCAGGATGGTAGAAGGTGATTTCCATGGATATTGGTCTTTTGTTTCACAATTCCAATGTTTCTAATGACTCCAAATAAGGACAAGGAGGTTCATGGAACTGAATTTCACCAGTGATTTAGATACAATGTGAGAGTCTTTCTCTCTCTGATGATGTAAAAATGTAATGAAAACATTCAGGTTAAGACTTTGTGAATTATTTGGTTTTTGCCATTATTGTTTTTCTGCCCTCACCTCCTTGTAGTTTGCTGGTTCCATGGGTGGTGACAGCCTGTGGGTAATCTGCGAATATCACGGACAACTTTGCTTTGAAGACTTCTCTTCCAGTCCGGGAGATTCCTGAACAATTGTATTGAAGGGTCAAATGGTGTATCAACCTTGAAATCCAGGCAAAGACCAGTCATTGGGTCAAGATAGTGCAGGAAGATGGGCAACAGATGCTACATGTGGGTCAATATATTGAAAAGGAGAAATCTTTCAGGGGATGGGAATAACAGGCGACAGAAATTTTTGTACTTGGTGTTATTAGAGCAAAGGAAAACCCTGCTACCTACTGCGATTCAATATACATTCAATAAATTATACACAGACGTAGGCAACATTACACAGATACAACCACACACAGTTGTACAATTATACGAATTCTCAAAGACACACTCAGCAGTCACATAAGGAAGAATTCTGTCAGTGGCATGCTACGGCATTACCGGATGTGTGCACCACTTCCACTCTCTGCCCTTTCTCGTTTTGCACATGATTACACTGAAAAATTAAAGTGCCGGTGGTGTGCACGTGGAACACATGCAATTTTGTGATGGGGGAAGCTTCTCATCAGTGAAAGCCGCCATCAGCTGACAATGCTGCAGCTAATGGAGGTAATAAAAGCTTACTGCTCCAACACAGTGAACAATTGTGGGATAACAAATTGAACCTGCGTCCAGTTCAGGAAACAGGCCAATGTCCTCCTTCGATCTACCAGGGTGGTGCCAGTGTCACATCTTCAAGAGGAGTCGCTCTTGGGGTCATCAGTAATGTGATGTGAGTGGGCAGCTATGACAAAAGTGTGAATACATGGTAATGGAGGCCAAAGCATGTGGGAGTTTGCCTGATGTGTGCGCTTGGTTGCAACTGGTGACTGACGGGCCAGTATGTGTGATGGGGATGCAGACAAGGGTTTGACACATCACTGACTGTATTTTGTCATGCAGGACAAGCATACCCACAACACCAGGGAGAGGAGACGGACAGGAGGGGATGGCCTAGACTCAGGCTTCTCACAGCCACAGAGGTGGAGGTATGGAGAGCACTGGCAAAGAGGGAGTGCGATCCATCACAGACAGCAAGGCTGGACCGTCCAAGAGTAGGGGGGAAGAGACAACTATCCTGCTGGTGGCATGTGGGCAGATAGGAAGGACGTGATGAAATATGACTTGCTCAAACTGTGATGATTCTGTTTGTTCTCCACTACAGGTCATCACCATCCAGGGATCAGACTGCAGCCTCAACAGGAGCCCAAAGACACTACATCTGGGGATGAAGAACCCAATGGCCCAGAGAATGCATCTTCAACTGCCTCATCAGTAACCTCCGCCAGTGCAGTTACACCCACGCAATGCACAGTCACCTAGATCCAAGAGCACGGTCTTGGATTCGTCCACTGATTCGTCCCAGCAGCAGAGGGGGGCTGTGACAGCCAAATCCCCAGACGATCTGAGGGATGCTGGGGATCAGGCCCCTGTGGAGCCCCCACACTGGTGACGGGCCTCTGGAAGCTTGCTGGACATGCAGCATCAATTAGAGGGAAATATGGCAGAGATGCCAGGGGTTATGCGCAACTTTGCATGGGCTATGGAGGAGTCCGTGTATGGGCTATGGAGGAGTCCGTGCATGGGGTATGGGGGAGTCCGTGCATGGGGTATGGGGAGTCCGTGCATGGGGTATGGGGGAGTCCGTGCATGGGGTATGGAGGAGTCCGTGCATGAGGTATGGGGGAGTCCGTGCATGGGGTATGGAGGAGTCCGTGCATGCCATCGGTTCTGCTTAGTCTCAGGTATTTGAGCGCGTGGCTTCATCCATGGAGAGGATGGTGACTGTCATGAAGAGCCAGATCGAGCATTCGATCCATATGTGCTTGGACCAGCCATGGACTCAGGGCAGCAGTGGTTAGGTGAGAGAGGAACGAAGCCCCTGGACCTCCCTGCAGGAGCCCCTTCCACTCAGGGAGACAGGGAGGTGCCTTTGCGCACTGAGATGGAGGAGGAGCACATGCCAGCTACCTCAGGGCCCTCCTCTCAGGACACTCCCAGGATTAGCGGCCTGTCATCTTCCGCACTGCCATTGACCCCAAAAGCTTCAGTGGGCAAGGCTGAGGGGGACGTCTGCACCAGTGCAGGAGATTTCCAGTAGGCCAGAGCCCTCAAGATCCCACACCTCCAGAGAACGCCTGCCACGGTCATCCAAAGCAATGGGGCATCATACTGAGCAGACTGTGTCCACCTCAGCTGCTGATGTCAAGGTTGCACCTTGATGTAATGGCAGGAAAAGAAAACTTCAGAAAGTATGAACACAAAGGCAGAATTTTCCAGGCCCTGCCACATGGCGGGCGGGAAGGATAATGTGGCGGGAGCTGAAAGGTCAGTTTTCCATCCGCGTAAAATGACAGCAGGATCTTCTGCTCCTGCCCACCATGGCGGGTAGCAATTCCCACATAAGCCAGCATGAAACCAATTTGCATCCTGTTAATGGAATGCAGACGAAGGCCTGATCAGAATCGTCACCTCCCTGTCCAATCATCCATGCTGCCAGCGGGAAATCGTGCCGGTCCAGAATGTGTCTGGACCAACGTGGTGTGTACATATAAGCACTTAACTGAAGAAGGCCTGGGGCTGCCTCCTTAGAGTAGGATGGAGGCCTCCAGTGACCGTGGACCCTGGAACACGCAGCAGCGGGCGGGCGGAGCATTAATAGGGTGGATCTTCCAGCTTCAGTGTCTTCGAGGAAGTCCATCTCCCAGCTTCAGGGTGTTCCTGGAGGTCCATCGTCTTTCTTCAGTGGTGAGTCAGTGATGTCTGGGTGCCTTTTAAAAATGGTGCCAGATATGCTGGCGGGCCACGAGCCATCCAGCCCGTCCCGCTGTGTGATACATTAGGAAAACCCCGACTCCATAATTAATGAGGCCAGGGTCACACGATACAACACAAATTCCCAGTGGCCTTCTCGACGGAAAACACTCCCTATCCCTGCCCCCACCACAGTCCCAGAGTGGAAAATTCCGCCCCGAGGATGATTGAGACATCTGTTTTGCACTGGTAAATATCGGCACAAGATAATGGCACTTTTATATTCATGTGTACTTATTGATCATTTTTAATGACCTGTCATAATATGAGAGCTAACAGTCATGGCACGCCCCCATGTCACTTTTGTGATGATCATTCTGTGCAACATGGCTCGGTTGCCCCCACCTTCTATCCACTCCAGAGGTGATTGGCCCAGATTATTCACTGGGTATAACTGAGACAGGTGCAGTTACGCTAAATGCACTTCAAAGACGATACTGGATCAGAATACTTGGGTAAGGCAGTCGGTTACATATATGTTCAAGTGCCTCCAGGATGTCCTTGGTACCAGCATTCACTAGCAAGTGTGTGTGACACAGCTCTGCTCCCCATTCTGGGTGATACACCACACAGGTTTATACTTACACCCCAGGAAGGTGATGGAGGTCTGCCGATGGGTTGATGGTCATGCAAATGCTTTACTGTCGGGCTAACTTTCTCTAGATCAGGTTGACCTGGCATCTCTTGCACTTGTGGGAACCAAGCGATGGCCCCAAGCATGGCCGCCCTTGCCGCCTGGCTGTCTGCATTGGTGGTGAAGTGGATGAAGCCATCGGCATGACTGAAAAGAGGAATCAGTCACCTCCTTTGTGTACCTGTATGGCAGCCTGTGAGGTGCCAGATATGTTGCCCATCATGCCCTGGAAGCCTCCACTGGTGTAGAAATTGAGCACCACTGTAACCTTGAGGACCAGTGGCATAGGGTTCCCACCAAATCCACATGGCTGCACGTCTTGATGTCAAATCCAACATATCTCAGTTACCATTTCCTTGGACATCCTCTGTTATCTATGACATCTGATGTCTGGTATCTGGAGCCAGTTTGTTCTTGTCCTCAGGTGGTGCTCTTTGACAAGGCCTTCCCCGGATGGTTGCACCCGAACTAGCCTCCCCCTCTGATGATGCCATCTGTTGGCATTACAGCCTCTGTTGTTGGCTTGCAAGAGCTCTGCTTTGTCGCATCCTCTCCTCAATATCAGGTGAATGAGACCTATGGTTATTACCATAATTGCACTGTGTTAAAAGGGCAGACATAGAGGTACTGCATGCTCATCCATGGTTTTTGTCCATAGAACTAATGATCAGTGATTCCTTTAATTGGTCAGTTGTGTGCACCCAAAACTCCATTCACCCAAGACAGTTGTCCTATGATTGAGGTTCCACTCAGAGAAGCTGCTTTTTATACAAGATCCTCACTATGGTGTGTGTAACCTTTCAGACCTGTTCCTGCACCTTCCTCCTGCCACTCTCATGCTTGTCCAATCACTTTTGACCTACCCAACATAACCTTTTGCCTTCTGTCTGTTACGGACAGCTGGTGGGGAGGGGGGCGGTTAATGCAAGCAGCCCTGATTTTTCCTCTCTACCTGCCTGTAAACAAAAAGACGTTTTTAGATTTTGATTTCCCCCTTTATAAGTGGTGGTGTATTTCCCAACCCCTCAGTTTTGGTGTGATCCAATTTCTATTAATAACCCCACAGCAAACTCAAGATAGGGTAAACTCTGGGGGTTAGTTTATTCGCACATGGGAGGGGGTTTCATTACATAGCCCCCTGGACATTCATACAATAAATGCGGGATAGAGAAAGAAAGATTTACAGGGAAATGACCACAGAGCAATGAATTATTGTTTCACCTGGGTCCAGAAACAAAGTCCAATGATGAATTCCTTCACTGAGTTTGGCAGGTTGAAAACCTATGCTGGATAATTCACTTTCTCAGTAGAGTTGACTTCCATGATGAGATTGACAAGCAGAGGTGAATCAGGCTTGTAGACAATGGCATAGAAGTTCAGAAGTTCCAGTAGAAACAGTGTAGATGGGCAGGGGGTGGAGGGGGTTGCATGCAAACCTGGACAGAGCCTCTCTTCTGAGCAGCTGCTTGCTAGATGGAAGATGGCAGACTGATTTGCAATACAGCAAAACAGTATAACTGGTTCTCCCAGCTGGGGGAGGGGTGGAGGGGGCTGGTTGGGGGGGTCATGTAACGTAACTCCCACCTCTCCAGTTTGGCTTTGACAAAGGGTGTTTATTCCTTTGTCTGTATTCCTGAGGATGTCAATGTTCCAACCGTTTAGAATTTGAAAGGAGGGTTGCAGGGCTCTTTGACCTAGCAGTCTAGTAGACTCTGGGTGGCCAGGCCTGGCTTATGAAATGTAGATGGCCTTTGTATAATTCCCATTGAATTTGGTCTCTGCAGCCCACAGGATCATTGTCCCTCCATTAGCCTGGGCCCTATTACCATTTCCATGCACGTGCCATCTCTCCCTCCATGCCTATCCAAATTCCGACTCTGAACCTGAACCCTCCTGTTGTTCTCAATGCTTTTATCTGCTCCCATGCCACACTCTATGACACGTGAATACCTGCCTCTGGACTTGCCCCCCTAACGAATCTGACTCCCCTCCATACCTTTGTGACTGTGCCCATTCCCTCCACCACCCAGCATCCTCACTTCGAACCACAGGACCCCAACATTGACAGAACCAACCCCACGCTTTAGGCCCCTCATTCATCTTGCCTTCCTTGCCTGGATCCAGCCACTTGCTGTCACTCTGCGCCCCACATGACTACCACACCCAGGATGCTAGGCCCTCCGCACCTCTGTACACCTGAATACCACCGCTGTCCTCTCATACTTCCCTCCTCCCCACCAATCTGCACCCGAAAACCAACCTTTCCACAGATTCCCTCCTTGTGCCAGAGAGTTCAATATGGACAACTGCACACCTGAGACACAGCTGCACAAAGCCAAATGGTGCACTGTTCAACCACCTCTAAACGACTCTAAACTGGATGCCACAAGATTCTCGTGCGCCACTGACTTTGTCTTGAAGCTAGGCCCTAATTAAAAACAGTTTCACACTAATGAGTATTCAGGGCATGTAAATGTATTACAAGTATGAACCAGCCACAGACTGTTGTGAGGGCTAACATGCCGCAAACACACTATTGGACAAATCTTTGCATCTTAACCTGCCATTGAGAAATTGAAATATCATATCCCAGCATGCTATATTTCCCACTCTTGCTGGTTCCATAAAATCACCCCCAATAGAGACATCCTCAACTGATACAGTCACAAAGACATCCTCAAATGACACAGTCACAGAGACATCCTCACCTGAGACAGTCACAGAGACATCCTCAACTGATACAGTCACAGAGACATCCTCAAATGACACAGTCACAGAGACATCCTCAACTGATACAGTCACAGAGACATCCTCAAATGACACAGTCATAGAGACATCCTCAACTGATACAGTCACAGAGATATCCTCAACTGATACAGTCACAGAGATATCCTCAAATGACACAGTCACAGAGACATCCTCAACTGATACAGTCACAGAGACATCCTCAACTGATACAGTCACAGAGATATCCTCAACTGACACAGTCACAGAGACATCCTCAACTGACACAGTCACAGAGACATACTCAACTCATACAGTCACAGATACATACTCAACTAATACAGTCACAGATACATACTCAACTCATACAGTCACATATACATACTCAAATAATAGTCAGAGAGACACAGAAATGCACACTGATACATACCCAAATGATACAGTCACAGATACAGACTCAACTAATACAGTCACAGAGACACACACAAATGCACACACAGATTTATATACATTTTAGTAACTTACTTTAGTAATTTACTACACTTTAGTAAATGTGAATAAATATTGAACAGATTCCAAACAGTAAATGAGAATAAATATTAGACAGATTCCACACAGCCCCAAAAATGGTTTAATTTTCTCATTAAGTGGCCAGAACAGAAACAGGCTGCACTTCATACCATACAGTACATGCAATGAAAGCGCGAATCGTTCACTAAAGGATGTACTCTATCGTGCACTGAACAACAGGAGCCGATCCATTCCCTGCAGACCAATGGATTTCCTTGTTGGTTCATTTCTGCATTTTTATTTTTAGTTTTACAGGCTCAAAGGTGAAGTCTGGGGAGTCAGTTTCCAGGACACTCCTGCACAATCCTGCCGATGTCTGTGGGTGTATTGACAGATAGAAGGGGGAGGGAGCTGTAAAATTGGGTGCAATGCCATGGGTGCCATTCCTGGTGCCTACCTGCCCACCACCTACTCCTGCTGCAGTTTTACTCAAGAAATTGGGGTGGGGAGCACTGGGAGGCCTGTCTGCCCGTGGACCATGAAGGCCCTTAGGTTAATTAATGGTCATTTAAGGGACACTTTCCGCTCCCACTGCAATTTTTTCCATGGCGGATGGAGGCTGGTGCCAAGTAAGAAGTCTGGATGCTTTCACTGCTCGGGGTAGTAGCAGGAAGGGGGCGTATCCCCTTTATAAGCTCACTGGGACAATCGGAGCTCTCCCTAAAGGCCTTCCCATCTCCGCATTACCCCTCACCCCCCAGTCCGGTCAATCCCAGCCCCTCCAACCCAACCCACTTGCCCCAAGCTGCCAGCCTGGCCCTAGTGAGACCCACCGCACTTGTCTTCACATCTTGTTCCAGCAGCATTCTCCATTGGAGACCAGCTACAATCCCAGGAGTGACAGCCAATCCTGGTGGAAGTGCTATGACAAAAGAGCTGCCAGCCTTCTTATTGGTCAGCAGCTCTTGGAGGTGGTACTTCCTCCGCAGATGGTACTGGAAGACTTACTGCAAAATAGTTAACAACTCGATGGCCATTAAACAGCTGCAGGGTGAAGCGGCTGAGCAGGGGCAGGCTCTCCTCCGACAAATCTCAAACACTGGGAGGCAGGGACCCCAGCCCAGGACAGTGAGCAAAATTTTTCAGATGGCAGAATTGGCAGGGAATGTATCCTTGCCGGTACCTGCTGCCCTGCAGCCAGTTAATGTTCAGTGGGGTTATACATTGGCTAACAACGAGACTTCTGTCCCCATCTGGGGAGGAAGGCCCACTTCAGAGAGCTTCTGTCCAATCAGATGACCTGATTGTATCTGTGGTCCCAGCAGCAACAGGTTTGAGTGGAAGCCACTGCTGGGACTACAGGCAATCCCCAAGAAGATGAGCTAATGGAAACAGGGTTGAAGGTAAGATTGAGGTATTGGTGGAGCCAACCTGGCAGGTCCCAAAAGGAGTGTGGGGCGGGGTGCTGCACATGTGGAGGATTAAAGGGGGTTTTGACCCTCAGGGGAGCGGGTTTCTCTGATGGGCACAAGGGACCCCCAAAGGAAATTCTCCCCATCTTTACCTGACACCAGCCAACCCAGTGAAAGTTGCCGTGTTACCCACTTGGCATGGGCCTCCCCTGCTGCAGGTAAAGTACTGGTGGGGGAGGGGGTGGCAGGGGGGTGTGTGAATCACTTAAATGACCATTAATTGGCTGCTCATGGACCTCAAAAGACCCAAGGGCGGGCAGGCTGCCCAATGTCTCCATTTCTCTCTCCCATCCCATAAAATGGGAGACATGTCGGGGTGGCATATAGGGGCAGACAGATGTGCTG
This sequence comes from Cetorhinus maximus, assembly GCF_964194155.1. Lineage (NCBI taxonomy): Eukaryota > Metazoa > Chordata > Chondrichthyes > Lamniformes > Cetorhinidae > Cetorhinus > Cetorhinus maximus. The sequence goes on from NC_135887.1 coordinate 57,016,485, forward strand.
TATGTTATAAGCTGCCCCCCATCCCCACCCCCCAGCCTTCAAACCCACTATCAGGGGCAGTAAAATTCTACCCAAGGTGTTTTTAATATGTGACTCTTGGAGCTGAAAGGGACTAAGTGAAACAGCATGGGAAGAAGAGGAAGCAAGCTTTTAAAACTAATATGGCAGTCCCAGAAAAAAATGTACCCAGTGCAGATTGGAGAAGTAACGTAGGGAAAAGGCAGATGTCCATGAAAAACAGAGATTGATAGACCATATTGAAAAGAATGAGGTGAAGAGGCTAAAATAGGGATATTATAAAGAGAAGAAAAAGTCAACAGCAAAAGGAGAGACCAGAATTAGAGATAAATGGTTGGTGTGGTCAGGAGGACGGTCCCAATCCTCAGGATGGGAAACTGAGACAGAAAAGGTGTGGAGAAAGGAACCTGCACTGGTGGCAGGAGAGGTCGACACTGTACTGTCATCAGCTGGAACTGATCAGATAGACCAGACACATTGAAGAGGGCACTACTGGGACTCCATCATGAAGGGTAGAGGACACACACTGGCACCTACCAGTGAACTAAACAGTTAGCTCCTTACACACGCCTGCCGTAAATTCTAATCACTATAACTGGGTGCTATTTTTCTATAATTCCTAAGTTAGCAATTAGATTCTGACATTCACGCTCACCCCATTATGAGATAGAATAACTAAAGAGGGAAGTAAGGTCAGACGTAATGGCCAAAGAACCACTTGACAGGACAAACTCCAATTGAACAGAGGTGGGATTTACTCCAACTGTTGTGCAGGCACATCAAAATCAGTGCCCAGTGAGAACAGGAAGGCTTTTGGAGAATTCTCAAACAATGCTGCTCTGTTCTGCTGCAAACCTTTCTTTACCCAGTGTCCATACACCTTGAAAGCACAGCCATCAATCACTTTACGAATTCCCTTAATAGCATAAGGGTCACGAACCAGCACCTCCTTGGTGAGGGGCTTTGCTTTGCGATAATTGTAATAAATACGAACTGAGGCCAGCACAGTCCAAATGATGGTCTAGAAAAGAGAAACCAGAAAAAAGTAATTGCTCAACACACCCGGATAAAAAACCCTAAGCACGGCAGTTCTCTTTCAATCCCTCCGCACTGAACATTTTCTTAAATCCCTTTGCATTGCATAACTCTCTCAATCCCTCCGCACTGAGCATCTTCTTCAATCCCTCTGCACTGCACATCGCCGTCAACCCCACACACTGCACATCTCCATCAATCCCTGCACACTGCACATCTCCGTCAATCCCTCCACACTGCACATCTCCGTCAATCCCCCCACACTGCACATCTCCATCAATCCCTCCACACTGCAAATCTCCGTCAATCCCTCCACACTGCACATCTCCGTCAATCCCCCCACACTGCACATCTCCGTCAATCCCTCCACACTGCACATCTACGTCAATCCCACCACACAGCACATCTCTGTCAATCCCACCACACAGCACATCTCCGTCAATCCCACCACACAGCACATCTGCGTTAATCCCTCCACACTGCACATCTCCGTCAATCCCACCACACTGCACATCTCCGTCAATCCCCCCACACTGCACATGTCCGTCAATCCCCCCATACTGCACATCTGCGTCAATCCCTCCACACTGCACATCTCCGTCAATCCCCCCACACTGCACATCTCCGTCAATCCCTCCACACTGCACATCTCCGTCAATCCCTCCACACAGCACATCACCGTCAATACCCCCACACAGCTCATCTCCATCAATCCCCCCACACTGCACATCTCCATCAATCCCTCCACACTGCACATCTCCGTCAATCCCCCACACACTGCACATCTCCGTCAATCCCCCACACGGCTCATCTCCCTCAATCCCCCCACACTGCACATCTCCGTCAATCCCTCCACACAGCACATCTCCGTCAATCCCCCTACACAGCACATCTCCGTCAATCCCCCCACACTGCACATCTCCGTCAATCGCTCCACACTGCACATCTCTGCCATTCCCCCCACACTGCACATCTCTGTCAATCCATCCGCACTGCACATCTCCGTCAGTCCCCCCACACTGCACGTCTCCGTCAATCACCCACACTGCACATCTCCGTCAATCCCACCACACAGCACATCTCCGTCAATCCCACCACACTGCACATCTCCGTCAATCCCTCCACAGTGCACATCTCCGTCAATCCCCCCACACTGCACATCTCCATCAATCCCTCCACACAGCACATCTCCGTCAATCCCCCCACACTGCACATCTCCGTCAATCCCCCCACACTGCACATCTCCGTCAAACCCCCACACTGCACATCTCCGTCAATCCCCCCACACAGCACATCTCCGTCAATCCCCCCACACTGCACATCTCCGTCAATCCACCCACACTGCACATCTCTGTCAATCCCCCCACACTGCACATCTCTGTCAATCCCTCCGCACTGCACCTCTCCGTCAATCCCCCCACACTGCACATCTCCGTCAATCCCCCCACACTGCACATCTCCCTCAATCCCCCCACACTGCACATCTCCGTCAATCCCTCCACACAGCACATCTCTGTCAATCCCCCTACACAGCACATCTCCGTCAATCCCCCCACACTGCACATCTCCGTCAATCGCTCCACACTGCACATCTCTGCCATTCCCCCCACACTGCACATCTCTGTCAATCCATCCGCACTGCACATCTCCGTCAATCCCCCCACACTGCACGTCTCCGTCAATCCCCCCACACTGCACATCTCCGTCAATCCCACCACACAGCACATCTCCGTCAATCCCACCACACTGCACATCTCCGTCAATCCCTCCACAGTGCACATCTCCGTCAATCCCCCCACACTGCACATCTCCGTCAATCCCTCCACACAGCACATCTCCGTCAATCCCCCCACACTGCACATCTCCGTCAATCCCTCCACAGTGCACATCTCCGTCAATCCCCCCACACTGCACATCTCCGTCAAACCCCCACACTGCACATCTCCGTCAATCCCCCCACACAGCACATCTCCGTCAATCCCCCCACACTGCACATCTCCGTCAATCCACCCACACTGCACATCTCTGTCAATCCCCCCACACTGCACATCTCTGTCAATCCCTCCGCACTGCACCTCTCCGTCAATCCCCCCACACTGCACATCTCCGTCAATCCCCCCACACTGCACATCTCCATCAATCGCTCCACACTGCACATCTCCGTCAATCCCACCACACAGCACATCTCCGTCAATCCCTCCACACTGCACATCTCCGTCAATCCCTCCATACTGCACATATCCGTCAATCTCCCCACACAGCTCATCTCCGTCAATCCCCCCACACTGCACATCTCCCTCAATCCCTCCACACTGCACATCTCCGTCAATCCCTCCACACTGCACATCTCCGTCAATCCCCCCACACTGCACATCTCCGTCAATCCCACCACACAGCACATCTCCGTCAATCCCTCCACACTGCACATCTCCGTCAATCCCCCCACACGGCACATCTCCGTCAATCCCTCCACACTGCACATCTCCGTCAATCCCTCCACACTGCACATGTCCCTGAATCCCCCCACACTGCACATCTCCGTCAATCCCCCCACACTGCACATCTGCGTTAATCCCTCCACACTGAACATCTCCGTCAATCCCACCACACTGCACATCTCCGTCAATCCCCCCACACTGCACATCTCCGTCAATCCCTCCACACTGCACATCTCCGTCAATCCCTCCACACTGCACATCTCCGTCAATCCCCCCAAAACTGCACATCTCCGTCAATCCACCCACACTGCACATCTCCGTCAATCCCCCCACACTGCACATCTCCGTCAATCCCCCCACACTGCACATCTCCGTCAATCCCTCCACACTGCACATCTCCGTCAATCCCTCCACACTGCACATCTCCGTCAATCCCCCCACACTGCACATCTCCGTCAATCCCCCCACACAGCACATCTCCGTCAATACCTCCACACTGCACCACCTCTGGGAGAGGTAAATTACCACTTTGGATTGTTAGAATTAAACATGAATATGCAATTTTCACACAAACTCGTTTGGACTGTCAATTTGTCCAGAAAGTGTGATAGAATACTTGGTGAATTGACATGGAGTGGGTATGGTTAAAGAATGGTGGGCAGGGGGTATGGGGTGGAATGTGTTGGCATTAAGATGTCATAGAACAACATGACATGTTATGGTGGATGGGTGGAGGGTCATGGGCTGGCATAGGGGCTATAAGTGGCCATGGGGAGGCTGGGGGTATGGGTTGGCATAGGTTATCATGGATGGGGCACAGGGAGTGTGTGGGGGAGTGAGGCGGGTTGAGGGGTGAGGCTTGGATGAGTGATTTTGTTTTATTACTTTTTAACAATTTATACACAGCCATGTGACACAGAGGCAGGCCTTTTTCCCAGCAGCTTATGCACTGGCTCTGGTGTGACTCACTCCTATTTCAGCCCTGCCCCTCTCCGAATTGAAAACCTTCCGACTCGGGGAACCTGACTTGGGGTGAAAATCTGTGACTATCTCAGGCTGTTGTTGATTAGTCGGTGGGACAGCCAATTTTGGCACAATTTTTGTTAGTGAGGGCGATTTTGCAGGGCTGACCGGGCTGTGTGTCCTGTTGTCCTTTCCCTTGCCTCAGCCAATGCCAGGTGGTCTGTCCGGTTTCATACCTTATTCACTTTCCTGTACTGATTTGTACTAGGATTAACATGGGACTGAGTACAGTACTGCCCACACAGTGATGTAAGAGAGCACATGACCCACACCCAGGGTCAGTCTGGTGTTGGACAGAGCCGTGTATACCAGCCAGCTTGGAGACAGCTCCTAGCTTGTACCCTTTACTGTATATTTGTAAATAGTTCTAAGAGTCAATCACGACTTAGAGTTAACCTACGTATGGCTACAAAGACTTCTTCATAGCTACCGAACAGTAACCAACACAACAGTATAATACAACTGCATGGCTTGCTTGGCCATTTCAGAGACAGCCACATTGCTCTGGGTCTAAGATTTCTTTCACTGAAAACAGATGGATTTTTCCACAATCAACAATGGTTTCTTGGGGTTGGATTTTACGTCCCGTGGGTGGGCGCAAATGAGAGTAAAATAGCACACAACGACCTCGGGCGAGTGTCCTGACATTATTCACGCGAGTGCGTGATATCTCGATCGGCGTGGTGCACACGAGAGTCAGCAGCGCACCCACTGACAATTAAGAGGCCTATTAAGGCCCTTAATCAATTCATTGAAACCGATTTTTTGCTGCCTGTCCAACCTTATGGTTGGTGGGCGAGCGAATCGGGCCAGACGGCCTTTGGATTTTTTACACAACCTCATCCATGGGCAGGATGAGGCTTCCAACAGTAATGAAAAGAAAATGTCTCGGCATAATTTTTATAATGTTTATGGTCCTGTGAGTGAGTCCTATGAGGGGACATTTGTTTTTTGTTTTCAGGATCTTTATTTGCGATTTTAAAACCGTTCAGGTCCCTGCCTTCAGGGAGTTTTCAGTGCAGGCTCCCCTGCCCGTGCACAGACTTCTGCACTTACACTCCTCTCGCCACCACCCCGGCAGTGCTGAGCTTCTCGTGGGCGGCACACCATCTCCCAGCCTCTCCCTGGCCCACCTGCCACACCTACCTGACGGCCTCCAAATTCTGGCCAAATTTAAACTCCACCAGCTGACAAGATGAGTTTTGAACCCTTGTCCCCTGAGCATTAACTCCAGGCTTCTGGATGGCTAGTCCAGAGACATTACCAGTATGTCACCGCCTCCGCACACTGTTGACAGATGAGTGTTGGGGTTATGGTGAATTGAGTAATACCCAAATCTTGTGCTGCACTGGTGGGGTTTGGCATTTGAAGGTGTACTCACTGACCATGGCCATTAGTGTGAGTTCATTAAAGTCCTCTGGCATTCCATCCAGGTCCTTAGACTAAATTCCTGGCATTGGCCTCCTCTGGTATTGTTTCCCACTGCCTTCTCATTGTGTATGTGGAGAGGGTCCTGGCCAAAATGCAGATACAGGACATCTCTCCTCCTTTCCCCCTCCATCTCCAGTGCAGGTTCTGAAAACCTTGCAACATGCTCTCCCATAGTCAGCCATTGATGACTGGACAGAATTCCTAATTCAGGAGCTCCAGCAGCCACAATACACCTTTGCTTTAAAAGGTACAGGTAAACAGTGCTAAGAAGTAAAATTATTGGACCTCCTGCTGAAGTGTGCATTCAATGAACAGCACTGTTAGTGCTGACTACATGCAAATATTTTCAAAACAACAGGCAGCACAAAGCTGGCAAAGTTATCTACATTACAATGAATGGGTTAAATGTGCATCACAATTCCAATGGCAATTTTCAGGGCTGTCTCATTTAACCCTATGCCACTAGTTTGAGAAAGAGCATTGTTGTTCTTCATGACTTGGCTGATAGTAATTCCTCGAGCAAAATCATGAAAAAATCCTCAGGGTTCTGATCTGTGACAATGGAAGATAATTGACAATTTATTGGTTGCAATCTAATGCAATGCTGGATTTGACAATGCTGACTGTGAACACTGACTGCCGTTTTTTCCTCAACCTTTACCTTAAACTTCCTGAAAGGGCTGAAATGGCGAACCTCCTCCACCAGGTACTGCTGGAAGAAAGGGTGAGCCAGGGCCTGATCCGCTGTGAATCGATCTTCAGGTTTCACTACCAGCAGGTGAGAGATCTGCTCATTGCAAAAACAAATGGAATAATCATCACATGACAGGTTCTATTACAACAGCAGCCTCACTCCAATGTTGAAGTCCTCTCTCTGTACTTCATTATCTCACTGAAATCCGTCTCAATCTATATCTATACACCTTTGTCTTATTCTCTCACATGGCTGATACTCTCTGCTCAGGGCCTGGTCTGCCTGATATCCTCAAAAGTTGCTGCCAAACCTGAGCACGTATGACCATTTGCAATGATCCAGGGCCCTGTGGTCTGCGTCTGTATCCTGGTCACCTCTCCTACTGGGACCCCAAACTGACCTCTGCTTCCTGACTCCAGTCTTTACAGCACCAAAGCCAAATGCTCTCCCCCCTCTGTATATCCCGCTGCCTTTCAGTCCTCGATTTCCTTCTCTCTCTTCACTCTTCTGTGTGCCACTTGCTTCTTTCTCTTGCTCACTCTCTTGTATATATTTCCTCCCTTGCTCTCTCCCTTCTCTGTAAATCCTTCCCTCTTTTTCCTGTTTGACCTTCAGTCAATCTCATGTGTATCATTCTGTCTCCCTCTCTCTCTTTCTTGTAGATTATTCTACAAAGAGTCACTACATTTCAGAAAGAGATCACCGCAGAGACATGGCTGCAGGATGACAGGAAGCTAGAAAAAGGCGGAGGAGTGACTCTGCTAACTAATGATAGTATTAGCACAGTAGGGAGGGATGACCTAAGTTCAGGAAACTAGGATGTAGAAGCAGTTTGGGTTGAGATGAGAAATGATAAAGGCAAGAAGTCACTTGTGGGAGTGGTGTACAGGCCCCCTAGCAGTAATCACATGGTAGGACAGGGTAGAAATGAAGAAATAATGGGAGCTTGTCAGAAAAGGCAATAATCATGGGGAAGTTTAATCTACATATTGACTGGAAAAATCAGATGGGCAAAGGTAGCGTAGATAAGGAGTTCATAGAATGTTTTAGGGATAGTTTCTTAGAACAACACATTGTGGGGCCAACCAGAGAGCAGGCTATATTAGACCTGATATTGTGCAATGAGATAGGATTAATTGATAACCTCAAAGTGGAGGCACCCCTGGGTAGCAGTGATCATTATATGATTGAATTTTACATTCAGATTGAGGGAGAGAAGAGTGGGCCAAAATTAATATTTCAAACTTAAATAAGGGCAATTATGTGGGAATGAAAGCAGAGTGAACTAAAGTGAACTGGCAAATGAGGTTAAGGGATATGTCAATAGCAGTTCAGTGGCAGACATTTAAAGGGATATTTCCGAATACACAAAATAGATACATTCTAATGAGAAAGAAAAATTCCAAGGGGAGGGCCCACCATCCAAGGTTAACTGAAAAAAGTTAAAGACAGTGTCAAACTTAAAGAAAAAGCATATAATCACGCAAAGACGGATGGCAAGTCAGAAGACTGGAAAGAATATAAAGAACAGCAAAGATTGACATAAAGTTAATAAGGAGAGAAAAAGTAGAGTACGAGAAAAAGTTAGCTAGAAACATAAAGATGGATAGAAAGATAGTAAGACGGGTAGTCTATAGATATTTAAATAAGAAGAGTTAACAACGTGAGCATTGGTCCTATAGAAAGTGAGTCTGGGGAATTAATAATGGAAAATGAGGAGATGGCGGATGAATTGAACAGGTTTTTTGCATCGGTCTTCATTATAGAGGATACAAGTAACATCCCAGAAATAGCTGTAAATCAGGAAATGGGAGGGAGGAACTCAGGAAAATTACAATCACCAGGGAAGTGGTACTTAGCAAACTGTTGGAGCTGTGGGCTTACAGATCCCTGGATCTTACGAACGAGCAAACACGGAGCAGGAATGGGTCATTCAGCCCCTCGAGCCTGCTCCACCATTTAATAAGATCATGGCTGATCTGATGGTAACCTCAAATCTGCATCCTGCCTAACCCTGATAACCTATCACCTACTTGCTTACCAAGAATCTATCCTCCTCTGCCATAAAAATATTCAAAGACTCTGCTTCCATCACCTTTTCAGGAAGAGAGTTCCAAAAACTCATGACCCTCAGAAAAAACTTTGTCTCATCTCCATTTTAAATGAGCGACCCCTTATTTTTAAACAGTGACTGCTAGATAAAGAAGGCAGCTCACCGCCACCTTCTTAAGGCTAATTAGGGAAGGGCAATAAATGTTGGCCTAGCCAGCGAAGCCCACATTCTGTGAATGAATATAACAAAAATAACAGAAAGTTAACATGCTAGTACAGCAAGCAGTAAGGAAGACAAATGGTATGTTAGTCTTTATGATAAAGAGATTGAAGAAGAGGGAAGGCATCTTACTGCATTTATATAGAGCCTTGGTGAGACCGCACCTGGAGTACTGTGTACAGTTTGGTCTCCTTACCTAAGGAAGGATAGACTTGCCATAGAGGGAGTGCAATGGAGGGTCACTAGACTAGTTCCTGGATGAGACAATTGCCTTATAAGGAGAGATTGAGTAGATTACTCAATGTTCTTTGAAATTTAGAAGAATGAGACATGATCTCATTGAACATATTGGCGGAAGTTTCTGTTCTGGAGACTAAGTCTGGTGGCGGGCGGGAAAGTTGGTATGATACCCGTTGGGGGTTGGGGCAGCTAAACAAGCGCAATCTTCCGCTTTTCAGCTCATTAATTATGCATCTACAAGCAGTGAATCTCATGGCAAGGTGGGCAGGAATTTGTCTGCCTCGCTGTTACTTCATGGAGTTGAGGGTCCTGGGGCCATATTCACTCATTGCAGGCCAGGTGCTGCAAAGAAGTGCACGATGGCTCTGAGAAACTTTCAGCCTCCCTGGGACCTCCAGGGAATCCTGGTAAGGCAGGAGGTCCTTTTTCCGAGGGCCGGGAGCAGGAAGCCCTTCCAGCTGAACATGCCGGCCTGGGAGAAGGTCACTGAGGAAGTTAGTGCCCCTGGGGCCCAGAAAAGGGCTGAATGAATGATTTGCTGCACTTCTCCAGGATAAGTGAACATTCTCCTCACTCTAAACTCTCATCAGAGCATCAGGCAGTCGAAGGGTTAGAGTCCACAGGGATGTCGCACGCAGATGGGACATCAGCCCTGAATGTCTGCCAGCCACTTTAAACTTATCATCTCATGTAAATTCCTGCACAAACAGCATCTTAATCCCTTACTGGGGAGGGCTCAGCAGTGACAACAGGTATGCATGCCTGGAACTGCCCTTTGATCCATTGTGCTCAGAGCCAATCCTCTGTCTTTATGCAGGATTAGATTGTCCATAATAAAAGAGAGTGAGCCATGACCAGAGGGGGCACCCCTGAGATCCAGACCCTATCTGGTTTTGAAGGACAGGCCACAGAGCTCACTGGAGAGGGCAGAGATCATTCCTGTGCAGAAGATATGATTGGCCTCCTCCAACAAGCCAGTGAGGATGCATCCAGTAAAGATCAACAAGATGCGGGCAATGAATGTGAGTGATCTCTGATGTATGAGCCTGTTTAGTCAATAAATAATTCTCTTTTCTCTCTATTCCAGACACCAGCAAGAAAAGGGGGAGGACTCCAAAGACCTCCAACTGCCCCAGCCCCCAGACCACCTCTCAGGAGGAAATAGAATACTCCCCAAATGAAGATCTGTCACTGTGTTCACCTGCACCCTCCACCAGAGCAGATCCTCGCACCTCGGTGGGTCCTAGCTCTAGAGTAGGCTTGGGTTCACTATCAGGTGATCACGTCACATACATGGGTCCACAGCAGGTGGAGGCAGTGACAACTGAGGTCTCTGACACTCAGAGGATTGCTGGAGACCAGGCCTCTGCTGAGTCTGAGTCTGATGACGAACCTCTGGACTCAGCCCTAATAGACCTTTTGGACATGCAGAGACAGGCAGGGGAACATAAGGCGGAGTTGTCCATGTTCTGTCTGCAGTCATGGTTCTGGCATCTGAGCACATCGAAGTCCCTATTGGAAGGGCGGTGCCTTAGAGAGCCTGGTCCAGTGGTGTCTGCTGGATTTGTGTTCAGACCTGCACAGCATCGCTCTAGCCATGGGTGCGTTTCAGCAGTGGCTGGGCGAGAGGGGTGGGACACCACGGCCTCCCTCCAGGTGCCCCTTCTCCTCAAGGATACAGAGTGGGGTCCTTGAGCACCCAACTGGAGGAGGAGCACTAGGCAAACACCCCAGGGGCATCGACCCAAGACATTCCAAGGGTGTCCAGCCACTCCACCTCCCCTCTGTCAGTGACCTCACCATCTCCAGCTGGTCAGGCCAAGGAGGGTGCATCTGCCTGAGAGCAGGAGACCATTTGTAGGCCGGGGCCCTCAAGTCCTCGGGCTACCAGAGCACTTCCGCCAAACTCAACTCAGACAACAGGGCATAGCAGTCAGCAGGCTGCCTCCACCTCAGCTGCGGATGTCAGGGCTGCACCTAGACATAATGGTAGAGTTAGAAAGATTAAGAAGTATTGAATGCACACTGCTGGCACATGTGTTCATTCAGTGTGTTGACCTTTTACTTTTGTAAATATATCTATCCCTCTCCAAGTCTCATGGATTCTATTTATATTCAATTTGCTTCAAAGTCTCGTGGTCATTTAAGGGTCCAAAATATAAGGCCCCCCCGCACTGCAATGTTGCCAAGGTGACCCATTTAGTCATGGCTTAAATTCTATCAAGGGTGAAGCCATCATTAGGCCATCCAGTGAGACTGATATTTCCATCATCATTATAAAAGCATTTACGTTTTGGGAGAATTCCTCACTGAGATTGAAGATGGGTCTTCCATGCACAAAGGCTGAAGAAAATATCGATTGTGAGAATTTGTCAGCATTTTATTCCTCCTGGAATCTTGTAGTTATCAGGTCGTCATGGGCAAGTCTGCTGCATTGTTCCCAGGCAATGGCCTCTTCATATGGCTCACCTAAATCATCGCCCTCCTGAGATTCATCCTTTTCGGAGGAGATGTCTCACTTCTCCATTTCTCCCTCAGGTAACACATCCCCCTTTGCAGTGCTAGGTTGTGCAGGGCGCAGCAAACAATGATGATCAGGGACACTCTCCGTGGTGAGTTTTGGAGAGCCTTTCTGAGTAGTCCAAACATCAGAAACACATTTTCAGGAGGCCAACTGTCAGCTCTATCAAGGAGCTGGTGGTGGAACATGCAGCTTTGTATCTCTCCTCAGCAGCACTCTGTGGGTAGTGAACAGGCATCATCAGCCAGGTCTTCTGGTGGCACCCCCTGTCCCAAGGAACCAGCCATGTAGGAGCTAAGGTCCTCAAAGATCTGTGACACCTGCAAATGTGTCAATATGTAAGTGTCTAGAGAGCTCCTTGGGTACCTAGCATAAACATGCAGGATCTGCTTTCTGTGGTCACCAATTAGCTGGACGTTGAGAGAGTGAAATCTTTTTCAATTGATGAATCCCACAGGCTCAGGGAGCTCTCGAGGTCACACGTGTGCAGTCAGTGGTGCCCTGCACTTGGGGGAAACCAGATATCGCTGCTAATCCCACAGCTCTGGTGGCTTGGCTTACGCCATCCATGTGGACCTGAACATAATGCATCTTACGTCCATTACGTCCATCTCCAGCCTTATGCATCTGTGTGTCATTGATTGGCAGATTCTGCAAAGGTCCCCAATGGAACCCTGGAAGGATCTGCTGGCAAAAGAGTTCAGTGCAGCAGTCACCTTCAAAGCCACTGACATGGGACGCCCTCCAATATCCTGTGCCGTGTGCTATAACCCTCAGTCTGGCTATTGTCAGCTTGGCTCCGTTAGTCTAGACATTCACTGTTGATAACCTAGCCTTGTACTAATGTCATGACTGTAAGCACAGTGCCCTGTAAGCCATGACCAGTACAATGGGAATATTGAGGCCTGTCGTGCAAATGTGGCTTCTGTCCAGCAGCCGTGGCTCTTGCTTGTTTGATCCTCCTTCCCTTTTCACATGCCCCTGTCAGGGACAGATGGACAATCACACCAACTTAAATGTAGCCCCAAGACTTCATGAATTCTCACATGAATGCACCCCATTAGTAAAAGAGCAATGCTCCTTCAATGGGCATTTGACCCTCAAAACCAATACTCAGCCGAGCCTGGTTCTCCATGGCTTGAGCAGGTAGGTTCCACTTCAATCGGCCCAAAAAGGTAATGCTAAACTCCTCCCACACATCGAGCCCCCTCCCATATTGTTTTTTTCAAGCTTGTTCTTCCAACTGCATCATTCCTCAGTAAAAACAAAGATGGTGCTCCTAACCTTTGTGAGAGTGACCAACACCTTCCAACTTTCCCTGTCACCCACCAAGTTCCTCCCATCCTCCTCCACATTCACCATCTCCTAATTCCCAGCCTCCACCCATTACCCTTGACCCCATCATTGTGCACGTGGACATTCCTGTTCTCTTCTTTCATTCCCTTCAATGTTGATGTCTCTATGCCCTTTGTTGATCTGCCCCCCACCCCATCTCGAGGCCACATGCACTCTTACTTTCTGAGACCGCCCCCGTGAGACCATCCAATACCCCCCCATGACTTTACAATTGCTGACCTACAGAATGCAGGTGCCTCCCCTGAATGTAACTGTGCCCTCTGCTTCCCAATACTGTAACTCTCCAAGACCCCCAGGGCCAAATGCCTGAGTTGATTGACCACAGCCTATACACTAATCTTTGCATGGCCGTCATTGCCTTCCCCTGCCAAAGAGCAGGACTTAGGCGTGCGTGCAATGCAGAGCCCTCTAACATGGCCCATATTTTGCCAGGACAGTTTCTTAAACATGCACCCATGGATGTTCTTTCATCATTTTCTGGACAGTCTGTTAAAGTTTTCCTCCAGACAGTCCTTCACTCTCCCCCCCTTGTTCTTGCTCCTCCAGTCCTGCCTTTGTCTCACCCCTCCCCTCTTGTCCTTGCCCCCTCCAGTCGTGCCCCCTCTCACCCTTGTAGGATTGAGTTTATTTTATTTTGGTACTGTTAGAACTTAGTTGACATAACCTCCAGTATATTGGTTCAAATTGTATCCCATATCTAACACAGCCACAAAGCATATTGGATAAATGTTGGCTGCAGCTCTCTACAAGTCCTGACAGGTCAAGAAGCGATGAAAAGGATGAATTCAGACCATGTAAAGATACTTTGTTTAAAAGTCACTCGAGTGTGGATAACCCCAGGGATGCTGTTGGCCTTTTAATCAGTAGCAGCTAAACCTGTCCAGTGAAATAACTGGGAAATGGGACATGTGCAACTTAATCTTACTAAATGGTCATTCTTTATGAATAAAGAACAAGAGAGCAGGAGTCTGGAGCCCCTGAATGACAATGACAATGACCTCAGCCAGGCTCCAGGTATCCCTTGTAGAAGGGCAGTTAGATAATAACTGACCAATCACATGGACAGTAACGGGATTTTACCTGATATAGCACAGAGCCAAGCTGGAACAGTGTATAAAATAAGGATTTGTAAGATACTAATCATCTTCATCAAGAAGAACAGAAGACAGAAGATAAACTTCAATCAAGAGACAAGGTGCCTGGTCAACCAGAAGTTACGGACCAGTATTCCATTGTGAAAGTGGCTGCTGACCACTGCCCTTTATTAAGCATCACGATTTTGTGCTTATTGTGGAAAATGTAATAAAGTCCGAGAAGTTTTTGAAAACACCCTCATACCCGTGTGGTTTTGCAGCTAGTCTGAGCCAGAAGTCCTTTTTTAGATTAGCTCTCCAAATTTTGTCTGTAATTGTAATTGACCAAAGGGCAGAATCTTCCCCTCTTGCCAACAGCGGGAATCGTGGTGGGTAGGAATGCAAAATTGGGCATGAGGCCAAAAGTCAGATATCCACTGGTTGGAATTTCCCCTCAGGACTTTCATGTCGGCCTAATGGTGGGTCGACTTTCCCACTTGTCCATATTGGGAATCACATTTGCATGCATTAACATGTCATGAATATTCATTAAAATCACAACTTGCCAGAACCATATTCTCCCTCCTCATTCAGTGCCACATCAGCCTACGGTGCGACCACCTCCCTAAACATGCTATCCATGTAATTCTCAGCATTGCAGATGCACAATAGTGGCTCCAGCCACCACCTGATTACCCAAACCCGGAGCTCAAGCTTCTGCAGCTGGTGACACTTCCAGCAGATGTTTCCGTCTTAGACACGTAGTGCATCCATGACTTCTCACATACCGCAGGATGCACATTCCACTTGGCCGAGCTGACCTGCCATACTGTGACTTGAAAACCTATTTATTACAATTAGAATAAGTAGAATAACTTATCAGTTACTCACCAATCAGCTTCGGCCCCTGTAGCCAGCTACTGGAGACTGAAGAAAGGTAGAAAAAGAAAGGAGCACCTCCTTCCGCTCTTCACTGAACTCCCTCTCTCACACAGCCCCAATATAAGCACTGTAATGCAACCAAAGGCAGCACTCAGTGCAGACAAGGCAGCACTGAAGGTGGCCTGTTTTTATGCTCCCTGATTCAAGCTTCTGAAAACCAGTTCAAGCCAGTTATCTGATCAACTAGCCGCTCTCTTTGTCTCTTCACCTTTAAATCGTTTCTCTCTCCCATATCTCCTTCTCTCTCTCTTTCTCCCTGTATACCTTTCTTACTCTTTGCATATGCCATTCCCTCTTTCTTTCTCTCTTGTTTGTCTCTCTCTCTCTCTCCTGTACGTCCTTTTCTCTCTGTCAGCCCCTCAAACCTTTTGTGACATTCGATAACTGGTCTTCGACCTTGCCCAATATTCTTCAATGCCTTCGGTTAACAAATATCTGTTAATCTCAGAATTAAAATTTACAATTCATTGCCTTTTTCAGCAAAGAGTTCCAAATTCCTGCTGCCCTTTCTCCATAGATGTCGTCTTTATTTCATTCCTGAAAGATCTTGTTCTAATTTTCAGACCAGTCTTAAACTCCCCAATCAGCAGAAATAGCTTCTCTCTCTGTCTACCCCATCCGTTCTCCAGATTATCTTAAGGCTTCAATCAAATCGCCCCTTAATCCTGTAGACCCTAGGGAATACACCCCTAGTTTGTGTGACCTCTCCTAGTAATTTAACCCTTGGAGTTCAGATATCATTCTGCTAAAATTACACTGCACCCCCTCCAAGGCCAATAAATCCTTCCAAAGGTGTGGAGTGTAGAAGTGCTCACAGTGACTCCAGGTGTGGTCTAAACAGGGTTTTGTGTAGCTGAAGCATGACTTCTAGCCCCTGACATTCTAATCTCCAAGATATAAAGGCAAACATTCCATTAACTTTTTTATTGCTTTCTGTACCCGTTCATGACATTTTAGGATGGAGCAGGGAGCTCGGATGTGGAGCACAGACTATGAGCACGGAGCATGGAGAACAGAGCAGACTGCAGAGAACACAGGGTAGGGAGCACGGAGCATGAAGCACCGAGAAGGGAGCACTTGGAGTAGAGAGCAGGGAGCACGGAACAGGGAGCACAGAGCAGGGAGCACAGAGCACCGAGAAAGGAGCAGGGAGCAGGGAGCACTTGGAGTAGAGAGCAGGGAGCACAGAGCAGGGAGCACGGAGCACCGAGAAGGGAGGAGGGAGCAGGGAGCACTTGGAGTAGAGAGCAGGGAGCACGGAACAGGGAGCACAGAGCAGGGACCATGGAGCACCGAGAAGGGAGCAGGGAGCACTTGGAGTAGAGAGCAGGGAGCACGGAACAGGGAGCACAGAGCAGGGAGCACGGAGCACCGAGAAGGGAGCAGGGAGCACTTGGAGTAGAGAGCAGGGAGCACGGAACAGGGAGCACAGAGCAGGGAGCACGGAGCACCGAGAAGGGAGCAGGGAGCACTTGGAGTAGAGAGCAGGGAGCACGGAACAGGGAGCACAGAGCAGGGAGCATGGAGCACCGAGAAGGGAGCAGGGAGCACTTGGAGTAGAGAGCAGGGAGCACGGAACAGGGTGCACAGAGCAGGGAGCACAGAGCACGGGGCAGGGAGCAGGGAGCAGGGAGCATGGGGCAGGGAGCAAGGAGCAGGGAACATGGAGCAGGGAGCAAGGAGCAGGGAGAAGGAAGCACAGAGCAGGGAGCACGAAGCATGGAACAAGGAGGATAGAGCTGGGAGCAGGGAGCACGGAGCAGGGAACACAGAACATGGAGTACTGAGCACCGGGAGCACAGAGCAGGGAGCATGGAGCAGGGAGCAGAGAGCAAGGAGCACGGAGCAGGGAGCAGAGAGCAAGGAGCACGGAGCAGGGAGCAGAGAGCACTCGGAGCAGGGAGCACAGAGCAGGGAGCAGAGAGCACAGAGCAGGGAGCACGGAGCAGGGAGCACTCAGAGCAGGGAGCACTCAGAGCAGGGAGCACAGAGCAGGGAGCAGAGAGCACAGAGCAGGGAGCACGGAGCAGGGAGCACTCAGAGCAGGGAGCACTCAGAGCAGGGAGCACAGAGCAGGGAGCACGGAGCAGGGAGCACTCAGAGCAGGGAGCACAGAGCAGAGAGCACGGAGCAGGGAGCACTCAGAGCAGGGAGCACAGAGCAGAGAGCACAGAGCAGGGAGCAGAGAGCACAGAGCAGGGAGCACGGAGCAGGGAGCACGGAGCAGGGAGCACTCAGAGCAGGGAGCACAGAGCAGGGAGCACGGAGCAGGGAGCACTCAGAGCAGGGAGCAGAGAGCAGAGAGTACAGAGCAGGGAGCAGAGAGCACAGAGCACTCAGAGCAGGGAGCACAGAGCAGGGAGCAGAGAGCACAGAGCAGGGAGCACGGAGCAGGGAGCACGGAGCAGGGAGCACTCAGAGCAGGGAGCACAGAGCAGGGAGCACGGAGCAGGGAGCACTCAGAGCAGGGAGTACTCAGAGCAGGGAGCAGAGAGCAGAGAGTACAGAGCAGGGAGCAGAGAGCACAGAGCACTCGGAGCAGGGAGCATAGAGCAGGGAGCACTCGGATCAGGGAGCACAGAGCATGAGCCCAGAGCATTAGCACAGAGCAGGGAGCACTTGGATCTGGGAGCACTCGGAGCAGGAAGCATGTTGCACGAGGGAGCAGAACGAGAGTGGAGCGGGTGTATAAATCGCAGGAGTTTGCCTGTGAGGGAGCAGAGCGGCTGTATAAAGAGCGAGAGTGGGATTTACCTGTGAGGGAGCGGAGCGGCTGTATAAAGAGTGGAGGAGGGTTTACCTGTGAGGGAGCAGAGCGGCTGTATAATGAGTGGAGGAGGGTTTACCTGTGAGGGAGTGGAGCAGCTGTATAAAGAGCGGAGGAGGGTTTACCTGTGAGGGAGCGGAGCAGCTGTATAAAGAGTGGAGGAGGGTTTACCTGTGAGTGGGCAGAGCAGCTGTATAAAGAGCGGAGCACAGTTTACCTGTGAGGGAGTGGAGCAGCTGTATAAAGAGTGGAGGAGGGTTTACCTGTGAGGGAGCAGAGCGGCTGTATAAAGAGCGGAGCACAGTTTACCTGTGAGGGAGCGGAGCGGCTGTATAAAGAGTGGAGGAGGGTTTACCTGTGAGGGAGTGGAGCAGCTGTATAAAGAGTGGAGGAGGGTTTACCTGTGAGGGAGCAGAGCGGCTGTATAAAGAGCGGAGCACAGTTTACCTGTGAGGGAGCGGAGCGGCTGTATAAAGAGCGGAGCACAGTTTACCTGTGAGGGAGCAGAGCGGCTGTATAAAGAGTGGAGGAGGGTTTACCTGTGAGGGAGTGGAGCGGCTGTATAAAGAGTGGAGGAGGGTTTACCTGTGAGGGAGTGGAGCGGCTGTATAAAGAGTGGAGGAGGGTTTACCTGTGAGGGAGCGGAGCGGCTGTATAAAGAGTGGAGGAGGGTTTACCTGTGAGGGAGTGGAGCAGCTGTATAAAGAGTGGAGGAGGGTTTACCTGTGAGGGAGCGGAGCGGCTGTATAAAGAGTGGAGGAGGGTTTACCTGTGAGGGAGTGGAGCGGCTGTATAAAGAGTGGAGGAGGGTTTACCTGTGAGGGAGTGGAGCGGCTGTATAAAGAGTGGAGGAGGGTTTACCTGTGAGGGAGCGGAGCGGCTGTATAAAGAGTGGAGGAGGGTTTACCTGTGAGGGAGTGGAGCAGCTGTATAAAGAGTGGAGGAGGGTTTACCTGTGAGGGAGCGGAGCGGCTGTATAAAGAGTGGAGGAGGGTTTACCTGTGAGGGAGTGGAGCGGCTGTATAAAGAGTGGAGGAGGGTTTACCTGTGAGGGAGCAGAGTTTACCTGTGAGGGAACGGAGCGGAGTTTACCTGTGAGGAAGCCGGTTCTCACCCAGACACTTAATGGCGCTTGAATTTGACAGCAGTGATGTCAGGCCAAGGGAGAGAGCTGATTGGTAGGTAATGGGTAAGTTGTTTTTTGTACACTTTAAAGCGACATTACAGAAGGTCAGAGTCTCAGCATTTGTTTTTTTAAAGAAAAACTAAATAATTTTCTGCTTGGCTTAAATTTAAGTGAATAGTCTTTTAATTAAAAACAAGCAAAAAGTATGGCAAGGGAACTTGTGTGTTGAAGGACCTGCAGATGTGGGAATTCTTAGACACTCCTTGAGTCTGGATGACCACATGTGCAGGATGTGCCACCGGTTTGACCAGCTTGAGCAACAGGTTTCGGAGCTCGAGCGTCAGCTGGAAACACAGTGGTGCATCCGCGAGGCTGAGGGTTACATGGATAGCATGTTTTTAGACGTGGTCACTCCACAGCTTAAGGAAGTGCAGTCAGAGAGGGAATGGGTGACCACCAGTCAGAAGAAGGGAGGCAGGCAGGTAGTCAGGAAAGCCCCAGAGTGCATCTCACTCAAGAACCGTTTTCTCTGTTGGAAAAAGGTGAGATTGAAGGTTCCTCTGGAGAGTGCAGCCAGAGCCAAGTTCACGGCACTGTGGGTGGCTCAGCTGCACAAGGAGGGAGGAGTAAGAGTGCAAGAGCAATAGTGGTCGGAGGCTCAATAGTGAGGGGTGCAGACAGGCGCTTCTGCAGGGCAGAACGGCTGCAGGGCATTCTGAAGGGGAAGGGCAAACAGTCAGAGTTTGTGGTTCATATTGGTACCAACGACATAGGTAGAAAGGGGGATGAGGTTCTGCAAGCAGATTTTAGGGAGTTGGGTAGCAGATTAAAAAGCAGGACCTCAAAGGTTGTAATCTCTGGATTACTCCCTGTGCCACATGCTAGTGAGTATAGGAATAGGAGGATAGAGAGGATGGATGTGTGGCTGAAGAGATGATGCAGGAAGGAGGGCTTTAGTTTCCTGGATCACTGGGCCTGTTTCTGGTGAAGGTGGGGCCTGTACAAGTCGGACGGGGTTGCACCTGAACCGGAACGGGACCAACTTCCCTGTGGGGAGGTTTGCTAGTGCTGTTGGGAGGGTTTAAACTAATTTGGCAGGAGGGTGGGATACAGAATGGAGGTACAGTAGTGGGTGATGCACAGCCAAATATAGAAGAGAAACTAAGTCAGTCTGGAAGGCAGAGCAAATACAGACCTGTTAAGGCACAAGGGAATAATGCAAGACTGTATTACATCTATTTTAACGCAAGAAGTTTTAAAGGTAAGGCAGATGAATTGAGGGCGTTGATTAACAGAATCACAGAATCACAGTGCAGAAGAGGCCTTTCGGCCCATCGTGTCTACACCGACACGTGAGAAACACCTGGCCTACCTACCTAATCCCATTTACCAGCACATGGCAATATGGTATTGTTGCTTTCTCAGAGACATGGTTGAGGGAATGGCAGGACTGGCAGCTCATTATTCCGGGGTATAGAATCTGCAGGTGTGACAGGTGTGGGGGGTGGGGGTTGTAAAAGAGTAGGTGGCATTGCACTATTGATCAAGGAGTCAATTACTGCAGTAAGGAGGGATGGTATCTGAAAAGATTCCTCAAATGAGGCCATATGGGTAGAACTTAAAAACAAAAAGGGGGCAATCACATTGCTGGGAGTGTACTATAGGCCTCCAAACAGTCAGGGGGTGATAGAGGAGCAGATATGTAGGCAAATCTCAGGGAAATGTAAAAATAATAGGGTAATAATAGTAAGGGATTTCAACTTCCCCAGTATTAACTGGGATAGTCTTTGTGTGAAAGGCTTAGAGGGGGCAGAATTCTTAAAGTGCATCCAGGAGAGTTTTTTGAGGCAGTATGTAGAAAGTCCTACATGAGAAGGGGTGGTACTGGGCCTAATCTTAGGGAATGAACCGGGCAAGTGGTAGAAGTGGCAGTGGGGGAGCATTTCGGGGATAGTGGCCATAACTCAGTAAGATTTAAGGTAGTTTTGGAAAAGGACGAAGAGGAACCAGAAATAAAGGTCCTGAATTGGGGGATGGCTGATTTCAATATGATAAGACAGAATCTGGCCAGAGTGGACTGGGAGCAGCTACTTGTAGGAAAGTCTACATCGGACCAGTGGGAGTCATTCAAAAAGGAAACAGTGAGAGTTCAGGGCCAACATGTTCCTGTAAAGGTGAAGGGTAGGACCAACAAGTCCAGGGAACCCTGGATGTCAAGGGATATAGAGGATTGGACAAGGAGAAAAAAGGTTTATGGCAGATACAGGGGGTGGAAAACAACGGAAGCCCTAGAGGAGTATAGAAAGTGAAGGGAGGCACTTAAAAAAGTAATTAGGAGAGCGAAGAAGGGACATGAAAAAACACTGGCAGGCAAGATAAAGGAAAACCCCAAGGCAGTTTATAAATATATTAAGGGAAACCAGGGAAAGAGTAGGGCCCATTAGGGACCAAAGTGGCAATCTTTGCGTGGAGCCGGAGGACGTAGGTGAGGTTTTAAATGATTACTTTTCATCTGTGTTCACTATGGAGAAGGACGATGTAGGTGTAGAAATCAGGGAGGGAGACTGTGATATATTTGAACAAATTAGCATTAAGAGGGAGGAGGTATTAAGGGATTTAGTGGGTTTAAAAGTGGATAAATCCCCAGGCCCAGATGAGATGTATCCCAGGCTGCTACATGAGCAAGGGAGGAGATTGCAGGGGCTCTGACACCAATTTTCAAATCATCTCTGGCCACAGGAGAGGTGCCAGAGGACTGGACGACAGCGAATGTGGTACCATTATTCAAGAAGCGTACGTAGTAGGGATAAACCAGGTAATTACAGGCCAGTGAGTCTAACTACTGGAAAAAATTCTGAGGGACAGGATTAATCTCCACTTGGAGAGGCAGGGATTAATCAGGGATAGTCAGCATGGCTTTGTCAGGGGGAGATCATGTCTAACAAATTTAATTCAATTTTTTTGAGGAGGTGACTAGGTGTGTAGATGAGGGTAGTATAGTTGGTCTAGTCTACATGGACTTCAGTAAGGCTTTTGATAAGGTCCCACATGGGAGAATGGTCAAGAAGGTAAGAGCCCATGGGATCCAGGGCATTTTGGCAAATTGGATCCAAAATTAGCTTAGTGGCAGGAGGCAGAGAGTGATGGCTGAAGGTTGTTTTTGCGATTGGAAGCCTGTGACGAGTGGTGTACCGTAGGGATCAGCGCTGGGACCCTTGCTGTTTGTAGTGTACATTAAATTTTTATATGTGAATGTAGGAGGTATGATCAGTAAGTTCGCAAATGACATGAAATTTAGTGGTATTGTAAATAGTGAGGAGAAAGCCTTAGACTACAGGACGATATAGACGGGCTGGTAAGATGGGTAGAACAGTGGCAAATGGAATTTAATCCTGAGAAATGTGAGGTGATGCATTTTGGGAGGATTAACAAGGCAAGGGAATACACAATGGGACCCTAGGAAGGACAGAGGATTAGAGGGACCTTGGTGTGCATGTCCATAGATCCCTGAAGGTAGAAGGGCAGGTAGATAAGGGGGTTAAGAAGGCATTTGGGATACTTTCCTTTAGCCGAGGTATAGAATGTAAGAGCAGGGAGGTTATGTTGGAACTGTGTAAAACGCTGGTTAGGCCACAGCTGGGGTACTGTGTACAGTTCTGGTTGCCACAATATAGGGAGGAAGTGATTGCACTAGAGAGGGTGCAGAGCAGATTTACCGGGATGCTGCCTGGGTTGGAACGTTTCAGCTATGAAGAGAGACTGGATAGGCTAGGGTTGTTTTCCTAGAGCAGAGAAGGCTGAGGGGGGAGCTGATAGAGGTATACAAAATTATGAGGGGCATAGATAGGGTAAATAGGAAGAAACTTTTTCTCTTAGCAGAGGTGTCAATAATCAGGGGGCATAGAGTTGAGGTAAGGGGCAGGAGGTTTAGAGGGGATTTGAGGAAAACTTTTTTCACCCAGAGGGTGGTTGGAATCTGGAACTCACTGCCTGAGGGGGTGTAGAGGCAGGATCCCTCACAACATTTAAGAAGTATTTAAAGGAGCACTTGAAATGCCATAGCATACAGGGCTACGGGCCAAGTGCTGGAAAATGGGGCTAGAATGGATAGGTGCTTGATGGCTGGCACGGACATGATGGGCCGAAAGGCCTGTTTCTGTGCTGTATAACTCCATGACTCTGTAAGTCTATGGGAGCACGGAGCAGGGGAATGGAGCAGGGAGCACGGAGCGCTCGGAGCAGGGAGCACAGGGTGGGGAGCATAGAGCATGGAACAGGGAGGGAGCACGGAGCAGGTAGGGCAAAGCGCAGAGCTGGGAGCACTGAGCAGGGAGCACAGACCAAGGAGCAGGGAGGGCGGAGTGCAGAGCAGGGAGCACAGATCAGGGAGCAGAGAGCACAGACCCCAGAAAAGGGAGCACGGAGCACGGAGCAGGGAGCACGGAGCAGTGAGCAGGAAGCAGGGAGCAGGGAGCACAGACCCCAGAGAAAGGAGCACGGAGCAGAGAGCAGGGAGCATGAGCATGGAGCGCTCGGAGCAGGGAGGAGGGAGCAAGGGCCACAGAACAGGGAGCTGGGAACATGGAGCAGGGAGCACAGAGCCTTGGAGCAGGGGGAATGGAGCTCAGAGCAAAAGATAGGGAGCACGGAGGAAGGACCAGGGAGCATGGAGCACGGAATAGTGAGTAGAGACAGGGAGAAGGGGGAACGGAGATGGGAGCAGGTAACATGGAGCAGGGAGCAGGGTGCTGGAAGCATGGGCCACGGAGCAGGGAGCAGGGAAGAGGGAGCAGGGACCATGGAGCAGGGGGCTGGGAACATAGAGCAGGGAGAAGAGAGCTTTGGAACAAGGAGCATGGATAACGGAGCAGGGAACCAGGAGCATTGGGCACAGAGTAGAGAGTAGGAAGGAGGGAGCAGGAAGGAGGGATCAGGGAGAAGGGAGAGGTGAGCATGAACCACGGAGCAGAGAGCACGGAGCAGGGACCACGGAACAGGGGAGTAGGGAGGGCGGAGCAGGGAGCATGGAAGAGGGAGTAGAGAGCAGGGAGGATGGAGAAGGAAGAAGGTAACATGGAGCAAAGAACAGGGAACATGGAGCAGGGAGCAGGAAGCATGGACCACAGAGCATGCAGCAGGGAGCAGATAGCATGGACCACAGAGCAGGGACCTGAGGACATGGAGCAGGGAACACAGAGCCTTGGTGATGGGAGCACGGACAATGGATCAGGGAGCCGGGAGCACGGAGCATGGAGCAGGGAGAAGGGAGCAAGGAGACAAGAGCAGAGAGCCAGGAGGAGGGAGCTTGGAGCAGGGAGAATAGATCAGGGAGCAAGGAGCAGGGAGCACAGAACACAGAGCAGAGGGCACGGAGCACGGAGCAGGGAGCAGGGAGTGGAGGGCACGGAGCAGGGAGCGGAGAGCAGGGAGCAGGGAGTGGAGAGCATGGAACAGGGAGCGGAGAGCAGGGAGCAGGGAGCGGAGAGCAGGGAGCAGGGAGTGGAGAGCATGGAACAGGGAGCAAAGACCCTGGAGCAGGGAAGCACAGAACACAGAGCAGAGGGCACGGAGCAGGGAGCGGAGAGCAGGGAGCAGGGAGTGGAGAGCATGGAACAGGGAGCGGAGAGCAGGGAGCAGGGAGCGGAGAGCAGGGAGCAGGGAGTGGAGAGCATGGAACAGGGAGCAAAGACCCTGGAGCAGGGAAGCACAGAACACAGAGCAGAGGGCACGGAGCAGGGAGCGGAGAGCAGGGAGCAGGGAGTGGAGAGCATGGAACAGGGAGCGGAGAGCAGGGAGCAGGGAGCGGAGAGCAGGGAGCAGGGAGTGGAGAGCATGGAACAGGGAGCAAAGACCCTGGAGCAGGGAAGCACAGAACACAGAGCAGAGGGCATGGAGCAGGGAGCAGGGAGCGGAGAGCACGGAGCAGGGAGCAGGGAGCACAGAACACAGAGCAGAGGGCACGGAGCAGGGAGCAGGGAGTGGAGAGCACGGAGCAGGGAGCAGGGAGCACAGAACACAGAGCAGAGGGCACGGAGCAGGGAGCAGGGAGCGGAGAGCACGAAGCAGGGAGCAAAGACCCCAGAGCAGGGAAGCACAGAACACAGAGCAGAGGGCACGGAGCAGGGAGCACAGAGCATGGAGCAGGGAGCAGGGAGCACAGAGCAGGGAGCAGGGGGCACGGAGCATAGATCTGGGGGCATGGAGCACAGAGAAGGGAGCAAGGAGACAGGAGCAGAGAGCCGGGAGGAGGGAGCACAGATCAGGGAGCAGGGAACACGGAATACAAAGCAGAGGTCACTGAGCAGGGAACGGAGAGCACGGGGCAGGGAGCATGGAGCAGGGAGGAGGAAGCGCGGACCATGGGGCAGAGAGCAGGGAGTAAGGGAGCGAGGAGCAGGGAGCATGGAGAAGGGAGCAGGGAGCAGAGTGAAGGGAGCAGGGAGGAGGGAGCAGGGAGTATGAAGCATGGAGTAAAGGAGCAGGGAGCATGGAGCAGGGAGCAAGGAGCAGGGAGCACAGAGCAGGGAGCACAGAGCAGGAAGCACAGAGGGGGGAGAACGGAGCATGGGGCAGGGGGCATGGAACAGGGAGCAATGAGGACGTAGCGCGGAGCAGGGAGCACAGACCCCCAGAGCAGGGAGCACAGAGGTGGGAGCACGGAGCAGGGTGCAGGGAGCATGGAGAAGGGGGCGAGGAGACAGGAGAAGAGAGCCGGGAGGAGGGAACTCGGAGCAGGGAGCACAGATCAGGGAGCAGGGAGCACAACATGGAACACAGAGCAGAGGTCACGGAGCAGGGAGCATGGAGCAGGGAGGAGGACCATGGAGCAGGGAGGGTGGATGATTTGTGTCCCAGACTGCTGAGGGAGGCAAGGGAGGCAAGGGAGGAGATCGCAGGGGCTCTGACTCAAATTTTTAATTCCTCTCTGGCCACGGGGGAGGTGCCAGAGGACTGGAGAACAGCTAATGTGGTTCTGCTATTTAAGAAGAGTTGTAGAGATAAGCCAGGGAACTACAGACCAGTGAGTCTCACGTCAGTGGTAGTGAAGCTATTGGAGAAAATTCTGAAGGAGAGAATCTATCTCCACTTGGAGAGGCAAGGTTTGATCAGGGATAGTCAGCATGGCTTTGTCAGAGGGAGGTCATGCCTAACAAATTTGATTGAATTTTTTGAGGAGGTGACTAGGTGTGTAGATGAGGGTAGTGCAGTTGATGTAGATTATATGCGTTTCAGCAAACCCTTTTCAAGGTCCCACATGGGAGACTTATAGAGAAGGCAAATGCACATGGGATACAGGGTAATTTGATAAGGTGGATTCAAAATTGGCTTAGTTGTAGGAGACAGAGGGTGATGACAGGAGGATGCTTTAGTGACTGGAAGCCAGTGTCCAGTGGTGTACCACAGGGATCTGTGCTGGGTCCCCTATTATTAGTCATTTATATAAACGACATAGATGACTATGTTGGGGGTAGGATTAGTAAGTTTGCAGATGACACAAAGATTGGCCGGGTGGTTAACAGTGAGGTTGAGTGTCTTGGGCTATAGGAAGATATAGATGGGATGGTCAAATGGGCAAATAAGTGGCAGATGGAATTTAACCCTGAAAAGTGTGAGGTGATACACTTTAGAAGGAGTAATTTGACAAGGAAGTATTCAATGAATGGCATGGCACTAGGAAGTTCTGAGGAACAAAGGGACCTTGGCATGTGTGTCCATAGATCTCTGAAGGCAGAGTTAGTGGGATGGTGAAAAAGGCATATGGGACACTTACCTTTATCAATCGAGGCATAGATTACAAAAGTAGGGAGTTCATATTGGAGTTGTATAGAACCTTGGTGAGGCCACAGCTGGAGTACTGTGTGCAGTTCTGGTCGCCACATTATGGGAAGGATGTGATTGCACTGGAGGGGGTGCAGAGGAGGTTCACCAGGATGTTGCCTGGGATGAAACATTTAAGTTATGAAGAGAGGTTGGATAGACTTGGGTTGTTTTCGTTGGAGCAGAGAGGACTGAGGGGTGACCTGATCAAGGTGTATAAGATTATGAGGGGCATGGACAGGGTGGATAGGGAGCAGCTGTTCCCGTTAGTTGAAGGGTCAGTCACAAGGGGGCATAAGTTCAAGGTGAGGGGCAGGAGGTTTAGGGGGGATGTGAGGAAAAACTTTTTTACCCAGAGGGTGGTGACGGTCTGGAATGCACTGCCTGGGAGGGTGGTGGAGGTGGGTTGCCTCACATCCTTTAAAAAGTACCTGGATGAGCACTTGGCACGTCATAACATTCAAGGCTATGGGCCAAGAGCTGGTAAATGGGATTAGGTAGTTCAGGTGTTTCTCAGGTGCCGGTGCAGACTCGATGGGCTGAAGGGCCTCTTCTGCACTGTGATTCTGTGATTCTGATTCTGGAGCGCAGAGCAGGGTGCACTGAACAGGGAGCACGCAGCATGGACCCCGGAGCCGGGAGTACAGAGCATGGAGCATGGAGCAGGGAGCAAGGAGCACGGAGAAGGGAGCAGGGAGCACGGAGAAGGGAGCAGGGAGCACGGAGAAGGGAGCATGGGGCACGGAGCAGGGAGGAAGGAGGAGGGAGGTGGGAGCATGGATCGGGGGGAGGGCGAAGGGAGAGGGGAGTATGGAGCAAGGGGCACGGAGCAGGGAGCCAGGTGTAGGGAGCACAGAGAAGGGAGGGTGGAGCGCTGAGCAGGGGGCACAGAGCAGGGAGCAGGGAGCACAGAGGATGGAACAGGGAGCAGGAAGCAGTGAACAGGGAACATGGAGTAGGGAGCAGGGAGTGGGAGCATGGAGCACGGAGCAGGGCGTAGAGAGCAGGGAGGAGGGAGAAGGGAGCAGGGACCATGGAGCAGTGAGCACTGGGCAGGAGCCATGGAGCAGGAAGCAGGGAGGAGGGAGCTTGGAGCACCGAGCAAGGAGCAGGGATCAGGGAGCATGGAGAAGGGAGAAGGCAGCAGGAGGCATGGAGCAGGAAGCACGGAGCATGACCACAGAGCAGGGAGCGCACAGTGCAGGGAGCGCACAGTGCAGGGAGCGCACAGTGCAGGGAGCGCACAGTGCAGGGAGCGCACAGTGCAGGGAGCGCACAGTGCAGGGAGCGCACAGTGCAGGGAGCGCACAGTGCAGGGAGCGCACAGTGCAGGGAGCATAGAGCACATAGTAGGGAGCACCGAGCAGGGTGGAGGGAGCAGGGAGGATGGAACATGAGGCACTCAGAGCAGGGAGCTGGGAGGGAAGAGCAGGCAGCAGAGAGCAGGAAGAATGGAGCAAGTATCTGGGAGCAGGAGACAGGGAGCATGGAGCACGGAGCAGGGAGCAGGGAGTAGGGAGCAGGAAGAATGGAGCAAGTATCTGGGAGCAGGAGACAGGGAGCATGAAGCACGGAGCATGGAGCAGGGAGCAGAGAGCAGGAAGAATGGAGCAAGTATCTGGGAGCAGGAGACAGGGAGCATGGAGCACGGAGCATGGAGCAGGGAGCAGAGAGCAGGAAGAATGGAGCAAGTGTCTGGGAGCAGGAGACAGGGAGCATGGAGCACGGAGCAGGGAGCAGGGAGCAGAGAGCAGGAAGAATGGAGCAAGTGTCTGGGAGCAGGAGACAGGGAGCATGGAGCAGGGAGCAGGGAGCAGATAGTATGGAGCTGGGAGAACGGAGCTGGGAGCAGGGAGGGCAGAGCGCAAAGCAGGGAGCGTGGAGCATGGAACAGGGAGCAGGGAACATGGAGCAGGGAGCACTGAGCAGGGAACAGGGAGCACGGACTGCGGAGCAGAGAGCAGGGTGTAAGGGACACGGAGCAGGGTGCACTTGGAGCAGGGAGCACGGAGCAGGAACAGGGAGCACGAAGCAGGGAGCCGGGAGCAGGCAGCAAGGAGTGCAGAGAACAGAGAAGGGAGCACAGAGGTGGCAGCACAGAGCAGGGACCACGAAGCAGGGAGCAGGGAGTATGGAGCACAGAGAACAGAGTAGGGAGCACAGAGGTGGCAGCATGGAGCATGGAGCAGGGAGGAGGGAGCATGGAGCATGGAGCAGGGAGGAGGGAGCATGGAGCATGGAGCAGGGAGGAGGGAGCATGGAGCAGGGAGGAGGGAGCATGGAGCAGGGAGCATGGTGCAGGGAGGAGGGAGCAGGGAGCACAGAGGTGGCAGCATGGAGCATGGAGCAGAGAGCAGGAAGGAGAGAGCAGGGAGCTTGGAGCAGGGAGGAGGGAGCATGGAGCAGGGAGGAGGGAGCATGGAGCAGGGAGGAGGGAGCATGGAGCAGGGAGGAGGGAGCAGGGAGGACAGAGGTGGCAGCATGGAGCATGGAGCAGAGAGCAGGAAGGAGAGAGCAGGGAGCTTGGAGCAGGGAGGAGGGAGCATGGAGCAGGGAGGAGGGAGCATGGAGCAGGGAGGAGGGAGCATGGAGCAGGGAGCATGGAGCAGGGAGGAGGGAGCATGGAGCAGAGCTGCTCTCAGCCTCTCCTTTGATGCTCGAGCTGTTCCTTCACGTCCCTGAGCCACTCAGTGAAAATTTAAATCCCAGTTTAACCTTGTTTGAGCAGTGGTTGGAGACAAAGTGAAGTGATGAGATACGTTTACTTTGACTGGCTATTAATTTGTCTTTAAGGTTTGAAAATAAATACAGTATCTGGGAAAGATGTTGAAAAAGTATTTCTCTATTCTGGACTCGGAAATCCCTACCAGATCTTTCACTGTGTCTGATCGATCTTGCCATTCTGGAGAATCAAAATTGTAATTTCCATCCATGATCATCCTGAGCATCAGCATCTGTTTCCGGTGCCAGAATGGTGGTGATCCACTCAGCAGTGTGTACATGATCACTCCACAGCTCCACCTACACACAGAGCAAGTATACATCAGACTCAGCACACACCCCCTCAAAAAGTATGACTATCAACAAGAGATGGAAGTGGTGCAGTCTGATTACTGATTGTGGCTTGGTGGGTATCTTTCCATTGTTCATTGGGGAAAGTCCCAGCTACAGCCATGACTATTTGTTCATCAGTGCTATTGGGAAATGACTGCTATCCTCAGTATCTCCAGATGAGGAAGAGGAAATATCAGTTTAATCTGCTCCTGATTACTTCCCAGGGGTCCTGCAGCATGGTGTCTGTGCACGTATAAGGTAGCAGTAGCTTGGATTCGAGGTGATTGATCTTCACATAGACATAGACAGGTTGCGAGTGCCAGACGAAATATAATGTGGGGAAGTCAGTGGTTATTCACTTTGATAATAAGAGGAAAGTGGAAAGTTTTTTTAAAAGTTGTGAAATTTGTAATTGTTAATGTTCAGAAAAACTAGGGTGCACTCATCCATAGAATGTTAACAGGCAGAGATAGCAAGCAATGAGGAAGGTGTCGCAATTATTGTTCTGATAAATGTAGGACTGTAGCTTTAAGAATAATCCTGAGTTGTAAGATCACATGATCTATATAAACCAATCAGTTAGCAGCACAGGGAACCTCTCAGGAGATTTCTTCTTTAGTTCTAGAGTCAGATGCACATGTAGGTGCTGCTGTTGTCTGCAAATGAAGTTCAATGTTTCCACCAAGAAAAGATGTCTGGAAAATCAACTCTATAACAGAGGGCAAATAACATGTTGGCTTTTACTGCAAGGGGATTGGTGTACAAGAATTAGGGGCTACAACTTTTGGGGTTTTGGTGAGACACACTGGGACACTGTGTGTAGTTTGGTCTCCACTTACTTGCATTGGAAGCAGTACAGTGATTGGTTCATGGGTTATCCATGTTGTGTAACTTGAGTCTATGTTCTTTATAGTTTAGAAGTTTGAAAGATGATGTCATTGAAATACCCAAGATTCGGAAGGGGTTTGATCGGGTGGACTCTGAGAGGTTGTTTCCCCTGGCTGGGAAACACAGGGGCACAGTGCCAGGATAAGGAACCAATCATTTTGAACTGAGGTGAGGAGTTTCTTCACTCAGAGGGTGGTGAATCTTTGGAATTCTCTACCCCAGAGGGCTGTGGAGGCTCAGTCATTGAGTATGTTCAAAGTAGAGCTTGATAGGTTTCTAGATTCCAATATCATCAAGGGATATGGGGATAGTGTGGGAAACTGGCATTGAGGTAGATCAGCCATAATGTAGCTGAATGGCAGAGCAGGTTCGAGGGGCCGAATGGTCTACTTCTGTACCTATGTTCCTAAGTTCCTAACTAGTTTGTCGTTTAGTAGTGTGCATATTAATCAATTAACCTAATATGATATTCTGATTAATTGTAGGCATTGCATGACACCTGAACATCATGTGACTGTCTCGTTGTTTGTAGTCAAATCCTCACTGGACAAGTGAAAAATACCACATGGCCTCCAGCCATGGAAAGTTATACTTTAATGGTTAAATTAGAGAGCAAGTGCTGCAAAGCCATTGAGGTTGAGCAGTCCGAGTCTGGAACCACCCTGGCAATGAAAACTTATGAGTATAATCACTCCTATGACTCAGGGAAGTTAAAATGATCTATTGTGTAAAGAAAACAAGTGTTGAAAATTTAGCCTTATGTCCTAAATTAGTTTAGTCCTTTTAACTTGTAGTATTGTAAAAAGAGAAGCAGTCACTTTTTTTCCAGAACATGGTTCTGTAAGCTGTAGTTCTCTTGACTTTTAATACTTAGAAACATGTATTAATTGAATGTTTCATTCTGTATTTTATAAGTGTATCTTGCTACCTCAGTCAGCCTTATGCACTGATATATAGATCTTACATATGTGGTAACTCTGTAATTCCTGTATTAGTTTAAGGCTATGCACCACTTGTACCCTTTTACTACTTTTAATTAACTTGTCCCAAGCACTGGCAGACACTACAAAAACATATAATAGCAATTCAGTTCCCGTATCCAAAACATATTGATAGGTGCCTGCCCTCATTAGAATTCTGCAGGATATCTATACATCAATTTGACATTTTGAATGATGAATACAAATGTTAATCATTAGAGCTTGACATCACACACTCTCTTATCTCAAATAAGCAGGCAAGGGAAATATCTTAAGGCACCCCACTATCTCAGTAGAAATCCATAAAATTTAACAAAAGAACAGAAAAAGCTATACTGAGGAGGACGGTCCCACGGGTAATTGATACATTAGAGGGCCAATTAGGAGATAACAGGCAATGACATCAATAGATAACCATACCCTCAAGGAACCAGTCAGAAACTGATCACGCACCACCCGAACCGATCAAGGGCTGATCATCCATTTCCTGAGGCAATCAGAATTCAGGAATATGATTGATCAGGTACATGGGTTGTAGTTTGGGAAGAATTAAAAAGCACTAGCTTTGAGCTGCTAGGCATGCTGAATTTGAAACTGAAGACAAAAGATTGCTTTCCAGCTGGGAGCACAAGACCACAGAAATGACTGAGAGAGACAACAAGAGAGAGAGAGAGAGAGAGGATTGTGCGTTGTCTTGCACTCTAGGCTGCATTGGTAAGCAAGAAGAGTGTTGAGCCAGTAAAGTTGCTGCCTAGCGTTAAGTATTACTTTTGTTGCTTAATAAACTGAGTTACATCAAAATGAAAGCAAAATACTGTGGATGCTGGAAATCTGAAGTAAAAACAGGAAATGCTGTAAAACTCAGCAGGTCTGGCAGCATCTGTGGAGAAAGAAACAGAGTTAACATATCAAAACATTAACCCTGTTTCTCGCTCCTCAGATGTTGCCAGACCTGCCAGGATTTTACAGCATTTCCTGTTTTTATTCCTGAGTTACATCACTAGATTGTCTCCTGTTGCATGAATGGTTGAAGTCTTATAAGAACAAATTAAGTTTGAATGAGTGCAGACTTATGGATTTGGAGGTTAATCATCATCCCCCAGAAAACTAATAGTGCCTGGAAAAATCTCACATTGCCTAATGAAAGCCCAAATCCCCATAACCCCAAAACAGGTCTAAAATTCTCCAGATTTGAGAGGGAGATGTAGAATCCTTCTTTACTGCTTTTGAAAAAGCAGCAGCTTAACTACATTTACCCTAGGAACTGTGGGCACGGATGATCCATGGTCAGTTAACAGGAAGAGCCCAAGAGATCCTCTCCACCCTGTCTTCCGAAGTGACTGCTGGTTACAGACTAAGGATGCAATCCTGCTTGTCTATGAACTGGGGCCAGAAGCCTATTGTCAGCAATTCAGAAACTCAAACATATGTGGAATTTGAAAGAGTCAAACAAATGGCTTTTGACCAATGGTTGTGTGCTTTGAAGATAGAGCGTACTTCTGATGGAATAAGGGAATTGGTGTTGTTCTTGGAGTTTAAAAATTGCCTCTCATACATTCTAATAATGCACCTTGAAGAATAAAAGATTACTTCAGCAAGGGCAGCTGCCGTGAAGGCCAAAGATCATGAATTGACTCACAGGCAGGCTTGGCTCAAATAGTATCAGCAGAGAAAGGATAAGAGAGAGACAAAGGGAAAGGAAATAGATCCTAAGGGAAAAGAGAATAGGGAAAAATGGGGAACCAATCTCTAACTTTGAAAAGAATGTAGAAGGTAAAGCTGCAGGAGCACACCCTGTTCTGATTGTTGCAAACTGCTGGCATGTAAAGAAAGCCACAGGCAGAATTCCAATGCAGCCTGTACCCAGAATCACAACAATCATAACCCTTTGTGGAATATGAAGGAAGGTACACTAACCAGCCAGAGCTTTGGGTGTAATGGGGAAATGGTCCCTTAGTGGCTCCAAAGTACCAGGAAAGGAGATTAACATAGTTCAGGACACTGCTGGTGGGAGAATTGAAGATTTCCCACGCAGAAGCAGGAGAGATTCCAGAATGATAGTTAAAAGGACTAACTGTAGAAAGTGCTGAGGTACCATTAATAAAAATTCAATTAAAGAGTGAACTGGGCTGGTGATGGTGGATATAATCTCAAGTTTTCCCATGCAGGGGGTCACCCTTTTAATAAGAAATTACCTCTCAAGCTGGAAAGTGTTACATCCCAAAATTCAGGAACAGTCCAGTGAGGCTGGACAAATTGAACAGTTTCAGCAGGGGTGCAGAAGCCTAACGAGGGCAAACTCAACCCATGAAAGTTGAAATGGCTTAGCAAAAGCCCAAAGAGTAAACAGGCACCAGGCAAGTCCCCATGCAAGCCAAAAGACAGTGAGGAAGAGGCCCCACTTAGCTGAAGAGCCTGACTGAAGTCCTTTGCATGTCAAAGCTTAGTGAGTTGAAAGGCAGAAAAGGGATTGATGGAACTTCTAAATCGAAATTCACCCCAGAAAGGACTGAAGTCTGAGTGATCCTGAAGAGTTAATGGCAGTTAGCACTGAATTGAAAGGTCTTGTCTGTACTGAAACAGTACAGGTATTGACTGCATTTGTCAGTGTTGAATCTCAGAATTCCACTGCACACATAGAGGCCAGTGGGCTCAGTTCAAAACATGATTGAGATAAATTAATTTGTGAGTTAAGAGGCAGACAGAGAAAAAAGCAAAAACTCAAAACATAAAAGCTATGGACCTAACTTAAAAGGAATTAAAATAAAATCTGATCTGAGTGGAATGAGAAGAAACTGAGAGATATTAAAATGTTCACAGAACAGACCAAACAAGAATACCACATCTTTTTGCTATAACATAAAATGCATCTAAATGACACTTTTGTATCAGCAAGAAGGGGCTTTGAACAAAGAAGGGACAAGATACTGGTACAGAAAGAGGCCATTGCTAACTTTGTTATCCCAAAATGAGAATTTAAAGTATTTAAGTCTGGGAAGTGAACAGGACACCCTTCCAGGTAAAGAAGCGACATATGATTTAACTACAGGTTCAACTGGTACATTCTTTGTCAAGTTTAACAGTGAAAATGTTGCAGACAGATAGTCCATTGAAGTTCAAAATTTAAAATCAGTGCAAACTATTGTAAAGATTGGGAAAAAGAGAAGGAAGAAATCCACCCAGATAAAATATACTTGAAAAATATTAGGAGGAGGAAGGCAATAGGAAACTGTATTGCATCAGCCATGTGTGTGTGTAGAAATAAATGTCTGTATTTCTTTATCTTCTGCTTCCGCAATGTAATTTTCATTTTTATTTCTGTTTTTTCCTGTAAGTTGGGAGGTATGTCACAAATGTGTAGTTGTGGTAAAGAAACCTAATCTTTCTTTTAAATGAACATCAGGAGCCTAAAAAATGGCTGTCAAAAGTTACCTGACCTTTACAACTGCAATAATAAAAACAAAAAACTACTGCAGATGCTGGAAATCCAAAACAAAAACAAAATTACCTGGAAAAACTCAGCAGGTCTGGCAGCATCAGCGGAGAAGAAAAGAGTTGACGTTTCGAGTCCTCATGACCCTTCAGCAGAACTGAGTGAAGTTAGGAGAGGGGTGAAATATAAGCTGGTTTAAGGTCGGGTGGGGGGGGGGGGAGAGAAGTTGGGGGTTGGGGGGTTGTAGGGACAAGCAAGCAGTGATACAGATGATCAAAAGATGTCACAGACAAAGGAACAAAGACGTGTAAAAGGTGGTGATATTATCTAAGAGAATGTGCTAATTAAGAATGGATGGCAGGACATTCAAGGTACAGCTCTAGTGGGGGTGGGGTGGAAAGACTGACAGGGTATTATAGTTATAGATTTAAAAATAATGGAAATAGGTGGGAAAAGAAAAATCTATATAAATTATTGGAAAAAACAAAAGGGAGGGGGAAGAAACGGAAATGGGGGTGGGGATGGGGGAGGGAGTTTAAGATCTAAAGTTGTTGAATTCAATATTCAGCCCGGAAGGCTGTTAAGTGCCTAGTAGGAAGATGAGGTGCTGTTCCTCCAGTTTGCGTTGGGCTTCAGTGGAACAATGCAGCAAGCCAAGGACAGACGTGGGCAAGAGAGCAGGGTGGAGTGTTAAAATGGCAAGCGACAGGGAGGTTTGGGTCTTTCATGCGGACAGACCGCAGGTGTTCTGCAAAGCGGTCGCCCAGTTTGCGTTTGGTCTCTCCAATGTAGAGGAGACCGCATTGGGAGCAACGAATGCAGTAGACTAAGTTAGAGGGAATGCAAGTGAAATGCTGCTTCACTTGAAAGGAGTGTGTGGGCCCTTGGACGGTGAGGAGAGAGGAAGTGAAGGGGCAGGTGTTGCATCTTCTGCGTGGGCATGGGGAGGTGCCATAGGTGGGGGTTGAGAAGTAGGGGGTGATGGAGGAGTGGACCAGGGAGTCCCGTCTCATCCGACGCCTCAACAAGAAACTTTTTCTCTTTCTCTCAAGTGCTAAGGAATGCAAGCTCCAACAACTCATCGACCCCAACACCCATCTGGGACCCTCCACCCCTGCTTGTCCCTCCGTCCCCACCCCATCTTCCAATCCCAGCCGCAGCCGCGTATTCACTATACCCCCTGACCTTCCCCTCTCCGATGCTGAACGTTCAGTGCTCAGCAAAGGACTTAGTTTCATACCCTTACGCCCTCATCTCAATGAATTTCGGGCTCGGCACGATCCTGAACTCTTCTTCCGCCGTCTTCGTCTCTGTGCTCACTTCTTTGGACAGGAGTCCTCTCCCCGTTCAACGGATCCTTTTACCCACCTCCAATATTCTCCCTCCACCTGGATCCCTCCCTCTGGATTCTTACCTTCTCTTGATCTTTTCATTGAGAACTGTCGGCGTGACATTAGTCGTCTCAATTTCTCTGCTCCTCTCACCCATTCTAATCTGTCTCTCTCTGAACTTACTGCACTCCGTTCTCTCAGGTCCAACCCTAACATTGTCATCAAACCCGCTGACAAGGGTGGTGCTGTTGTTGTCTGGCGCACTGACCTCTACCTCGCAGAGGCTGAGCGTCAACTCGCAGACACTTCCTCCTACCTCTCCCTGGACCATGACCCCACCACTGAACATCAAGCCATTGTTTCCAGGACTGTCACTGACCTCATCTCCTCTGGAGATCTTCCTCCCACAGCTTCCAACCTGACAGTCGCCCAACCTCGGACGGCCCGCTTCTACCTCCTACCCAAAATCCACAAACAGAACTGTCCCGGCAGACCGATCGCGTCAGCCTGTTCCTGCCCCAGGGAACTCATTTCTCGTTATCTTGACTCCCTTCTCTCTCCCCTTGTCCAGTCCCTTCCCACCTACATCCGTGATTCCTCTGACAACTTACGTCACATCAACAATTTCCAGTTCCCTGGCCCCAACCGCTTCCTCTTCACCATGGACGTCCAAACCCTCTACACCTCCATCCCCCACCAGGATGGTCTGAGGGCCCTTAGCTTCTTTCTTGAACAGAGGCCCGAACAATCCCCATCCACCACTACTCTCCTCTGTCTGGCTGAACTTGTTCTCACACTGAACAATTTCTCCTTTAACTCCTCCCACTTCCTCCAAATAAAAGGTGTGGCTATGGGTACCCGCATGGGCCCCAGCTATGCCTGTCTCTTTATGGGGTTTGTGGAACATTCCTTGTTCCAGTCCTACTCCGGCCCCCTCCCACAACTCTTTCTCTGGTACATCGATGATTACTTCGGTGCGGCTTCATGCTCTCATCAGGACCTGGAAAAATTTATTAATTTTGCTTCCAATCTCCACCCCTCCATCATTTTCACATGGTCCATCTCTGACACTTCCCTTCCCTTCCTTGACCTCTCTGTCTCAATTTCTGATGATAGACTGTCCACCAATATTCATTAGAAGCCTACCGACTCCCACAGCTACCTCGACTACAGCTCCTCACACCCCGCTTCCTGTAAGGACTCCATCCCATTCTCTCAGTTCCTTCACCTCCGTCGCATCTGTTCTGATGATACTACCTTCAAAAACAGTTCCTCTGACATGTCCTCCTTTTTCCTTAACCGAGGTTTTCCACCCACGGTCGTTGACAGGGCCCTCAACCGTGTCCGGCCCATTTCCCGCGCATCCGCCCTCACGCCTTCTCCTCCCTCCCAGAAACATGATAGGGTCCCCCTTGTCCTCACTTATCACCCCACCAGCCTCTGCATTCAAAGGATCATCCTCCGCCATTTCCGCCAACTCCAGCATGATGCCACCACCAAACACATCTTCCCTTCACCCCCCCCGGCGGCATTCCGTAGGGATCGTTCCCTCCGGGACACCCTGGTCCACTCCTCCATCACCCCCAACTCCTCAACCCCCACCTATGGCACCTCCCCATGCCCATGCAGAAGATGCAACACCTGCCCCTTCACTTCCTCTCTCCTCACCGTCCAAGGGCCCAAACATTCCTTTCAAGTGAAGCAGCATTTCACTTGCATTTCCTCTAACTTAGTCTACTGCATTCGTTGCTCCCAATGCGGTCTCCTCTACATTGGAGAGACCAAACGCAAACTGGGCGACCGCTTTGCAGAACACCTGCGGTCTGTCCGCAAGAAAGACCCAAACCTCCCTGTCGCTTGCCATTTTAACACTCCACCCTGCTCTCTTGCCCACATGTCTGTCCTTGGCTTGCTGCATTGTTCCACTGAAGCCCAACGCAAACTGGAGGAACAGCACCTCATCTTCCGACTCGGCACTTTACGGCCTTCCGGGCTGAATATTGAATTCAACAACTTTAGATCTTAAACTCCCTCCCCCATCCCCACCCCCATTTCCGTTTCTTCCCCCTCCCTTTTGTTTTTTCCGGTAATTTATATAGATTTTTCTTTTCCCACCTATTTCCATTATTTTTAAATCTATAACTATAATAGCCTGTCAGTCTTTCCACCCCACCCCCACTAGAGCTGTACTTTGAGTGTCATGCCATCCATTCTTAATTAGCACATTCTCTTAGATAATATCACCACCTTTAACACCTCTTTGTTCCTTTGTCTGTGACATCTTTTGATCATCTGTATCACTGCTTGCTTGTCCCTACTACCACCGCCCCCACCCCCCCGCAACTTCTCTCCCACACCCCACCTTAAACCAGCTTATATTTCACCCCTCTCCTAACTTCACTCAGTTCTGCTGAAGGGTCATGAGGACTCGAAATGTCAACTCTTTTCTTCTCCACTGATGCTGCCAGACCTGCTGAGTTTTTCCAGGTAATTCTGTTTCTGTTTTACACCTGTTTGTTCAGCTTTGAGAAGGCTCCAAATGCATTGCAAGTAGACACACCCAGACAGGTATTCAATGTGCATTTCTACAAGGGTGAACAGAAACTCATTGTGGCTTCTCTGGAGATGTGAATACTCTTCCCTGTCTCACCAAACCTGGAAGAATGGGAGCCATTCAAATTAATGACTGAGACGTTTGAAAGCTCTGAAAAAGAGTCATACAGACTCGAAATGTTAACTGTTTCTCTCTTTCCGCAGATGCTGCTGAGTTTTTCCGGTATTTTCTATTTTTATTTCAGATTTCCAGCATCCGCAGTATTTTGTTTTTATTTTACGTTTAAAAGGTTAATTACCTTGGCTAAAAGACATTGGATAGGACGATATCCCCAGACCTGCACTAACCCAATACCTAATATTCAACAGTTTGGGATAGCAACCATTTTGGGTTTTGAATTATTGTATAAAATCAGGCTGAGAACAGTCATTTTGTGCAGAGAGCTCTGTAAGACAGCTCTTAGCTGTGAACAGCATGCACAGCTGGGTTTATCTTTGCCACTGGGAGACACAGAGGATATTGTGCAGAAATCATCACTGTTCCACGGACACAGGAATCCAGGCAGTTTTTATGTGTTATGCCAGCAGAACCAGTAAAGAAAAAGGGGCCTTCAGTGACGACAGGCAGATGCTGCGCTGACATAAGGTCACTTCAGACCTCCCTGCTTACCGTAGATGGATGGGCACCGAGCTGGGAAACTTGGTGCCCAAACCATCACCCACACTGGCACTGACCAGCTGAGGTCAATGCCGCTGTGAGGGCTTGCAGATCTGAGCGCATCCCCAGGAAACCCTGATTGCTCTCCTGGAGGAGCCTTTACACGAGAGTCGTCACTCCATGGAAGAAGCATGGCGCTCGGACATGAGGCTTATTACATCGGTGATGCTCCGCGTGGACTCCTCCAGCACGGAGACCATGCCATGCATAACCTCATGTATCTCCGCCAGATCCTCCCGCACTCCCTGCTGCACTTCCAGCGTTTGCTGCCTCACGGACGACTCCAGAGGCACATCATCAGCCACCGACCGAGCATGTACCTGGCCCCCTGCAGTCCTCCAACTGCTGGCACCATGGGCACTCTCTGTTTCGCCCGCACCTCAAGTGAGTGTGAAGTGCCCTCACCGCTGTGCCCTGGGACACTCGCCGATGATCTAATTCCCACTAAGGTGCTAGTATCTGCGCTGGTGCCTGCCTGGCAGAGATGGTGTGACACTGGTGAGTCCAATTGTTCAGGGTCCTCAGGGGTGAGAGGTGGCCCCTCTGCCTCCCCCTCCCGGCCCTGCTCCAGTGTTGCTGAAAGGAAGAACAAGGACATTTGATTAGTTAAAGTGGAGACAATGTCAATATGCATGCCGCTCCCCCAGATTATTATGCGCTCATCCTTCCATAATCAATGGTCAACCCATGTTGCTAACTTCAATCACTGAACATTCAGCAGTGCCATGGCTACTGGGACACACATGGTGACCACAGTGCTCGGCAAACATACTTCCCCGTGGCATCCCAGCCTCATTGCCACCGGTGGACCTGGGCACATGGCGCCTCTCCAAATCCATGCCCTGCTGCTTGAATCGAGTCACGATGGCCAACTGGGCCTGGCCTCCGCCAGTCTGCATCCGCTTGGCGGAATTGTGTGCAGTCTTCTCCTGAAAAGAGAGGAGTATTGATTAGTCCAGCCTGCACCTGAATTCCCATCGCACCCCTGCCGCCCCAGCCAGAGTGGGATATTGCAGGGTTCCAGTGCTTCGTCACCCTGCAGCTGCCGCACACTCACACCAAGAAGCCAGGGCTGACCACCCCCCTAGCCCAAATGCAGCCTCCGTCACATTTGGCACCACACAATCTAACCTTGCAAAACAAGGAGGTGGAACACAATGCAAAGGGCAGCAGATGGATTGGTGCCCCGCCACCTGGAAGCTCCCCTCCCAGCATGTTAGCACCCTGACTTTGACATGCTTCCCAGTTCCAGCACTATGCCTAGGTGCAGATCCTTGAGTTTGCCCCCGATTCTATACTCTGGGTTCAGTGTCACACATGCTGCAGGCGCAGAACCCATCTCAGCACAACCCTCTCAGGGTGAACTAGGCATGGGCAATATCTGCTGGCCCACCCAGCGAGGGAAACATGCCGTGAATGATTCAATGCAGTAACTGCACTTAGAGTTGTTGTGGGATGGGTGGGGGTTTGGGGGCAAGGCTGCCTGCTGTATTACGGTACAACACGTACTCTGCCAACACGGTACTCACCCTTCTCGAGTGTAGGAGGTCGCCGAATCGCTTGCGGCACTGGACCCATGTGCGTTGCACCACGTCATGGGAGCTGACTATCTCAGCCACCTCCTCCCAGGCATGTTTGATCAGGTGGGGGGGGCCTCCACCTCCCATCCCTTGGAATGAGGACCTCCCACCGTGCTGCCACCTCCTCCAGGAGGGCAGCTAGGCACTCATCGGAAAACCGAGGGGCACACTGCCCCCCTGCCCTACCCTGTCTGGGAAGAGCTTCCTGCAGTTAGCATCGCGGTGAAGCAGTCTGGGAAGAGCGTCAAAGGTGAGAGCTGATTGGTGAGTAGCGGGTTCAGTGTCACACATGCTGCATTGTTTTTCTCCAATTTAAAATAGATTAAGCTAAGGAAAGGTAAAGGTTCTAGTTTTTATTTAAAGTATACAAATAATTTAACTTTTTTTTACTGTACTTAACTTAAAGGGTTTTTTTCAACTAGAGGCATGGCAGGGCAGCTCATTATGTACCGCCTGCAACATGTGGGAAGTCCTAGATGCTCCTTGCGCTCTGACTGGCCACATGTGCAGGAAGTGCCACCAGCTGCAGCTACTTGAGCTCCATGTTTCGGAGCTTGAGCGGCAGCTGGAGGCACTGAGGTGTATCCGCAAGGCTGAGAGTTTCATGGATAGCACATTTTTAGACGTGGTCACCCCACCGCTTACGGAAGTGCAGACAGAGAGGGAATGGGTGACCATCAGTCAGAAGAAAGGTGTCAGGCAGGTAGTCAGGAAATCCCCAGGGTATATCTTGCTTGAGGACCGTTTTTCTGTGTTGGAAAACGGTGAGAGTGACGGTTCCACTGGGGAGCGCAGCGCGCTCATGGCACTGAGTGGCTCAGCTGCACAGGGTGGGAGGTAAAAGAGGGGAAGAGCAATAGTGGTAGGAGACTCGATAGTAAGAGGAACAGACAGGTGTTTCTGCGGCCATAGACGTGACTCCAGGATGGTACGTTGCCTCCCTGGTGCCAGGGGCAAGGATATCACTGAACAGCTACAGGGCATTCTAAAGGGGGAGGGCAAACAGATAGAGATCGTGGTACATATTGGTACCAACGACATAGGTAGAAAGAGGGATGAGGTCCTGCAAGCAGAATTTAGGGAGCTAGGAAACAGATTAAAAAACAGGACCTCAAAGGTAGTAATCTCTGGATTACTTCTGGTGCCATGGGCTAGTGAGTATAGAAATAGGAGGTTAGTCCAGATGAATGCGTGGCTGGAGAGATGGAGCAGGAGGGAGGGCTTTAGATTTTTGGGACATTGGGACCGTTTCTGGGACCTGTATAAGGTGGACGGATTGCACCTGAACCGGAATGGGACCAACATCCTTTTGGGAAGGTTTGCTAGTGCTGCTGGGGAAGGTTTAAACTAACTTGGCAGGGGATGGGATCCTGAGAGGAGGTTCAGCAGGGAGAGATGCAAAGCCAAAATTAGAAGAGAGAGCAAGTGAATCTGGAAGGCATAGAAATTATAGGCCACTCAAGGCACAAGGGAGTTTGGCAAGGTTGGATGGTACTTATTTTAATGCAAGCAGTCTGACAAATAAGGCAGATGCGTTGAGGGCACAAATTAACACATGGAAGTATGATGTCATTGCTGTCACAGAGACATGGTTAAGACACTGGCAGGATTGGCAGCTCAATATTCCAGGATATGGGGTCTTCAGGCGAGACAGGGAAGGAGGTAAAAGATGAAGGGGTATCGCAATATTGATCAAGGAATCAATTACAGCTGTAAGGAGGGATGACATCTTAGAAAGCTCCTCAAATGGAGCCATATGGGTAGAACTGAAAAACAAAAAAGGAGCAATCACATTGCTGGGGGTGTACTATAGGCCCAGTCAGAGAGAAATAGAAGAGCAGATATGTAGGAAAATTTCAGAGAAGTGTGAAAATAATAGGGTAGTGATAGTGGGTGATTTCAACTTCCCCAACATTTACTGGGTTAGTCGGAGTGTGATAGGTTTAGAGGGAGCAGAATTCTTAAAATGCATCCAGGAGAGCTTTTTAAGCCAGTATGTAGAAGGTCCTACAAGACCAGGGGCGGTCCTGGACTTAATTTTAGGGAATGAAGCCGGGCAAGTGGTAGAGGAATCAGTGAGGGAGCATTTTGCAGATAGTGATCATAACTCCGTTAGATTCAAGGTTGTTATGGAAAAGGTTAAGTATGGCCCAGAAATCAGAGTTCTAAATTGGGGGAAGGCCGGTTTTAATAAGATCAGATATGATTTGGCCAGAGTGGACTTGGAGCAGCTACTTTTAGGTAAATCTGCATCAGAGCAATGGGACTCATTCAAGAAAGAAATATGGAGAGTACAGGGTCAACATATTCCAGTAAAGACAAAGAGTGGGACTAACAAATCCAGGGAACCCTGGATGTCGAGGGATATACAGGATTGGATAAAGAGAAAAAGGGAGGCTTATGGCAGATATCGAGGGCTCAAAACAGCGGAAGCCCTAGAGGAGTATAGAATGCATAGGGGGGAACTTAAAAAGGAAATTAGAAGAGCAAAAAGGGGGCATGAAAAAACATTGGCAGGAAAAATAAAGGAAAATCCAAAGTTATTTTACAAGTACATTAAGAGTAAGAGGATAACTAGGGAAAGAGTCGGTCCCATTAAGGACCATAGTGGTAATTTGTGTGTGGAGCTGGAAGACGTAGGTAGGGTTCTAAATGCTTTGTGTCGGTGTTCACAGGTGAGAGGGACGATGTGGGTATGGAAATCAGGCAGAAGGACTGACATATAATTAAAGAAATTAGCATAGAAAGGAAGGAGGTTCTAAGTGGTCTGACAGGCTGAAAAGTAGATAAATCTCCAGGCCTGGATGAAATCTATCCCAGACTGTTGAGTGAGGCACAGGAGGAGATAGCAGGGGTGCTGGCAATAATTTTCAATACCTCTCTGGCCATAGGAGAGGTGCCAGAGGACTGGAGGACAGCCAGTGTGGTACTGGTATTCAAGAAGGGAGGAAGGGATAAACCAGGGAACTACAGGCCAGTCAGTCTAACCTCAGTGGTGGGGAAAATATTGAAAGCAATTCTGAGGGACAGAATTAATCTACATTTGGAGAGGCAGGGATTAATCAAGGA
Organism: Cetorhinus maximus; assembly: GCF_964194155.1. Taxonomy (NCBI): domain Eukaryota; kingdom Metazoa; phylum Chordata; class Chondrichthyes; order Lamniformes; family Cetorhinidae; genus Cetorhinus; species Cetorhinus maximus. The sequence continues at coordinate 57,060,845 of NC_135887.1, forward strand.
CAGTCAGCATGGTTTTGTTAAGGGGAGGTCATGTTTGACCAAGTTTATTGAATTTTTCGAAGAGGTGACCAGGTTTGTAGATGAGGGCAATGCATTTGACGTAGTCTACTTGGACTTCAGCAAGGCTTTTGATAAGGTCCCACATGGGAGACTGATAACGAAGGTAAGAGCCCATGGGATCCAAGGCAATTTGGCAAATTGGATCCAGAACTGGTTGAGTAGCAGGAAGCAGAGGGCGATGGTCGAAGGGTGTTTTTGTGACTGGATGCCTGTGTCCAGTGGGGTCCCACAGGGATCGGTTTTGGGTCCCTTGCTGTTTGTGGTATATATAAACGATTTAGACTTGAATTTGGAGGGTTTATCAGTAAGTTCGCGGATGAAAATAGTGAGGAGGATAGCCTACAGGAGGATATAGGTGGGCTGGTCAGATGGGCCGATCAGTGGCAAATGGAATTTAATCCGGATAAGTGTGAGGTGATGCACTTGGGCAGGACAAACAAGGCACGGGAATACACGATGAATGGTAGGACCCTGGGAAGTACCAAGGATCAGAGGGACCTTGGTGTGCATGTCCACCGGTCCCTTAAGGTAGTGGGACAGGTAGATAAGGTGGTTAAGAAGGCATACGGGATACTGGCCTTTATTAGCCAAGGCATAGAATATAAGAGCAGGGAGGTTATGCTGGAATTGTATAAAACGCTGGCTAAGCCACAGCTAGAGTATTGCGTGCAGTTCTGGAATACGCATTATAGGAAGGAAGTGATTGCACTAGAGAGAGTGCAGAGGAGATTTACCAGGATGTTGCCTGGGCTGGAGAGTTTTAGTTATGATGAGAGATTGGATAGACTGGGGTTATTTTCCTTGGAGCAGAGGAGATTGAGGGGGTACATGATTGAGGTGTATAAAATCATAGAGTAGACAGGAAGGAACTTTTGCCCTTGGTGGAGGGATCAATAACCAGAGGGCATAGATTTAAGGTAAGGAGCAGAAGGTTTAGAGGGGATGTGAGGAATAATTTTTTCACCCAGAGGGTGTTGGGAATCTGGAACTCACTGCCTGAAAGGGTGGTAGAGGCAGAAACCCTCATAACATTTAAGAAGTATTTGGATGTGCACTTGCGTTGCCATGGCATACAAGGCTATGGGCCTAGTGCTGGAAAATGGGATTAGAATAGTTAGGTACTTGTTTGACCGGCGCAGACCCGATGGGCCTTTTTCTGTGCTGTAGACCTCTATGACCCTCCGGCCTGGCCTGCCCCACTGGCCCACCCTCCGGCCTGGCCTGCTCTCCAGCAGCCCTCTGGTGAGCCCTTCTACTTGCCATTGTGATCAGCCATTCCAAGGCTGCCAGTGCTTTATTTAAACAGGCCGCCGGGTCACCATTGGACTTGGTGGTCAATGCACTCACACCGCCGCCTGACCACTCCCGTTATCCTCGGGAGTCGCGCATTACGCTGGGCACGCCTTAATTGGCCTGCCTGTGTAAAATGGCGTCGCGGACCCGATCACACCCGTTCCCGACCGGCCCGCCCAACATGGGGAAAATTCTCCCCATGGAGACTGTTTTGAAATCTCGGCCCAGAACTTCCATTCCTCCAAGGTTGTACCCGAGAAGTACCCCAGGAGATGCGTTGGGGGAACCCCTGGATATCCGCTCGTAAGGATTGCATGGCAATTGCCCAAGAAGATCAAACTTCCGATGGACCGGGAACAATCCAATACTCTGATTTAAATCGCAGACTTCAGATGGTACCGACTCCCTCAGCAGAATAGCTACCCAGGAAAAGTTAGAACAATTAAAGCCACTTCAAGATCCTGGTAATTATACTACTGATCCCCCAACCTCTTCTACTGGACCCGTACCATCCTCCACTGGACCCCATGACTACCCCAGACCACTCACCCCCAAATAACTTTGTGACCTCGCAACTACTCCCCAATTACCCCCTGCTTCCCGACACCACAACTACTCCCCCACACTCCCAAACATCCACTACACCTTCACCTGCACCCACCCAACTACCCCCTGACTGCCCTCCCTACTGGACTCTGACTACACTCCCGACTACCTTCCTGACACCCAACTACACTCCTGTTCCCACAACTCTCCACCCTATCCCGACAACACTCCCGACCCCCAACTACCTTCCGATCTCCCCCAATCACCCCTCCATACCCCCAACACCATCCCTGACCATTCATTCGCTCCTTCCGACAACCTCCCACCCTCTGTCTGGCCAACTGACATCCCTGATCCATCCTACCCACCATAATCCATCTTAGCCCCACAACCCATCCCAGAGCCCCGCTGACCCAAGTTACCCCCCATTCCTCCCCCGACACATCCTACAAGCCCCCTGATCCATTCTACACCCCAACCCATCCTACAAGCCCCCTGATCCATTCTACACCCCAACCCATCCTACAAGCCCCCTGATCCATTCTACACCCCAACCCATCCTACAAGCCCCCTGATCCATTCTACCCAGCTTTCCTCCCCCAACCCATCCTACAAGCCCCCTGATCCATTCTACCCCGCATTCCTCCCCCGACCCATCCTACAAGCCCCCTGACCCAACTTACCCTGCATTTCTACCCCCCGATCCATTCTACCCTCTGACCCATTCTATCCCCGGCCCCATCCTACCCACCTGTGACCCATCCTATCCCCTGATTTATCCTACCTCCTGATCCATCCTACCGCCCCCTCCGATCTATCCTAGCTCCCTGACCCATTCTACCCCTGACCTGTTGGGATGGTGTTGGTTACAGGACATGTCTGTTAAAAAATGTCTTTGTATTCTTCTGTATGTTAACAGCTAGTCTTTATTAACTAATTGTATCTATATACAACTATACAGTAAAGGGTATAGACAACGAATTATCTTCAATGTCTAGACCTTTACAGTCTGTGGCCAACACCACATTGAGCCGAGGTCTGGATCAGATGCCTTCTTACATCACTGTGTGGGCAGTACTATACTCAGTCCCACATTAACCCTATATATACCAGACCCTTATACTACACCTCCCCCTAAGTCTTTATCCCATGGATTTAGAGTTGCTTTAGTTTACTTCAACTATTACATTGTTATAAATCTTATGCATTTACCTTATGGTTACAACCTTAATACTATCCCAATATTATTTCAATTATAGTATTCACATTAACAACATTCTCAGTATCCTATCTCCCCCTTCAAGCCTTTGGAGTTAGAGGTTCAGGTGGTCTGGAGGACTTATAACCCTTCCACATCTTGTTCACCGTTCTGTTAGGAGAGTGGTAGCTCTGGTGATTCTGGATCTTGTTGTTGGCTTGGAGGTTGGACTGGCATTTAGATTTACTTTCATTCTTTTCTTCCATTGTTTAATGTTGACCTACACCTGGTCAGTTCAGTTGCTGTGTCAAAGCATGGTTGCTGTTACTCTCGATCGTTTCTTGTGAGGTGGGCGAAGATGGTATTCGTCTCCTTGGTGCTGCTTTCTCTTTTTCCATGGGGGCCGTCGCTAAGCCTTCTGAGGCTGAGGAAGAACATTCCTGTGGTGAAAAGAAGGTTTCATGGCATGCTCATCTCTGCTTTTTGTTGTTGATAATGATAGACAGCTACCCGGCTGCAGCATCCCTTGTTGTTGTGGCAGTGAGGGCACAGTGGCTAGTGTGTCGACCAGCTGTACCTTTGTCGTAGTGGGAGGTAGAGGCTTCTCAGATTGCTGATCATTCTGTGGTACCACTATGACCAGAGATGCCATGGTCGTCTTGTGGGCGATAGGTTGGTCTGACCACTGGAGACTTTTTGGGACCTGGAATGATAGTGGACAAACCTGCTCCACAAAGACAAAAGAGAGATCAAAGGTGAAATCTGAGTCTGAACAGTCTGTAGTGTTTGAGTGTTCTGGTTGGCTAATGACAGCGATAGGAGATCTAGGGTGGTCAGGAGACAGAAAGGCTGGTTACAAATGACGTATATCAGCTCAAAGGTCTCTTCACTGCTCCATGTTGTATTGTCTCCATTGATCAGTTTTTCCTGGGGGAGTATAATTCCTCTGTGCTATCCTTCCAGCTCATTCTGTAACTGCACTTCTGCCAATTGTTTTTGAGATACCTCACGTTCCTTACCTTTGCTTGCCATTGGGTGCTGTCTTTTGCCCTTTTGTCATTTTGCAGGGGGCTTTTTATGCCTGTTTTTAAACTCTGCACTCTCCTCAGCTTGAAGATTAAAATGTTTGTCAAAGGCTGTTAATAGTTCTTCGAGGCTGGTTACAGATTCATCAATGCTTTGCATCAGGATAATGGCATGTGCAAGATCACCAAACCAGGAATGAAAGGCAATAATCTGGGCTTCCTCTGATTTTTTTACAGAGACCTGATGTACTCAAGTAATGTAAAAAGTCACTTCTCAAGGATGTCAAATGTCCTGTTGGATTTGGCCCTGGGGTTGGTCTAAACTGACCTGATCCATGGCCATTTAATTTTTTTTTGCAGTTACAAATTTAAATGTTGTAGCCTTTTTAAGAATGTTGGTGCAATAACTTTTTTTTCTGCTCTCTTCTTTCTGCTCTGTCAGTTTCAGTGATCAAACTACTTGATTCCCCAGTAAAGGTCAAAAGAAGTCAACCTGCAACCTGCCCCTCAAAGCTTAGGAATCAGCTGAAGACATTTTTTTTTAACTTTGCCTGCTATTTTTAACAACTATATTTTTCTCTTGTTGCAACTTGTTGCAACTCTCCAGATTTCAAGATGGTGTTGCCAGTCTCTTTGGCGACAAGGGGAGTTCCTGTGCTTGCTGGTTGTGGCAGGGTCAGCAAAATGGAGGAGGCACTTGGAAGAAATTTTTTTAACATTGGCTGCATGGGTTGGTTGTTGGCCGACTTCTTTTGATCAGCAATTTTACTGTTTCGAGTAGCGAGGCATTCAAATTCGACTCAGGCTTGCTTTTCTACAAACCTGCCATTCGTGATGTTCCCGAGAGGCTGGGTAATTTAATTAATCTTTTGTTTTGTTTTCCGAACTCGAAGGCCATGTTTTGAGGCTTAGAGTCGGGGATTGGGATTAACGATGGGTTTCACTCAAGTGGCATTTCTGGCTGGATTAGTAAAAGGGGTTTTCAAAACTAGCTGAAGCCTGGAATTTGAAAAGATATAGCTCACCCTAGAAGGCTTTGAGCTCTGCATACTGAAACGAGACTTTCAAGGGAGATTCCACAGAGTCTTCTGCTGCAGTAAAATCTCTGCCCTCGGCTTCCAAGCTCTTTCTCCAGAGCTTTTCCTGGTGAATTTTCTCAGGGTCTTCAGCTTCAGCTGGGAGCTTCTTTCAATTTCCATTGAAAATGTTTTTCTTCCTTAGTCTTTCAGCATTTCAGTGAGGTTGAGGGTTTTTGATCCTGAGCTGCCAACATGTTGGGATGGAGTTAGTTGCAGAGCGTGTCTGTTAAAGAAGTCTTCTGTATGCTAACAGCAAGTCCTTCTTAACTATTTGTAACTATATACAAATATACAGTAAAGGGACAGACAAGGAGCTATCTCCATATTTAGATCTTATCGCGTCTCTGGTCAACATCACACTGTCCCTAGGTCTAGGTCATGTGTCTTCTCACATCACTGTGTGGGCGGTACTGTACTCAGTCCCACATTCACCCTGTATGTACCAAAGCCTTATACATGATCCATCCTACCTCCCTGACCCATCCTACCCCCAACCCGCCCTCTCTCCCCATACCATCCTACCCCCAACTAATCCTACCCCCCCCAATCCATCCTACCCCTGGACCCATCCTCTCTCCCCAACCCATCCTAACTCCCGACTCATCCTAGCCTCCCCAATCCATCACACCCCACCCCCAACCCATCCTACTCCAGCCCATCTACACCCCCTAACTCATCCTAGCCTCCCTAATTCATCCTCCCTTCCCAACCCATCCTACCGTCCCCAACCCATCCTAACCCCCAAACCATCCCCCCTCCCCAACTCATCCTACCCCCCCCACCCCCCAACCCATCCTACCCTGACCCATTCTATACATCCACGGACACATCTTGTCACACCGACCCACCCTACACCCACCCCAGACCATTCCTACAGCCCCACATTCCAATTCCTGGACCCATCATACCCTCCCTCACCCACACCCTTAACCCCCGCCATGAGCAATAAGGAGAAATTTTGTACACATCAAATTGTTGAGGCCTGGTTTGCACTTCCTGAGAGGATAATGAGAGTAATGTTAAAAAGGGAATCAGATAAAGAATTCAAGGGAAGAAAACTGCAAAGTTATCAGCAAAGAGTGGAGGAGAGTGAGAGTGGGTAGGGGCAAGGTAAGTCTAACTGGTGAATTCTTTCAAAGAGCAAGCCCAGGTGGATTCAGTGGAAGATGAGTGCCACATATCTACAGAACCAAGCCTGATTCTGGAGTACAGTTTTGTGGACAGAGACTAATTCTGGAGTATAGTTCTGTGGCAGAGACTAATTCTGGAGGACAGTTCTACAGAGGGGATAATTCTGGAGTACAGATCTGTGGACAGAGACTAATTCTGGAGTACAGTTCTGTGAACAGAGATTGATTCTGGGGTACAGTTCTGTGGATGGGGGATAATTCTGGAGTACGGTTCTGTGGATGGGGTAATTCTGGAGTACAGTTCTATGGGTGGAGGGTAATTCTGGAGTACAGTTCTATGGATGGGGGTAATTCTGGAGTACAGTTCTGTGGATGGGGGACAATTCTGGAGTACAGTTCTGTGGATGGGGGTAATTCTGGAGTACAGTTCTGTGGATGGGGGTAATTCTGGAGTACAGTTCTGTGGATGGGGGTAATTCTGGAGTATAGTTCTGTGGATGGGGGTAATTCTGGAGTACAGTTGTGTGAATGGGGGATAACTCTGGAGTACAGTTATGTGGATGGGGATAACTCTGGAGTACAGTTCTGTGGATGGGGGGTAATTCTGGAGTACAGTTCTGTGGAAGGGGGGTAATTCTGGAGTACAGTTCTGTAGATGGGGGTAATTCTGGAGTACAGTTCTGTGAATGGGGGTAATTCTGGAGTACAGTTCTGTGGATGGGGGGTAATTCTGGAGTACAGTTCTGTGGATGGGGGTAATTCTGCAGTACAGTTCTGTGGATGGAGGGTAATTCTGGAGTACAGTTCTGTGGATGAGGGTAATTCTGGAGTACAGTTCTGTGGATGGGGTAATTCTGGAGTACAGTTCTGTGGTTGGGGTTAATTGTGGAGTACAGTTCTGTGGATGTGGGTAATTGTGGAGTACAGTTCTGTGGATGGGGCTAATTCTGGAGTACAGTTCTGTGGATGGGGGATAATTCTGGAGTACAGTTATGTGGATGGGGGTAATTAAGGAGTACAGTTCTGCGGATGGAGGGTAATTCTGGAGTACAGTTCTGCGGATGGGGGTAATTCTGGAGTACAGTTCTGTGGATGGGGGGTAATTCTGGAGTATAGTTCTGTGGATGGGGGTAATTCTGGAGTACAGTTCTGTGGATGGGGGTAATTCTGGAGTACAGTTCTGTGGAAGGGGTAATTCTGGAGTACAGTTCTGTGGATGGGGGTAATTCTGGAGTACAGTTCTGTGGATGGGGTAATTCTGGAGTACAGTTCTGTGGATGGGGGTAATTCTGGAGTACAGTTCTGTGGATGGGGGGTAATTCTGGAGTACAGTTGTATGGATGGGGGTAATTCTGGAGTACAGTTCTGTGGATGGGGGGTAATTCTGGAGTACAGTTCTATGGGTGGAGGGTAATTCTGGAGTACAGTTCTGTGGATGGGGGTAATTCTGGAGTACAGTTCTGTGGATGGGGGTAATTCTGGAGTACAGTTCTGTGGATGGGGGTAATTCTGGAGTACAGTTCTGTGGATGGGGGTGATTCTGGAGTACAGTTCTGTGGATGGAGGGTAATTCTGGAGAACAGTTCTGTGGATGGAGGGTAATTCTGGAGTACAGTTCTGTGGATGGAGGGTAATTCTGGAGTACAGTTCTGTGGATGGAGGGTAATTCTGGAGAACAGTTCTGTGGCTGGAGGGTAATTCTGGAGTACAGTTCTGTGGATGGATGGTAATTCTGGAGTACAGTTCTGTGGATGGGGGGTAATTCTGGAGTACAGTTCTGTGGATGGGGTAATTCTGGAGTACAGTTCTGTGGATGGGGGTAATTCTGGAGTATAGTTCTGTGGATGGGGGTAATTCTGGAGTACAGTTGTGTGAATGGGGGATAACTCTGGAGTACAGTTATGTGGATGGGGATAACTCTGGAGTACAGTTCTGTGGATGGGGGGTAATTCTGGAGTACAGTTCTGTGGAAGGGGGGTAATTCTGGAGTACAGTTCTGTAGATGGGGGTAATTCTGGAGTACAGTTCTGTGAATGGGGGTAATTCTGGAGTACAGTTCTGTGGATGGGGGGTAATTCTGGAGTACAGTTCTGTGGATGGGGGTAATTCTGCAGTACAGTTCTGTGGATGGAGGGTAATTCTGGAGTACAGTTCTGTGGATGAGGGTAATTCTGGAGTACAGTTCTGTGGATGGGGTAATTCTGGAGTACAGTTCTGTGGTTGGGGTTAATTGTGGAGTACAGTTCTGTGGATGTGGGTAATTGTGGAGTACAGTTCTGTGGATGGGGCTAATTCTGGAGTACAGTTCTGTGGATGGGGGATAATTCTGGAGTACAGTTATGTGGATGGGGGTAATTAAGGAGTACAGTTCTGCGGATGGAGGGTAATTCTGGAGTACAGTTCTGCGGATGGGGGTAATTCTGGAGTACAGTTCTGTGGATGGGGGGTAATTCTGGAGTATAGTTCTGTGGATGGGGGTAATTCTGGAGTACAGTTCTGTGGATGGGGGTAATTCTGGAGTACAGTTCTGTGGAAGGGGTAATTCTGGAGTACAGTTCTGTGGATGGGGGTAATTCTGGAGTACAGTTCTGTGGATGGGGTAATTCTGGAGTACAGTTCTGTGGATGGGGTAATTCTGGAGTACAGTTCTGTGGATGGGGGTAATTCTGGAGTACAGTTCTGTGGATGGGGGGTAATTCTGGAGTACAGTTGTATGGATGGGGGTAATTCTGGAGTACAGTTCTGTGGATGGGGGGTAATTCTGGAGTACAGTTCTATGGGTGGAGGGTAATTCTGGAGTACAGTTCTGTGGATGGGGGTAATTCTGGAGTACAGTTCTGTGGATGGGGGTAATTCTGGAGTACAGTTCTGTGGGTGGGGGTAATTCTGGAGTACAGTTCTGTGGATGGGGGTGATTCTGGAGTACAGTTCTGTGGATGGAGGGTAATTCTGGAGAACAGTTCTGTGGATGGAGGGTAATTCTGGAGTACAGTTCTGTGGATGGAGGGTAATTCTGGAGTACAGTTCTGTGGATGGAGGGTAATTCTGGAGAACAGTTCTGTGGCTGGAGGGTAATTCTGGAGTACAGTTCTGTGGATGGATGGTAATTCTGGAGTACAGTTCTGTGGATGGGGGGTAATTCTGGAGTACAGTTCTGTGGATGGGGTAATTCTGGAGTACAGTTCTGTGGATGGGGCTAATTCTGGAGTACAGTTCTGTGGATGGGGGGGGGTGTAATTCTGGAGTACAGTTCTGTGGATGGGGGTAATTCTGGAATACAGTTCTGTGGATGGGGGTAATTCTGGAGTACAGTTCTGTGGATGGGGGGTAATTCTGGAGTACAGTTCTGTGGATGGAGGGTAATTCTGGAGTACAGTTCTGTGGATGGAGGGTAATTCTGGAGTACAGTTCTGTGGATGGGGGTAATTCTGGAATACAGTTCTGTGGATGGGGGTAATTCTGGAGTACAGTTCTGTGGATGGGGTAATTCTGGAGTACAGTTCTGTGGATGGGGGTAATTCTGGAGTACAGTTCTGTGGATGGGGTAATTCTGGAGTACAGTTCTGTGGATGGGGTAATTCTGGAGTACAGTTCTGTGGATGGGGGTAATTCTGGAGTACAGTTCTGTGGATGGGGGGTAATTCTGGAGTACAGTTGTATGGATGGGGGTAATTCTGGAGTACAGTTCTGTGGATGGGGGGTAATTCTGGAGTACAGTTCTATGGGTGGAGGGTAATTCTGGAGTACAGTTCTGTGGATGGGGGTAATTCTGGAGTACAGTTCTGTGGATGGGGGTAATTCTGGAGTACAGTTCTGTGGATGGGGGTAATTCTGGAGTACAGTTCTGTGGATGGGGGTGATTCTGGAGTACAGTTCTGTGGATGGAGGGTAATTCTGGAGAACAGTTCTGTGGATGGAGGGTAATTCTGGAGTACAGTTCTGTGGATGGAGGGTAATTCTGGAGTACAGTTCTGTGGATGGAGGGTAATTCTGGAGAACAGTTCTGTGGCTGGAGGGTAATTCTGGAGTACAGTTCTGTGGATGGATGGTAATTCTGGAGTACAGTTCTGTGGATGGGGGGTAATTCTGGAGTACAGTTCTGTGGATGGGGTAATTCTGGAGTACAGTTCTGTGGATGGGGCTAATTCTGGAGTACAGTTCTGTGGATGGGGGGGGGGGTGTAATTCTGGAGTACAGTTCTGTGGATGGGGGTAATTCTGGAATACAGTTCTGTGGATGGGGGTAATTCTGGAGTACAGTTCTGTGGATGGGGGGTAATTCTGGAGTACAGTTCTGTGGATGGAGGGTAATTCTGGAGTACAGTTCTGTGGATGGAGGGTAATTCTGGAGTACAGTTCTGTGGATGGGGGTAATTCTGGAATACAGTTCTGTGGATGGGGGTAATTCTGGAGTACAGTTCTGTGGATGGGGTAATTCTGGAGTACAGTTCTGTGGATGGGGGTAATTCTGGAGTACAGTTCTGTGGATGGGGGGTAATTCTGGAGTACAGTTGTATGGATGGGGGTAATTCTGGAGTACAGTTCTGTGGATGGGGGGTAATTCTGGAGTACAGTTCTATGGGTGGAGGGTAATTCTGGAGTACAGTTCTGTGGATGGGGGTAATTCTGGAGTACAGTTCTGTGGATGGGGGTAATTCTGGAGTACAGTTCTGTGGATGGGGGTAATTCTGGAATACAGTTCTGTGGATGGGGGTGATTCTGGAGTACAGTTCTGTGGATGGAGGGTAATTCTGGAGAACAGTTCTGTGGATGGAGGGTAATTCTGGAGTACAGTTCTGTGGATGGAGGGTAATTCTGGAGTACAGTTCTGTGGATGGAGGGTAATTCTGGAGAACAGTTCTGTGGCTGGAGGGTAATTCTGGAGTACAGTTCTGTGGATGGATGGTAATTCTGGAGTACAGTTCTGTGGATGGGGGGGTAATTCTGGAGTACAGTTCTGTGGATGGGGTAATTCTGGAGTACAGTTCTGTGGATGGGGCTAATTCTGGAGTACAGTTCTGTGGATGGGGGGGGGGTGTAATTCTGGAGTACAGTTCTGTGGATGGGGGTAATTCTGGAATACAGTTCTGTGGATGGGGGTAATTCTGGAGTACAGTTCTGTGGATGGGGGGTAATTCTGGAGTACAGTTCTGTGGATGGAGGGTAATTCTGGAGTACAGTTCTGTGGATGGAGGGTAATTCTGGAGTACAGTTCTGTGGATGGGGGTAATTCTGGAATACAGTTCTGTGGATGGGGGTAATTCTGGAGTACAGTTCTGTGGATGGGGGTAATTCTGGAGTACAGTTCTGTGGATGGGGGTAATTCTGGAGTACAGTTCTGTGGATGGGGGTAATTCTGGAGTACAGTTCTGTGGATGGAGGGTAATTCTGGAATACAGTTCTATGGATGGGGGTAATTCTGGAGTACAGTTCTGTGGATGGAGGGTAATTCTGGAGTACAGTTCTGTGGATGGAGGGTAATTCTGGAGTAGTTCTGTGGATGGGGGTAATTCTGGAGTACAGTTCTGTGGATGGGGGTAATTCTGGAGTACAGTTCTGTGGATGGGGGTGATTCTGGAGTACAGTTCTGTGGATGGAGGGTAATTCTGGAGTACAGTTCTGTGGATGGGGGTGATTCTGGAGTACAGTTCTGTGGATGGAGGGTAATTCTGGAGTATAGTTCTGTGGATGGGGGTAATTCTGGAGTACAGTTCTGTGGATGGGGGACAATTCTGGAGTACAGTTCTGTGGATGGGGGTAATTCTGGAGTACAGTTGTGTGGATGGGGGTAATTCTGGAGTACAGTTCTGTGGATGGGGGTAATTCTGGAGTATAGTTCTGTGGATGGGGGTAATTCTGGAGTACAGTTGTGTGAATGGGGGATAACTCTGGAGTACAGTTATGTGGATGGGGATAACTCTGGAGTACAGTTCTGTGGATGGGGGGTAATTCTGGAGTACAGTTCTGTGGAAGGGGGGTAATTCTGGAGTACAGTTCTGTTGATGGGGGTAATTCTGGAGTACAGTTCTGTGAATGGGGGTAATTCTGGAGTACAGTTCTGTGGATGGGGGGTAATTCTGGAGTACAGTTCTGTGGATGGGGGTAATTCTGCAGTACAGTTCTGTGGATGGAGGGTAATTCTGGAGTACAGTTCTGTGGATGAGGGTAATTCTGGAGTACAGTTCTGTGGATGGGGTAATTCTGGAGTACAGTTCTGTGGTTGGGGTTAATTGTGGAGTACAGTTCTGTGGATGTGGGTAATTGTGGAGTACAGTTCTGTGGATGGGGCTAATTCTGGAGTACAGTTCTGTGGATGGGGGATAATTCTGGAGTACAGTTATGTGGATGGGGGTAATTAAGGAGTACAGTTCTGCGGATGGAGGGTAATTCTGGAGTACAGTTCTGCGGATGGGGGTAATTCTGGAGTACAGTTCTGTGGATGGGGGTAATTCTGGAGTACAGTTCTGTGGATGGGGGTAATTCTGGAGTACAGTTCTGTGGATGGGGGTAATTCTGGAGTACAGTTCTGTGGAAGGGGTAATTCTGGAGTACAGTTCTGTGGATGGGGGTAATTCTGGAGTACAGTTCTGTGGATGGGGTAATTCTGGAGTACAGTTCTGTGGATGGGGTAATTCTGGAGTACAGTTCTGTGGATGGGGGTAATTCTGGAGTACAGTTCTGTGGATGGGGGGTAATTCTGGAGTACAGTTGTATGGATGGGGGTAATTCTGGAGTACAGTTCTGTGGATGGGGGGTAATTCTGGAGTACAGTTCTATGGGTGGAGGGTAATTCTGGAGTACAGTTCTGTGGATGGGGGTAATTCTGGAGTACAGTTCTGTGGATGGGGGTAATTCTGGAGTACAGTTCTGTGGATGGGGGTAATTCTGGAGTACAGTTCTGTGGATGGGGGTGATTCTGGAGTACAGTTCTGTGGATGGAGGGTAATTCTGGAGAACAGTTCTGTGGATGGAGGGTAATTCTGGAGTACAGTTCTGTGGATGGAGGGTAATTCTGGAGTACAGTTCTGTGGATGGAGGGTAATTCTGGAGAACAGTTCTGTGGCTGGAGGGTAATTCTGGAGTACAGTTCTGTGGATGGATGGTAATTCTGGAGTACAGTTCTGTGGATGGGGGGTAATTCTGGAGTACAGTTCTGTGGATGGGGTAATTCTGGAGTACAGTTCTGTGGATGGGGCTAATTCTGGAGTACAGTTCTGTGGATGGGGGGGGGGGTGTAATTCTGGAGTACAGTTCTGTGGATGGGGGTAATTCTGGAGTACAGTTCTGTGGATGGGGGTAATTCTGGAGTACAGTTCTGTGGAAGGGGTAATTCTGGAGTACAGTTCTGTGGATGGGGGTAATTCTGGAGTACAGTTCTGTGGATGGGGTAATTCTGGAGTACAGTTCTGTGGATGGGGTAATTCTGGAGTACAGTTCTGTGGATGGGGGTAATTCTGGAGTACAGTTCTGTGGATGGGGGGTAATTCTGGAGTACAGTTGTATGGATGGGGGTAATTCTGGAGTACAGTTCTGTGGATGGGGGGTAATTCTGGAGTACAGTTCTATGGGTGGAGGGTAATTCTGGAGTACAGTTCTGTGGATGGGGGTAATTCTGGTGTACAGTTCTGTGGATGGGGGTAATTCTGGAGTACAGTTCTGTGGATGGGGGTAATTCTGGAGTACAGTTCTGTGGATGGGGGTGATTCTGGAGTACAGTTCTGTGGATGGAGGGTAATTCTGGAGAACAGTTCTGTGGATGGAGGGTAATTCTGGAGTACAGTTCTGTGGATGGAGGGTAATTCTGGAGTACAGTTCTGTGGATGGAGGGTAATTCTGGAGAACAGTTCTGTGGCTGGAGGGTAATTCTGGAGTACAGTTCTGTGGATGGATGGTAATTCTGGAGTACAGTTCTGTGGATGGGGGGTAATTCTGGAGTACAGTTCTGTGGATGGGGTAATTCTGGAGTACAGTTCTGTGGATGGGGCTAATTCTGGAGTACAGTTCTGTGGATGGGGGGGGGGTGTAATTCTGGAGTACAGTTCTGTGGATGGGGGTAATTCTGGAATACAGTTCTGTGGATGGGGGTAATTCTGGAGTACAGTTCTGTGGATGGGGGGTAATTCTGGAGTACAGTTCTGTGGATGGAGGGTAATTCTGGAGTACAGTTCTGTGGATGGAGGGTAATTCTGGAGTACAGTTCTGTGGATGGGGGTAATTCTGGAATACAGTTCTGTGGATGGGGGTAATTCTGGAGTACAGTTCTGTGGATGGGGTAATTCTGGAGTACAGTTCTGTGGATGGGGGTAATTCTGGAGTACAGTTCTGTGGATGGGGGGTAATTCTGGAGTACAGTTGTATGGATGGGGGTAATTCTGGAGTACAGTTCTGTGGATGGGGGGTAATTCTGGAGTACAGTTCTATGGGTGGAGGGTAATTCTGGAGTACAGTTCTGTGGATGGGGGTAATTCTGGAGTACAGTTCTGTGGATGGGGGTAATTCTGGAGTACAGTTCTGTGGATGGGGGTAATTCTGGAGTACAGTTCTGTGGATGGGGGTGATTCTGGAGTACAGTTCTGTGGATGGAGGGTAATTCTGGAGAACAGTTCTGTGGATGGAGGGTAATTCTGGAGTACAGTTCTGTGGATGGAGGGTAATTCTGGAGTACAGTTCTGTGGATGGAGGGTAATTCTGGAGAACAGTTCTGTGGCTGGAGGGTAATTCTGGAGTACAGTTCTGTGGATGGATGGTAATTCTGGAGTACAGTTCTGTGGATGGGGGGGTAATTCTGGAGTACAGTTCTGTGGATGGGGTAATTCTGGAGTACAGTTCTGTGGATGGGGCTAATTCTGGAGTACAGTTCTGTGGATGGGGGGGGGTGTAATTCTGGAGTACAGTTCTGTGGATGGGGGTAATTCTGGAATACAGTTCTGTGGATGGGGGTAATTCTGGAGTACAGTTCTGTGGATGGGGGGTAATTCTGGAGTACAGTTCTGTGGATGGAGGGTAATTCTGGAGTACAGTTCTGTGGATGGAGGGTAATTCTGGAGTACAGTTCTGTGGATGGGGGTAATTCTGGAATACAGTTCTGTGGATGGGGGTAATTCTGGAGTACAGTTCTGTGGATGGGGGTAATTCTGGAGTACAGTTCTGTGGATGGGGGTAATTCTGGAGTACAGTTCTGTGGATGGGGGTAATTCTGGAGTACAGTTCTGTGGATGGAGGGTAATTCTGGAATACAGTTCTATGGATGGGGGTAATTCTGGAGTACAGTTCTGTGGATGGAGGGTAATTCTGGAGTACAGTTCTGTGGATGGAGGGTAATTCTGGAGTAGTTCTGTGGATGGGGGTAATTCTGGAGTACAGTTCTGTGGATGGGGGTAATTCTGGAGTACAGTTCTGTGGATGGGGGTGATTCTGGAGTACAGTTCTGTGGATGGAGGGTAATTCTGGAGTACAGTTCTGTGGATGGGGGTGATTCTGGAGTACAGTTCTGTGGATGGAGGGTAATTCTGGAGTATAGTTCTGTGGATGGGGGTAATTCTGGAGTACAGTTCTGTGGATGGGGGTAATTCTGGAGTACAGTTCTGTGGATGGGGGTGATTCTGGAGTACAGTTCTGTGGATGGAGGGTAATTCTGGAGTACAGTTCTGTGGATGGGGGTAATTCTGGAGTACAGTTCTGTGGATGGGGGTAATTCTGGAGTACAGTTCTGTGGATGGGGGTAATTCTGGAGTACGGTTCTATGGATGGAGGGTAATTCTGGAGTACAGTTCTGTGGATGGAGGGTAATTCTGGAGTACAGTTCTGTGGATGGAGGGTAATTCTGGAGTACAGTTCTGTGGATGGGGGTAATTCTGGAGTACAGTTCTGTGGATGGAGGGTAATTCTGGAGTACAGTTCTGTGGATGGAGGGTAATTCTGGAGTACAGTTCTGTGGATGGAGGGTAATTCTGGAGTACAGTTCTGTAGATGGAGGGTAATTCTGGAGTACAGTTCTGTGGATGGAGGGTAATTCTGGAGTACAGTTCTGTGGATGGAGGGTAATTCTGGAGTACAGTTGTATGGATGGGGGTAATTCTGGAGTACAGGTCTGTGGATGGGGGGTAATTCTGGAGTACAGTTCTATGGGTGGAGGGTAATTCTGGAGTACAGTTCTGTTGATGGAGGGTAATTCTGGAGTACAGTTCTGTGGATGGAGGGTAATTCTGGAGTACAGTTCTGTGGATGGAGGGTAATTCTGGAGTACAGTTCTGTGGGTGGAGGGTAATTCTGGAGTACAGTTCTGTGGACAGGGGAGAATTGAAAGGAAAAAAGCCATCGAACTGTCCAAGCTGTTAGTGGATAATGAAGCCATGAGTAGCACAATTCCAGAACTGACACAAGTTAAGACAGAGACAGGCCTGGCCACAATCGTGAATCCAAAATGAAGGATAAGGACAAAGTTCTGTTGCAGAAGATAGAAATAAGACCAGAAAATATGAATCTGCCACATAAACGCAAAGAACTAGAGGATGCAAAAGCTGAGCTGAATGAACAGATTCATAAGCTTGCAAAAGGATTTGAAAACAAAACAGCAAACAAGTTGAAAACAAGATTGTCTGAGATTGTGAAACAAGTGGAAATGAAGGTTCCATTTGTGAAATGTATATCTCCAGCAAGAACATGGCAGACTCCACGGAAAAAGAAAATTTGAGTCCACTCTAGTAATGAACGGAGTGCACATTCCCTTTGGAAGGAATGGCAGAAACCCACAGTGTCTAAACAAAAAGCAGGCGAGTTGTTAATCACAGGTTAGTATGTAGGTATAGCAGGTAATTAGCGAAGTTAATTGAATGTTATAGTTTATTGTGAGGGGAATTGAACACAAGAGTAGGGAGTTTATGTTTCAGTTATACAGGGCATTGGTGAGACCACATCTGGAACATTGTGTTTTGGTCTCCTTATTAAAGGAAAGATGTAAATGCGTTAGAAGCAGTTCAGAGAAGGTTTACTAGACTAATACCAGGAATGGATGGGTTGTTTTATGAGGACAGGTTAGGCTTGTATCCACTGGAGTTTAGAACAGTAAGATGCGACCTGATCGAAACCTTTAAGATCCTGAGGGGCCTTGACAGGGTGGATGTGGAGAGGGTGTTTCCTCTTGTGAGAGAATCTAGAACTAGGGGTCACTGTTTAAAAATTTAAGACAGAGATGAGGTGAAATTTGTTCTCTCAGAGGGTTGTGACTCTTTGGAACTCTCTTCCTCAAGAGGCAGTGGAGTCTTTGAATATTTTTTAAGGCAGAGCTAGATAGATTTTTGATTAACAAGGGGGTGAAAGGTTATCAGGGGTAGGCAGGAATGTGGGGTTGAGGTTCCAATCAGATCAGCCATGATTTTATTGAATGGCAGGGCAGGCTCAAGGGGCCGAGTGGCCTACTCCTGCTCTGAATTCATATGTTTATATAACTGTGTGAACATATAATATATATTCACACAGCTCCAAGGAGTGCAAAAAGTGAATCAAATGCGGATAACCAAGTTCCAGGAACACAGAGTACTGCTACCATTCCTCCAAACATTGCACAGCAAGATGTGGAAGCACTGTCAGATGTCTGAATTTCTAAAGTTAGAGACTTGAGATGGGGAGCAGGGATAGCAAGTAAAAATCGTATTGTAATACTCTGTTGGAAGGAAGGAAAGTTTTCTTTGGAGAAGAAAGCGGTATGTTGTGAGATGTTGTGTTTTGTACCTGCATGCCATTGTAATGTAAAGGTGCTTGACAGAGCAGGGGTTAAGGTGGGACTGCAAAATGGCACCACCCGCAGTATGACATATAGAGTCACATGGTAATAGACTCATAGAACAGTCTAGAAAGAGAGAACACTCTGTAAGCAGCCAGCCTGCACGGTGAACAGCACCATGCATGATAGTGGCCTGGGATCTGTAAATAGTTAAAGACTACCAATAGAGGGTTCATGTTCAAATATATAAGTCTCAAGATCTCCTCATTGAGACATCTAAAGAACCTATATTGCAACATGGTTGGCAGCGGTGGGATCATCATACAACACCTCCCCCATATCAGGCAAGCACTGATTTTGCAGGGAGGGTGAACAGGAACGGGATGTATTTCACACATGCACGGTTCACATTTAAAAGTGCGGCTGCCTTCTAGAGAAAAAGTACTGAGCAAACTATTGGTTTTCCATCCTAGGGTCTTAAAGGAAGTGGCAGCGGAGATAGTGGATGCAGTGGCTATAATATTCCAAAATTCCCTGGATTCTGGAAAGGTTCCATTGGATTGGAAAAATGCTAATATAACACCCTTATTCAAAAAGGAGGGGGGGGTGGGGTTGGGGGCAGAAAGTAGGAAACTATAGGCCAGTTAGTTTAACGTCTGTCGTTGGGAAATTGTTGGAATCCATTATTAAGGAAGAAGTAATGGGGCATTTGGAAAGTCAAAATGCAATCCATCAGAGTCAGCATGGTTTTATGAAGAGTAAATCGTTTTTGACTAATTTGCTAGAGAATCACAGTGCAGAAGAGGCCCTTCGGCCCATCGGGTCTGCACCGACACGTGAGAAACACCTGACCTACCTACCTAATCCCATTTACCAGCACTTGGCCCATAGCCTTGAATGTTATGATGTGCCAAGTGCTCATCCAGGTACTTTCTAAAGGATGTGAGGCAACCCGCCTCCACCACCCTCCCAGACAGCGCATTCCAGACCGTCACCACCCTCTGGATAAAAAAGGTTTTCCTCACGTCCCCCCTAAACCTCCTGCCCCTCACCTTGAACTTATGCCCCCTTGTGACTGACCCTTCAACTAAGGGGAACAGCTGCTCCCTATCCACCTGTCCATGCCCCTCATAATCTTGTACACCTTGATCAGGTCGATCCTCAGTCTTCTCTGCTCCAACGAAAACAACCCAAGTCTATCCAACCTCTCTTTATAACTTAAATGTTTAATCCTAGTCAACATCCTGGTGAATCTCCTCTGCACACCCTCCAGTGCAATCACATCCTTCCTATAATGTGGCGACCAGAAGAGCACACAGTACTCCAGCTGTGGCCTCACCAAGGTTCTATACAACTCCAACATGACCTCCCTACTTTTGTAATCTATGCCTCGATTGATAAAGGCAAGTGTCCCATATGCCTTTTTCACCACCCCATTAACATCCCCTCCGCCTTCAGAGATCTATGGACACACATGCCAAAGTCCCTTTGTTCCTCAGAACTTCCTAGTGCCATGCCATTCATTGAATACTTCCTTGTCAAATTACTCCTTCCAAAGTGTATCACCTCACACTCTTCAGGGTTAAATTCCATCTGCCACTTATCTGCCCATTTGACCATCCCGTCTATATCTTTCTGTAGCCCAAGACACTCAACCTCACTGTTAACCACCCGGCCAATCTTTGTGTCATTTGCAAACTTACTAATCCTACCCCCCACATAGTCATCTATGTCGTTTATATAAATGACAAATAATAGGGGACCCAGCACAGATCCCTGTGGTACACCACTGGACACTGGCTTCCAGACACTAAAGCATCCTCCTGTCATCACCTTCTGCCTCCTACAACTAAGCCAATTTTGAATCCATCTTATCAAATTACCATGTATCCCATGTGCCTTTGCCTTCTTTATAAGTCTCCCATGTGGGACCTTGTCAAAGGCTTTGCTGAAATCCATATAAACTACATCAACTGCACTACCCTCATCTACACACCTGGTCACCTCCTCAAAAAATTCAATCAAATTTGTTAGGCATGACCTCCCTCTGACAAAGCCATGCTGACTATCCCTGATCAAATCTTGCCTCTCCAAGTGGAGATAGATTCTCTCCTTCAGAACTTTCTCCAATAGTTTCCCTACCACTAACGTGAGACACACTGATCTGTAGCTCCCTGGCTTATCTCTACAACTCTTCTTAAATAGCGGAACCACATTAGCTGTTCTCCAGTCCTCTGGCACCTCCCTCATGGCCAGACAGGAATTAAAAATTTGGGTCAGAGCCCCTGCGATCTCCTCCCTTGCCTCCCTCAGCAGTCTGGGACACAGATCATCCGGACCTGGAGATTTGTCCACTTTTAAGCCTGCCAACACCTCCAATACCTTGTCACTCCCTATATCAATTTGCTTAAGAACCTCGCAGTCTCTCTCCCCAAGTTCGACACCTTCGTCCTCATTCTCTTGGGTGAAGACGGACGTGAAGTGTTCATTCAACACTCTAGCGATGTCCTCTGGCTCCACCCATAGATTGCCCCCTTGGTCCCTTATGGGCCCTATGCTTTCCCTGGTTATCCTCTTCCCATTGATATACTTGTAGAATATCTTGGGATTTTCCCTACTTTTACCAGCCAGAGCTTTCTCATATCCCCTCTTTGCTCTCCTAATTGCTTTCTTAAGCTTCACCCTGCACTGTCTGTACTCCACTAATGCCTCTGCTGATTTGCTTCCCTTGTACCTGCTAAAAGCCTCTCTTTTCCTTCTCATCTTATCCTGAATATCTCTGGTTATCCATGGTTCTCTGGGCTTGTTACTCCTTCCTATCACCCTAGAGGGAACATGTTGAGTCTGTACCCTCCCCATTTCCTTTTTGAACACCCCCCACTGCTCCTCTGTAGATTTCCCCACATGTAGCTGTTCCCAGTCTACCTTGGCCAGATCCTGCCTTATTTTACTAAAATCCACTCTCCCCAATCCAAAACATTTTTTTGCAACTTGTCGATTTCTTTGTCCAGAACAAACTTAAACTGCACCATGTTGTGGTCACTATCACTAAAATGCTCCCCCACCACCACCTCAGCCACCTGTCCGGCTTCATTCCCCAGAATTAGGTCCAGTAATGCACTGTCCCTTGTTGGAGCCTCTACATATTGACCTAAAAAGTTCTCCTGTACACATTTCAAGAAATCTACTCCATCCAAGCCCTTAACACTATGTCTATCCCAATTACACAGAGTTCTTTGAAGATGTGACAAGCAAAGTGGATAATGGGGATCCTGTAGGTGTAGGATATCTGGACTTCCAGAAGGCCTTTGATAAGGTGCCCAAAAAACATTAATACACAAGATAAGATCACACGGAGTTAGGGGTAATATATTAGCTTGGATAGAGGATTGGCTAATCAACAGAAAGCAGAGAGTCAGGATAAATGAGTCTTTTTCTGGATGGCAAGCTGTAACTAGTGGGTTGCCACAGGGTTTGGTCCTTGGGCCCCAACTATTTACAATCTATATTAATGACTTGGATTCAGGAATAGGAGGCACTATAGCTAAATTTGCAGATGACACCAAAATAGGTGGGAAAGTAAGTTGCAATGAAGAAATAAGAAATTTACAAATGGATATGGACAGGTTAGGTGAATGGGCCAAAATTTGGCAGATGGAGTTTAATGTGGATAAGTGTGAGGTTATCCATTTTGGTCGGAAGAATAAAAAGGTGACTTATTATTTAAACGGAGAGAAACTTCAGAATGCTTCAGTGCAGAGGGATCTGGGTGTCCTCGTGCATGAATCGCTGAAAGCTAGTATGCAGGTACAGCGGGTAATAAGGAAGGCAAATGGAATTTTGGCATTTATTGCTAAAGGGATAGAGTATAAAAATCGGGAATTGTTGTTGCAACTGTACAAGGCATTGGTGAGACCGCACCTGGAGTACTGTGCACAGTTTTGGTCCCCTTACTTGAGGAAGGATGTAGGTGGTTCAGAGGAGGTTCACTAGATTGGTTCCAGAGATGCAGGGCTTGTCTTATGAGGAGAGATTGAGCAGTTTAGGCCTATACTCGCTAGAGTTTAGAAGGATGAGAGGAGATCTAATTGGGGTATATAAGATGCTAAAGGGGATAGGCAAAATAGACGTGGAGCGGATGTTTCCCCTTGTGGGGCATTCTAGAACGAGAGGCCATAGTTTTAGGCTAAGGGGTGGTAGATTTAAATCAGAGATGAGGAGGAATTACTTTTCTCAAAGGGTCGTGAATCTGTGGAATTCACTACCTCAGAGTGCAGTGGATGCCGGGACGCTGAATAAATTTAAGGAGGAGATAGACAGACTTTTAATTAGTAATGGGTTGAAAGGTTATGGGGAGAGGGCGGGAAATTGGAGTTGAGGCCGAAATGAGATCAGCCATGATCATATTGAATGGCGGGGCAGGCTCGAGGGGCTGAATTGCCTACTCCTGCTCCTAGTTCTTATGTTCTTATGTTTCCTGAAAAGCAATTTTCGTCACCTACATTTTTGAACTGCAACTCATGGGCTTTACAGCTTCAAGGAAAAGGTTTAAACCTATTGAGGTTCTTTGGGGGATGGGGAGGGGGGGCGTCAGGTGTCCTTTTGGAGGGTATAAAAAAAATCACCAAGTACCACAGAGCTTCAACAAATTCAAAGACAGGTGACACACCCGAGGTAGCTGGAGGGCGGTCCCTGTAGCCTTGGAAGGGCAGATATTTTTGCTCTCGTGACTCAGGTACCCAGTTGAAGGAAGGACAGTGTGCCATAGAAGGGAAAGAGTGCTCATCGTGGCAAAGAGGTTGCAAAATGGTGACGGACCTTCACACATTCACACCATAGAGGCATGTGAGCAGGAGCAAGGTGCAGCCTGAGGGACGGGGCCAGGCCAAGAGTTAGAGGCAGTGCAGTGTGCACCAGGCAGGAAGAGGAAGAGGACAACCCTAAAGGGAAGGGTCTACTGACTGCGGAGGTCATACTCGATATGACTACAAACCATTGCAGAAAGCAGCTCACGTTAATCAAGGAATTGGTCCCCGATATATGTGCCATGGTCCAACAAGATCCTGCACCACAGTCTGCCAATCCCTATGCCTTGCCAGTGGCTCGTGAGGTCTCAGTGGCTCTGAATTTATATGCTGCTGGCTCTTTGCAGGGATCAGCCGGAGACATCTGTGGCATCTCACAATCAGCCACACGCAGGTTCATCAAGGCAGTCACAGACACCCTCTTTTCTCAGGTGGGGAGCACATTAACTTCTTAATGGATGTGGTGTCTCAGATGCAGAGAGCCACAGGGTTGTCGAATGAGCAGGCTTCCCTCGGGCACCCACATCCCTATAAGGGCACCAAGTCATCAGCCTGACACCTTCATAAACAGGAAATCCTTCCACTCCCTGAATGTGCAGGTGGTGTGTGACCAGCACCAAGGCTTTCCTGCTTGGCTGTCCATGGTAACCTGGAAGCTGCTATGACTCATTTATCCTGAGGATTTCACAACTGCCTCAGCTTTTTCAAACACTGACACTGGTCTGTGGTTGGTTTCTGGGGGGCAAGGGTTACCCGTTAGGGAGGTGGCTGATGATCCTGTTAGGCTGCTGAAAACGGAGCCTGCACAGCACCACAACAGTCACATGCTGACCTGCAAAATGATAAATGCAGGCTATTGGCATCTTGAAAATGCACTTCAGGTGCCTCGATTGTTCCGGTCGAGCACCACACTATTCCCCATGAAGTAGTCGTCATGCGCTGCATGCTACACAATATGGTGCAATGGAGGGGCCTACAACTAGAGGCGGCAGAAGCCAGGCTTATAGCTCTAACATCTGAGGAGGAGGACAATGAGGTTCGGGGATCTGGATCCAATGAGGAGCAGGGAGAGGGTGGCAATGGGATACCAGCTGAGGAGAAGGCCCATGTAGCCATGGCTGATCTTCTACAGAATTCTTTACATTGCCAGAAGTCTCATAATTCAGAGTAGATTCACTTAGGCTCTTAAAAGGTCACAATTAACATCAGCCAATCCCGAATGAGCTGCTGCTACATAATAAACCTTGAACATGGAAGCCACACTTCCTCAAGGAAATGTCCATCCCCAACAAGAGAGAAAACCAACAGCCCATGCTGAAAATCAGTGTCATCAACATGGCTTAAACCATGACCATCATAACCCATGGCCTCAACATAGTGCATAAATACACCTGGAGAAGTCCTTCACAACCCAGACACTGTACATATATGTTAGAGATTGTCAGTAAACTGGTGAAAACGTCACCTTGTGCCTAGTCAAACTATGCTCACTTTGCCAAGAGTGCCAGTGGGAAGCAAGACTTTCCACCCACGACCTTCAGATATGATTGGATATTCTAACAGCACTGTAGTTACTGCACATTGTGCAGGATGATGTCACACATGGTGTTAGAGCAACTCCTTTAATGACCTTCCATATTATCCACCGCCACCAGTAGCAGGAGCGTGAGACGTATTCAACATGCAATGCTGCCAGAAACCTCAGAGAACTCACAGCCTCTACTGGAAGACAAAGGCTTCCAACATAGTGGGGAGACCACACACATATGATCCAGGGAGAGGTAGGAGGAAGTGTCTGCGAGTTGACGCTCAGCCTCCGCGAGGTAGAGGTCAGTGCACCAGACACTGACCATGGACCCCACCACTGAACATCAAGCCATTGTTTCCAGGACTGTCACTGACCTCATCTCCTCTGGAGATCTTCCTCCCACAGCTTCCAACCTGATAGTCGCCCAACCTCGGACGGCCCGCTTCTACCTCCTACCCAAAATCCACAAACAGAACTGTCCCGGCAGACCGATCGTGTCAGCCTGTTCCTGCCCCAGGGAACACATTTCTCATTATCTTGACTCCCTTCTCTCTCCCCTTGTCCAGTCCCTTCCCACCTACATCCGTGATTCCTCTGACACCTTACGTCACATCAACAATTTCCAGTTCCCTGGCCCCAACCGCTTCCTCTTCACCATGGACGTCCAATCCCTCTACACCTCCATCCCCCACCAGGATGGTCTGAGGGCCCTTAGCTTCTTTCTTGAACAGAGGCCCGAACAATCCCCATCCACCACTACTCTCCTCCGTCTGGCTGAACTTGTTCTCACACTGAACAATTTCTCCTTTAACTCCTCCTACTTCCTCCAAATAAAAGGTGTGGTTATGGGTACTCGCATGGGCCCCAGCTATGCCTGTCTCTTTATGGGCTATGTGGAAAATTCCTTGTTCCAGTCCTACTCCGGCCCCCTCTCACAACTCTTTCTCCGGTACATCGATGGTTACTTCGGTGCGGCTTCATGCTCTCGTTGGGACCTGGAAAAATTTATTAATTTTGCTTCCAATCTCCACCCCTCCATCATTTTCACATGGTCCATCTCTGACACTTCCCTTCCCTTCCTTGACCTCTCTGTCTCAATTTCTGATGATAGACTGTCCACCAATATCCATTACAAGCCTACCGACTCCCACAGCTACCTCGACTACAGCTCCTCACACCCCACTTCCTGTAAGGACTCCACCCCATTCTCTCAGTTCCTTCACCTCCGTCGCATCTGTTCTGATGATACTACCTTCAAAAACAGTTCCTCTGACATGTCCTCCTTCTTCCTTAACCGAGGTTTTCCACCCACGGTCGTTGACAGGGCCCTCAACCGTGTCCGGCCCATCTCCCGCGCTTCCGCCCTCACGCCTTCTCCTCCCTCCCAGAAACATGATAGGGTCCCCCTTGTCCTCACTTATCACCCCACCAGCCTCTGCATTCAAAGGATCATCCTCCGCCATTTCCGCCAACTCCAGCATGATGCCACCACCAAACACATCTTCCATTCACCCCCCCATGGCGGCATTCCGTAGGGATCGTTCCCTCCGGGACACCCTGGTCCACTCCTCCATCACCCCCTACTCCTCAACCCCCACCTATGGCACCTCCCCATGCCCACGCAGAAGATGCAACACCTGCCCCTTCACTTCCTCTCTCCTCACCGTCCAAGGGCCCAAACACTCCTTTCAAGTGGAGCAACATTTCACTTGCATTTCCTCTAACTTAGTCTACTGCATTCATTGCTCCCAATGCGGTCTCCTCTACATTGGAGAGACCAAACGCAAACTGGGCGACCGCTTTGCAGAACACCTGCGGTCTGTCCGCAAGAAAGACCCAAACCTCCCTGTCACTTGCCATTTTAACACTCCACCCTGCTCTCTTGCCCACATGTCTGTCCTTGGCTTGCTGCATTGTTCCAGTGAAGCCCAACGCAAACTGGAGGAACAGCACCTCATCTTCCGACAAGGCACTTTACAGCCTTCTGGACTGAATATTGAATTCAACAACTTTAGATCTTAAACTCCATCCCCATCCCTACCCCCATTTCCGTTTCTTCCCCCTCCCTTTTGTTTTTTCCAATAATTTATATAGATTTTTCTTTTCCCACCTATTTCCATTATTTTTAAATCTATACCTATAATGCCCTGTCAGTCTTTCCACCCCACCCCCACTAGAGCTGTACCTTGAATGTCCTGCTATCCATTCTTAATTAGCACATTCGTTTAGATAATATCACCACCCTTAACATCACTTTGTCCTTTTGTCTGTGACATCTTTTGATTATCTGCTCCTATCACTGCTTGCTTGTCCCTACAACCACCCCCCTCTCCCAACTTCTCCCCCCACCCCCCCGCCACCTTAAACCAGCTTATATTTCACCCCTCTCCCCACTTTACTCAGTTCTGTTGAAGGGTCATAAGGACTCGAAACGTCAACTCTTTTCTTCTCTGCTGCTGCTGCCAGACCTGCTGAGTTTTTCCAGGTAATTCTGTTTTTGTTTTGGATTTCCAGCATCCGCAGTAGTTTTTTGTTTTTACTTGTATCCACTTGCTGCTTCATAGCAGGAACTCCTTACTGACCCTCCTTTTAAACCACAACCAAGTTGTGTTAGTCACACTGGGCTTGCCTCCTCATTTCCATTACCTCCAGGCCCAGCAGGCCTGATCCAGCATTTTTTTCAGCCTCTCCAAAATCCAACCATTTGGGGAAGTTTCTATTGAGCTGGGTTTGGGAAGTCGAACATTTTCCCAACTCTGTACTCCCCGACTAGGGAGTGAAATATTCCAGCCCAAATTCCAATTCAAGTGCTTGGTGCAACAGTTTAAAAGTGGACTCTTATCATTGGAATCTCTAAAGGAAATATTTACATTGGTGTTTTTGATGAAGCATGGAGCCTATGTAAGAACTTCAATATTTTGTTGTAACTAGAGTCATTACTTACAAATCTATTTCTCTGCTGTAGCCAGGGTGACTTTCATCCATAGAACAAATGAGAATTTCTGGAGCCAGGTATCCTGGTGTTCCACACAATTCTATATTAAACAAGCAGAACACAAAGTTACTGACTGATTAGCAGCAGATAATCCATGGTGCAACATTCCTCATTTGAATATGTGTCTGGGCTGCCCAAACATCCTGAATAAATGACATCTGAATGGAAACATTAAGAAGCAACAAACCCTGGTACAGTCAGACCTATAGAGGATTTTTTTCAGTTTAGTTCTGGAAAGAGTGTGCCTCCCATTTAGTTATGTCACTAGTAGGACCAGTATGCTCCAGAGGTCAGGATTCCGAATGTTTCTGAAAATTGACTTGCCATACTTAGCTTGTGGAATAAGTGATCTAACTGCATATCAACAGAGCTACCTACCAGCCAGGCAAGAGTGCAGGCAACATTAGACCATCTGTATGTCCACCATCAACTATACTCTTCTCAGGAGGAGGGAAAGGAAACTCAAAGAGTTTTCTGGGGATAATAATTTCCTCCCTTTTTCTGCCGTGTCCCCTGTGATCCCAGAGCAGACACATTGACGGATTCCAACCACCAAACCTCTGCAGGGCTGCTCCATAACAGATGCTAAATATTAAGGGAGTAATCTAGATGAACACCTCCCTTTGATTGTAAGGGAGATAGATGGATTTGGCTTTAATGCCTACAATGGAGTCATTGATTCAAAAAAGTGGAATGCAAGAGGCATTTAACTCTATGTTGCATGAAACTAGACTAAGCACATCAAGACTTGACACACTGAGAGCAATTCACCGAGTCCCGGCAATCTGGGACCAACACAACAAAATCCAAACACAGACACTAATCATACTGGGATTCAGAGTAGCTATTGTATACATGGACTGCCAGAAAGCATTTAATAAAATTCCTCATAAGAGAATATTAATTGAAGTGTAAACCCATGTAATTATTGACTTGGTCAGGAAATTGGCTGAACAGCAGGAGACAGAGAGTTGGGATAATGGGTAAGTGTGTTCATTGGCAGGCTGTGTCTAGTTAGTATACCACAAGGGCCTGTGTTGGGGCCTCAATATGCACAGTGTTAATGACTTAGATGATGGGATAGAAAGCCGCATATCCAAATTTGCTGATGGCAGTGTAAGCAGTGTAGATGTAAACATAATGGGCAGAATTTTGCCCTCAGATGGCGTGTGGGCCCCAGCGGCTCGGCGGCGGGCGGATAGCCGACCCCCGCCACCGAAACAGGGCCTGCCGCCATTTTGAGTGGGCGGGCCAATTAAGGCCCGCCCAGTGGCCTGCCCGATAGTGAGGGTGGTGAGGGAATCCCCAGCTGTCAAAGTGCGCTCTTTCGCGCACTGCTCCCTGAGGCAAAGTCCTGTCTCAGGGAGATTCGTGAGAGGTAAGTAAAGTCTAAATATAGAAAAATATTAAAATTATTAACACGTCCCCCTCATGTGACAATGTCACATGAGATGGGACATATTAATAATAAACAGTTAAAATTTATTACATTTTTAAAAAACGGACATGAAACTTCATTCCGCCAGTGGATGAAGTTTCATGAATAATCTGGAGCCCGCTGGGGCTCCTGGCCTGCCCGCCAGCCTTAAGCTTGGACAGGCAGGTCTTTAATTATCTTAAGGAGCCTGTCAATGGCCTCAATTGGCTATTGACTGGTCGGCGGTCGGACAGCTGATTTCGCTGTCCGCCTGCCTTCCTAAAAATTTAAAGGGACCAGGATGACGTCGGGGATTCCTCCCAACGTCATCCCGCGTCATTTTCCCATCGGCGAGCGGGCCCCGCTCCCAAATCGCCAAGGGGAAAATCCTGGCCAATGTGTCAGAAGCAATTCAGAGAAGGTTTACTAGACTAATACCAGGAATGGGTGGGTGGTCTTACTGGGGAAAGGATGGACAGGTTAGGCTTGTGTCCACTGGAGTTTAGAAGAGTAAGAGGTGACGATTGAAACCTATAAGACCCTGAGGGATCTTGACAGGGTGGATGTGGAGAGGATGTTTTCTCTTGTGGGAGAATCTAGAACTAGGGATCACTATTTGAAAGTAAGGGATCACCCATTTAAAACAGATGAGGAGAAATTTTGGTTGTGAGTCTTTGGAACTCTCTTCCACAAAAGGCAGTGGAAGCAGAGTCTTCGAATGTTTTCAAGACAGAGCTAGATAGATCCTTGATAAACAAGGAGGGTGAAAGGTTACTGGGGGTTGGCAGGGGTTACAGTCAGATCAGCCATGATCTTATTGAATGGTGGAGCAGGCTTGAATGGCTGAGTGGCCTCCTCCTGCTCCTAATTCATATGTTTGTATGTATAAAATTGTAAGAGATATTAGCAGATTAATTAAATGAACAAACTGTGGGAAATGGATTTCAATGTAGGCAAATGTGAGGTCATCCACTTTGGGCCTAAAAAAGGGACTTTCTAAATGTTATTTTAAATTCATTTACAGGATGTGGGCTGTGCTCACTGGGACAGTATTTATTGCCCATCCATTGTTGCCCTTGAGAAGGTGGTGGTGAGCTGCCTTCTTGAACCGCTGCAGTCCATGTGGTGTTGGTACACCCTCAGTGCTGTTAGGGAGGGAGTTCCAGGATTTTGACCCAACGACAGTGAAGGAACAGCGATATATTTCCAAGTCAGGATGGTGAGTGACGTGGAGGGGAACTTTCAGGTGGTGGTGTTCCCATCCATCTGCTGTCCTTGTCCTTCTAGGTGGTAGCGGTCATGGGTTTGGAAGGTGCTGTACAGGGGCCTTGGTGAGTTTCTGCAGCGCATCTTGTAGATGGTACACACTGCTCCAATTGTGCATCAGTTGTGGAGGGAGTGAATGTTTAAGGTGGTGGATGGGGTGCTGAACAAGCAGGCTATTTTGTCCTGGATAGTGTTGAGTGTCTTGGATGTTGTGGGAGCTGCACTCATCCAGGCAAGTGGAGAGTATGCCATCAGACCCCTGACTTGTACCTTGTACATGCTGGACAGGCTTTGGGGAGTCAGGAGGTGAGTTATTCTTGTTGAATTCTCTGCCTCTGAACTGCTTTTGTATTTATAATACAGTATTTATAAGGTTTGTCCAGTTCAGTTTCAGTTAATTCAATGGTAACCCGCAGGATGTTGATCAGGTGGGATTCAATGATTGGAATGCCTTTGAATGTCAAGGGAAGATGGTCAAATTCTTTCTTGTTGGAGATGGATGTTGCCCAGCCACCACACTTAAGGAGGATATTTTGTCATTGGAGGGAATGCAGCGTAAACTTGCCAGAATGATACCTGACTCCAAAGGTTAAATTCGAGGAGAGATTACCCATACTGTGAACAGAGAGGGCAGGTAGAGAGGAGCTATTTCTGCTGTTGGGGAGTCTACAGAATTAGGAGGTATGGTGTAAAAATTAGAATCAGATCTTTCAAGGAGTGAAATTATGCAGCACCTCTGCACACCAAAAGGAGTTAGAAGTTTGGAACTCTCTTCCACAGACAGCAATTCACAATGGATCAAGGGTAAACTTTAAATCTGAGAATGATAGATATTTGTTTACTACAGGTATGAAGGGATATGGGAGAAAGGAGGGTCGCACATCTTATCGAATGACAGAACGGGCTGCAGAGGCAAAATGTTCCTATGTTCCTAAAGTGCTGATGTACAACACATTGAGGTAAAAATGCTGAAAGCTAACTAACTGTCCGAACACTGAGCTCCAAAACATTCTGGGTCTGAAAATACTGTGATCGACACAATGAAGTTCAAAATACTGACAGTAATCACGCTGGGGTCCGACACACGCCGGGGTAAAACACACACTGGGGTACAACACACAGTGGGGTGCAACACACAAAGGGGTTTACAACATATTTGCTCTGACACACACCGGGGTCCCACACACACTGGGGTCCCACACACACCGCGGTGCGGTCCCACACACAGACTGGGGTCCGACAAACACAGGGGGCCAGCACACACGGGGGTCCAACGGACTGAGGTCCATCACTCACTGGGGAGAAACATCTTCACTCAGTGTGTGGTGAACCTGTGGCATTCTCTACCACAAACAGCAAGGAACCCGAACCCAACACTGAGCCATGTGGAACATCACTGGATACCGCTTTCCATTGCAAAAACATCTATCGACCATTACCCTTTGTTTCCTGTCACTGAGCCAATTTTGGATGCAACTCCCCATTTTCCCCTGTATCCCATGAGATCTCACTTTCTTGACCAGCCTGGCATGTGTGACCTTCTCAAATGCCTTACTGAAATCCATGTAGACAATATCCACTGCATTACTCTCATCAATCATCCTTCTTACTTCCTCAAAAAATTTGGTTAAGTTACTTAGACACAACCTTCACCTAACCAAACCATGCTGACTATCCTTGATTGATTGGTTGCTTTCTAAATGACAGTTTATCCTGTCTCTCAGAATTGCTTCTAATAATTTTGTCCACCACTGAAGTCAGATTGACCGGCCTGTAATTTTCTGGCCTATCCCTCACACCCTTTTAAAATAATGGTACAACGTTCGCAGACCTCCAATCCTCTGGAACCTCACCTGTATCCAATGAGGATTGGAAAATGATCCTCAGAGCATCTGCTATTTCTTCCCTGGCTTCCATTAACAGCCTGGGATACAATCCATCCGGCCCTGGTGATTTATCCACCTTCAAGGATGTCAGTCCCTCCAGTACTTCCTCTCTCACTATGTTTAGTGTATCTAATATTTCCCACTCCTCCTCCTTAACTAGAATGTCCGCATCATCCCTCTCCTTAGTGAAGACAGAGACAAAATACTCATTGAGAACCCTGCCTACATCTTCAGCATCAAAACACAAGTTACCATGTACATCTCTGATAGGCCCTACCTTTTCCTTAGTTATTCTCTTGCTCTTAATGTACTGGTAAAACATCTTAGGATTTTCTTTGATTTTATCTGCCAATATTGTTTCATATCCTCTCTTCGCTTTCCTAATTACCTTTTTTACTTCACCCTTGTACTTTCTATACTCCTCGAGGCTTTCTACAGTATTAAGTTTTTTGTGACTGTCATAAACTTTCTTTTTCTGCTTTATCTTATCCTGTATGCTTCTGGATAATGAGGGGGGCTCTAGATTTGGCAGCACCGCCCTTTTTCTTTGTAGGGGCATGTCTACACTGTGCCTGTAGAATGTCACTTTTGCCAGTTCATCTCTCAGCTTTGTAAAATTTGTCTTCTCCCAATTTAGAGCTTTTACTCCTGTTCTATCTTTATCCTTTTCCATAATTATATTAAATCTAACGATATTAAGGTCACTATCTCCAAAATAGTCCCCACTACTACTACACCCACTTGCCCAGCTTCATTTCTGAGGCTAAATCTAGAATTGCGACCCCTCTCATTGGGCTTGTTACATGCTGGCTAAAAAATTTCTCTTGAATGTAGTTCCAGAGTTTTGTGCCCTTCACACTGTTCGCATTCCAATTGATATTCGGGTAATTGAAGTCCCCAACTATTACTGCTCTACTGTTTCTGCATTCAGAGATTTGCCTACATATTTGCTCTTCTAACTCTCTTCCACTATTTGGGGGTCTAAAGTACACTTCTGGAATTGTGGCTGCCCCTTTTTATTTCTGAGCTTAATGCATATGGCGTCATTTGATGCTTCATTTAGTATATCATACCTCCTCACAACTTTAATTGATTCTTTAACCAATAATGCTACACTCCCACCTTTTTAGCCCCTCTCTGTCCTGCCTGAAAACTCTATATCCAGGGATGTTGAGCCGCCATTTTTGCCCTGTCATAGCGATGATATTATGCTGCCATGTGCCTATCTGTGCCCTCAGCTCATCAGCTTTATTTGATATACTCCTTGTATTTACATATATACCTTTTAACACTGCCAAATTCCTGTGCTGTGTACTTTTTAACCTGCGCTTGTTCTGCCTTTTGGAATCACTCACTAATTGTCCAACTCCCATTCCCCTGCTCTGAAAGGAGCACTAAGTTCGAAAAGAGAGTGAAGAAAGCAAATAGTGACATCGCAGCAAAGAAGCAATTTGATTGGTTGGAGAAGAAGCTAGCTGTTTGCTGAGTATATGGTGGGTATCTAGTAAGTGGTTAAGGTTTATTCTGTTCCTAAGATTTAAAATGGTCCATGAACTGTTCTTTAGGTAAGAATTATTAAGGTAGGGCCGAGTGAAATAAAGTATACCAAAATAAAATAAATTCAATGTACGTTAGTTGATGGTGATAGCATTTAAAAAGCACAGAAGATTCTAGTGTACAAAGGAATTATTGTAAGTTAATTAAGAATTCATTAAATTAAAGGAACTAAATAACATAAGTAACAATAGCAGAACAGGTGTTAGGTTGCATTTCTGAGATGTGGGAGCTTTTGGACGTCAAGGTGATCTAGGACAAACATATTTGTAGAAAGCGCAGGCAGCTCGTCAAATTCCGGCTCAGGTTTACTGATCTGGAAGCCTAACTACAGACACTGCACAACCTAAGGAGGGGAGAAATACCTGGACACTTTGTTCCAGAAGGTAGGCACACCTCACAGAACAGGGTCATCTGTTTTGGTCAGTGGTAAGGGAGAGGAGGCGGGTAAAGGGACTAAGCAGACAGTAGTGGAGGAGCCTCAGACTTTGCAGCTGTCCAACAGGTTTGAGGTGCTCAAAACCTGTGGATGAAAGTGAGATCTGCAAGGTAGATAAACAGGGTGGCCATAGCATCATGGTACAGGGAGCCATTCAAGTGGGGGAGCAAATAGGAATGTAGTGGTAGTATGTGACAGTATAGTGAGGGGGATTGACTCTGTTCTCTGCAGCAAAGAGTGAGAGCCCAGATAGCTGTGTTGTCTGCCTGTGGTGCCAGGGTTCGGGATATCTGCTCAGGAGGAGAGGAACTTGAAGTGACAGGGCAGGATCCAGTTGCCATAGTCCATGTAGGTACCAACAACATAGGTAGAACTAGGGTAGAGGTTCTGCAATGTCAGTATGCGGAGCTAGGTAGCAAATTAAGAAGCAGAACTTCAAAGGTGTTAATCTCTGGATTATTACTCGAGTCACGTGAAAATTGGCATAGGACAAATAAGATTAGAGAGATGAATGCATGGCTTAACGACTGGTGTGGTAGAAGTGGGTTGTGGCTTGCGGGGCACTGGCCTCAGTACTGGGGAAAGACGGGGCTGCACCATTGGGAGGTTCTACACCGGAACCGTGCTGGGACCAGTGTTTTAGCGAGCCGCATAACTAGGGAAGTAGACAGGGCTTTAAACTAAACAATGGGGGGCGGTTAGGGATCAAGCTTGGGTAGATGTTGGAAATCATGGGGTAGAAGCAAAGCAAGAGAACAAAATGGTAATATGGGAAATGAGGGTCAGAGGAATGGCAGGAAGGGAAAGAGAAAAAAGCCTACAAATGCACCAACAGTCAAGACTAGATGTTACAAAGATAACAAAAAGGCAAAACTAAAGGCTTTGTATCTGAGTACGCGTAGCATTCATAACAAAGTAAATGAATTGACAGTGCACATTGAAGTAAATAAATATGATCTGATGGCCATTATGGAGACGTGACTGCAGGATGACAAGGATTGGGTCCTGAATATCGAGGTGCATATGACATTCAAGAATAGGAAGTTAAGTAAAGGTGGAGGGGTAGCACTGTTAATCAAATATGGCATTGGTGCAATAGTAAGAGATGACCTTGGTTCAAGAGATCAGGATGGAGAATCGGTTTGGGTGGAGATGAGGAATAGTAGGGGAAAGAAGTCACTAGTGGGAGTGGTCTACAGGCCCCCTAACAGTAGCCACAGTGTAGGACTAAGTCTACAAGGAGAAATATTGGGTGTTTGTAATAAAGGGACGGGACAGCATTAATCATGGGTGATTTTAATCTACACATAAACAGGAAAAATCAGATTGGCAGTAGTAGCTTGGATGAGTTCTTAGAATGCTTTCGAGATAGTTTCTCAGAGCAACATGTTCTGGAACCAACCAGAGAGCAGGTTATATTAGACTTGGTATTGTGTAACATGACAGGATTAATTAACGACCTTACAGTAAAGGCACCCCTAGGTAACAGCAGCCATAGTATGATTGAATTTTACATCCGGTTTGAAAGAGAGAAGAGTGGGTCTAAGACTAGTATCTTAAACTTTAATAATGGCAACTATGTGGGGATGAAAGCTGAGCTAGCTGAAGTGAACTGGGAAACTATGCTAGAGGATAGATCAATAGAGAAGTAGTGCCAGACATTTAAGGGGATATTTCATAATATTCAGAATGAGTATATTCCTACTGTAAAGAAAAATTCAAAGGGGAGGACCCATCATCGGTGGCTAACTGAAGAAGTTAAGGAAAGCATCAAACTTAAGAAAAAGCAAATAACTGTGCACAGGTTACTGTTTAAAAATAAGGGGTCGCCCATTTAAAACAAAGGTGAAGCAAAATGTTTTCACTCAGAGGGCCGTTAGTCTTTGGAACTCTCTTCCTGAAAAGGCGGTGGAGGCAGAATCTTTGAATATTTTTAAGGCAGAGGTGGGTAGATTCTTGGTAAGCAATGGGGTGATAGGTTATCAGGGGTAGGTGGGCTGCAGATTTCGGATTACTATCAGATCAGCCATGATCTTATTAAATGGCGGAGCAGGCCCAAGGGGCTGAATGGCTTATTCCTGCTCCTTGTTCGTATGTAATATAGAGAACAGCAGAGAACGACTAAAAGATTAATCAGGAGAAAGAAATTAGGGTATGAGAGGCAGCTAGCTCAAGGTGTAAAAGTGGATAGCAAGAGTTTCTACAGGTATTTAAAAAGGTAAAATGAGTGTTGGTCCTCTAGAGAGTGACAGTGGGGAGTTACCATAGAGGAGGAATTCCTGGAGTGTATACAGGATGGTTTTCTGGACCAATACATTGAGGAACCAACAGGCCATCCTAGACTGGGTATTGTGTAATGAGAAAGGAATAATTGGCAATCTAGTTGTGCGAGGCCCCTTGGGGATGAGCGACCATAATATGATAGAATTCTTCATCAAGATGGAGAGTGACGTAGTTGATTCTGAGACGAGGGTCCTGAATCTTAATAAAGGAAACTACGATGGTATGAGGTGCGAGTTGGCTATGATGGATTGGGAAACGTTACTTAAAGGGATGACGGTGGATAGGCAATGGCAAACATTCAAAGAGCGCATGGGTCAACTGCAACAATTGTTTATTCCTGTCTGGCGCAAAAGTAAAACAGGAAAGGTGGCCAAACCATGGCTTACAAGGGAAATTAGAGATAGTATTAGATCCAAGGAAGAGGCATACAAATTGGCCAGAAAAAGCAACAGACCTGAGGATTGGGAGCAGTTTAGAATTCAGCAAAGGAGGACCAAGGGATTGATTAAGAAGGGGAAAATAGAGTACGAGAGTAAGCTTGTGGAGAACATAAAAACTGACTGTAAAAGTTTCTATAGGTATGTGAAGAGAAAAAGATTGGTGAAGACAAATGTAGGTCCCTTACAGTCAGAAATAGGGGAATTTATAATGGGGAACAAAGAAATGGCTGACCAACTAAATATATACTTTGGTTCTATCTTAACAAAGGAGGACACAAATAACATACCAGAAATGTTGGGGAACACAGGGTTTAGTGAAAGGGAGGAACTGAAAGAAATCAATATTAGTAGGGAAATGGTGTTGGAGAAATTGATGGGATTGAAGGCCGATAAATCCCTGGGGCCTGATAATCTACATCCCAGAGTACTTAAGGAAGTGGCCCTAGAAATAGTGGATGCATTGATGGTCATCTTCCGAGATTCTATAGACTCTGGAACAGTTCCTACAGATTGGAGGGTAGCTAATGTAACCCCACTATTTAAAAAAGGAGGTAGAGAGAAAACGGAATTATAGATCAGTCGGCCTAATGTCGGTAGTGGGGAAAATTCTAGAGTCCATTATAAAAGATTTAATAGCTGAGCACTTGGAAAACAGTGGCAGAATCGGACAGAGTCAGCATGGATTTACGAAAGGGAAATCATGCTTGACAAATCTACTGGAATTTTTTGAGCATGTGACTAGTAGAGTTGATGAGGGGGAGCCAGTGGATGTGATTTATTTGGACTTTCAGAAGGCTTTTAACAAAGTCCCACATAAGAGATTGGTGTATAAAATTAAAGTGCATGGGATTGGGGGTAGTGTATTGAGATGGATAGAAAACTGGTTGGCAGACAGGAAACATAAACGGGTCTTTTTCCGAATGGCAGGCAGTGACTAGTGGGGTACCGCAGGGATCGGTGCTGGGACCTCAGCTATTCACAATATATATTAATGATTTAGATGAGGGAACGAAATGTAATATCTCCAAATTTGCAGATGACACAAAGCTGGTGGGAGGGTGAGCTGTGAGGAGGATGCAGAGATGCTTCAGTGTGAATTGGAGAAGCTGGGTGAGTGGGCAAATGCATGGCAGATGCAGTATAATGTGGATAAATGTGAGGTTATCCACTTTGGTAGCAAAAACAGGAAGGCAGATTATTATCTGAATGGGTATAAATTGAGAGAGGGGAATGTGCAACGAGACCTGGGTGTTCTTGTACACCAGTCGCTGAAGGTAAGCATGCAGGTGCAGCAGGTGGTAAAGAAGGCAAATGGTATGTTGGCCTTCATAGTGAGAGGATTCGAGTACAGGAGCAGGGATTACTTGCTGCAGTTATACAGGGCCTTGGTGAGACCACACCTGGAATATTGTGTGCAGTTTTGGTCTCCTACAGGATGGATGTTCTTGCTATAGAGGGAGTGCAGCGAAGGTTTACCAGACTGATTCCTGGGATGGCGGGACTGACATATGAGGAGAAATTGAGTCGGTTTGGATTATATTCGCTGGAGTTCAGAAGAATGAGGGGGGATCTCATAGAAACCTATAAAATTCTAACAGGACTAGACAGGGTAGATGCAGGAAGGATGTTCCTGATGGTGGGGGAGTCCAGAACCAGGGGTCACAGATTGAGGATATGGGGTCGACCATTTAGGACTGAGATGAGGAGAAATTTCTTCACCCAGAGAGTGGTGTGCCTGTGGAATTGGCTACTACAGGAAGTCGTTGAGGCCAAAACATTGTATGTTTTCAAGAAGGAGTTAGAGATAGCTCATGGTGCGAAAGGGATCAAAGGATATGGGGAGAAAGCGGGAGCAGCCTATTGAGTTGGATGATCGACCATGATCATAATGAATGGTGGAGCAGGCTCGAAGGCTGAATGGCCTACTCCTGCTCCTAGTTTCTATGTTTCTATGTTTAATAATAGATAATAAGGAAATGGCAGGTGAAATGTACAAATAATTTGCTTCTGTCTTCATTATAGAGGATACAAAACATTCCAACAATAGCTGTAAATCAGGAGGTTGAAGGGAGAGAGGTACTTGGTGAAATTACAGTCACTAGCTGTGTTGAGTAAACTGATGGAGCTGGGGTCTGACAAGTTTCCGGGTCCTGATGGACTTCATCCTAGGGTCTTAAAAAAGGTGGCTAATGAGGTAGTAGATGCATTGGTGTTAATTTTCCAAAATTCACTAGGGGCTGAACCTTTGGCTCGGCGAGCGGGGCCGGGGCCTGCTTGCCGAGGCGTAAAATGACGAGCGGTGACATTGGGCATGCAACCCAACGTCACCGCGCGTCATTCAGACTTCAGTTCGGCGGGCGCACACCTGCGTTGGCTGCGCGCCCGCCGAACTGTCAAAGGCCTATTAAGGTCATTTAACTGTCAATTAAAATAATTAACGGAGCTGCCCGTCCAACGTTAAGGTTGGTGGGCAGGTGAAGAGCCCAGGCAGCCTTTGCATTTTTCAAAGAACCTTATTAACGGGCTGGATGAGGTTTCATGAAGGTTTTTAAATTTTGAATTTTTTTAAAATTGAAATTACTGCACATGTCCCAGCTCATGTGACAGTTTCACATGAGGGGACATGTCCGAATATTTTTTTAAAATCCATTTCCAGTTTTTCATACTCAAATTAATCTCCCTGAGGCAGCTCCTTGCCTCAGAGAGATTTCTGCTCTCTTTGGCGCGCATGCGTGAAAGAGCGCACTCCCGACTCCGGGAACAACCCCCCCCCCGCCACTCCTCCGTCCGCACAGTGGGCGCACAACGCTTCCGGGTGTGCATCATGCTGGGTGGGCCTTAATCGGCCCGCCCACGTAGAATGGTGGTGGGGACCCGACCGAGGGCGCCGATCAGGTCTGCGCCCACCCGCGCCCACTGCCGCACAACCCCCCCAACAGGGGGAAAATTCTACCCTAGATTCTGGAAAGGCTCCATCAGATTGGAAAGTAGCAAATATAACCCCTCTATTCAAGAAGAGAGGGAGGCAGAACACTGAAAGCTATAGGCCAGTTAGCTTGACGTCTGTATGTGGAGAAGGTGTTAAAGTCGATCATTAAGGAGGTTATAGCTGGGCACTTAAAGAAACTCAAGGTAATCGGGAAGAGTCACCATGGTTTTGTGAAAGAGAAATCATGTTTAATCCACTTATTGGTGTTCTTTGAGGGAGTAACATGTACTGTGGATAATGGGGAATAGATAGGTTGAATGAGTGGGCAAAAATCTGGAAGATGGCATATAATGTGGGAAAATGTGAAGTTGTTCACTTTGGCAGGAAGAATGAAAAAGCAGAGTATTACTTAAATGGAGAATGACTTCAGAATTCCGAGGTGCAGAGGGATCTAGGTGTTCTAGTGCATGACTCACAAAAAGTTAGTATGCAGGTACAGCAAGTAATTAAGAAGGCTAATGGAATGCTATCCTCAATTACGAGAGGGATTGAACATAAAAGTAAGGATGTTATGCTGCAGTTATACAGGGCATTGGTTAGACTGCACCTTGAATGCAGTGTGCAGTTTTGTTCTCCTTATTTAAGGAAGGATGTAAATGTGTTGGAGATGGTTCAGAGGAGGTTTACTAGATTGATACCTGGAATGAGTGGGTTGTCTTATGAGGAAAGGCTGGACAGACTGGGCTTGTTTCCACTGGAGTTTAGAAGAGGTAGGGGTGATTTGATTGAAGTAGACAAGAACCTGAGCGGCCTTGACAAGGTGGATGTGGAAAGGATGTTTCCTCTTGTGGGTCAGTCCAGAACTAGGGGGCACTGATATAAAATTAAGGGTCGCCCTTTTAGGACAGAGATGGGGAGAATTTTTTTCTCTGAGGGTTGTGCAACTTTGGAACTCTCTGCCTCAGAAGGTGGTGGAGGTGGGGGTCACTGAATATTTTTAAGGCGGATGTAGATAGATTCTTGTTAGGCAAGGGAATCAAAGGTTATTGGGAGTAGACGGGAATGTGGAAATCGAAACACAATTAGGCCAGTCATGATCTTATTGAATGGTGGAGGAGGCTTGAGGGGCTGAATGACCTACTCCTGCTCCTATTTCATATGTTCGCATGTTTATATGAATTTGCCCTCAGGTTCCCACCCCCCCTGCCAATCTACTTTAAACGCCTCCCTCCCAACAGCACTAGCAGATCTCCCTGTGAGGATATTCATCCCAGTCCTGTTCAGGTGTAGACCATCCAGCTTGTACAGGTCCCACCTTCCCCAGAACCGGTCCCAATGCCTCAAAAATCTGACGCCCCCCCAACACCAGCTTTCCAGCCACGTGTACACCCTCTCAATTCTGCTATTTCTATACTCACTTGCATGTGGGACTGGGAGTAATCCTGAGATTACTGCTTTACAGTTCCTGCTTTTCAGTCTCCTTCCTAGCTCCCTGAAATCTTCTTTCAGGGCCTCATCCCCTTTCCTAAGTCATTGGTACCAATGTGGACCACGACCTCTGGCTAATCCGCCTCCCCGCAGCCGCTCGGTGACATCCTTGATCCTAGCACCAGGGAGGCAACATACCATCATAGAGTCACAGAAATGCCCGTCTGTTCCCCTAACTAATGAATCTTTTACTACTGCTGTTCCTCTCTTCTGTCTCCCCTCCTGTACAGTAGAGCTGCCTGTGGTACCACAAATCTGGCTCTGACTGCACTCCTCCGAGGAACCAACACCCTCACCCGTATCAAAATGAAAAAGTGATTGAGCTCAGAGGACTCCTGCACTATCTGCCTAGTTCTCTTGGACTGCCTGGTGGTCACTCATTCCCTTTCTGCTTCCAGGCTCCTAAGCTGCGGTGTGACCACCTCTCTGAATCTGCTATCTACGTAACTCTCAGCCTTGCAGATATGCCACAGTAACTCCAGTGGACACACATTGGGGTCCGACACACATTGGGGTCCGACACACATTGGGGTCCGACACACACGCTGGGGTCCGACACACACGCTGGGGTCCGACACACACGCCGGGGTCCATAAGTGCTAACCTCCAAAACAGGGAGTTCCAATACATTGAGATTCAACAGACTGTTTTCATGTCTCTCACTTTAAGTTCCCTCACTCTCTCAGGGTCTCCCACTCTCTCGGGGTCTCTCACCCT
Source organism: Cetorhinus maximus (assembly GCF_964194155.1). Lineage (NCBI taxonomy): Eukaryota > Metazoa > Chordata > Chondrichthyes > Lamniformes > Cetorhinidae > Cetorhinus > Cetorhinus maximus. The sequence goes on from NC_135887.1 coordinate 57,102,644, forward strand.
CTCTCGGGGTCTCCCACTCTCTCGGGGTCTCTCACCCTTTCTCGGGGTCTCTCACCCTCTCTCGGGGTCTCTCACCCTTTCTCGGGGTCTCTCACCCTCTCTCGGGGTCTCCCACTCTCTCAGGGTCTCTCACTCTCTCAGGGTCTCTCCCTTTCTCGGGGTCTCTCACCCTTTCTCGGGGTCTCTCACCCTTTCTCGGGGTCTCTCACCCTCTCTCGGGGTCTCTCACCCTTTCTCGGGGTCTCCCACCCTCTCTCGGGGTCTCTCACCCTCTCTCGGGATCTCTCACTCTCTCGGGATCTCTCACTCTCTCGGGGTCTCTCACCCTCTCTCGGGGTCTCTCACCCTCTCTCGGGGTCTCTCACCCTCTCTCGGGGTCTCTCACCCTCTCTCGGGATCTCTCACTCTCTCGGTCTCTCACTCCCCCGTCTCTCACCCGCTCGGGATGTCTCAATTTCTCAGGGTCTTTCTATCTCTTCAGGGCCCACTCTCAGGGTCTCTCACTCTCTCGGGGTCTCTCACTCTCTCGGGGTCTCTCACCCTCTCAGGGTCCCACTCCCAGGATCTCTCACTCTCTCGGGGTCTCTCGCCCTCTCAGGGTCTCTCACCCTCTCGGGGTATCTCACCCTCTCGGGGTCTCTCACCCTCTCAGGGTCCCACTCTCGGGGTCTCTCACTCTCCCAGGATCTCTCACTCTCCCAGGATCTCTCACTCTCTCGGGGTCTCTCATCCTCTCTCGGGGTCTCTCACTCTCTCGGGGTCTCTCACTCTCTCGGGTCTCTCACTCTCTCGGGGTCTCTCACCCTCTCGGGTTCTCTCATCCTCTCGGGGTCTCTCACCCTCTCGGGGTCTCTCACTCTCTCAGGGTCCCACTCTTAGGGTCTCTCACTCTCTCAGGGTCCCACTCTCGGGGTCTCTCACTCTCCCAGGATCTCTCACTCTCCCAGGATCTCTCACTCTCTCGGGGTCTCTCACTCTCCCAGGATCTCTCACTCTCCCAGGATCTCTCACTCTCTCGGGGTCTCTCATCCTCTCTCGGGGTCTCTCATCCTCTCAAGGTCTCTCATCCTCTCGGGGTCTCTCACTCTCTCGGGGTCTCTCATCCTCTCGGGGTCTCTCACTCTCTTGGGGTCTCTCACCCTCTTGGGGTCTCTCATCCTCTTGGGGTCTCTCACCCTCTCAGGTTCTCTCACCCTCTCTCGGGGTCTCTCACCCTCTCAGGTTCTCTCACCCTCTCTCGGGGTCTCTCACCCTCTCGGGGTCTCTCACTCTCTCGGGGTCTCTCACTCTCTCGGGGTCTCTCACCCTCTCGGGGTCTCTCACCCTCTCGGGGTCTCTCACCCTCTCGGGGTCTCTCACCCTCTCGGGTTCTCTCATCCTCTCGGGGGGTCTCACCCTCTCGGGGTCTCTCACTCTCTCAGGGTCCCACTCTTAGGGTCTCTCACTCTCTCAGGGTCCCACTCTCGGGGTCTCTCACTCTCCCAGGATCTCTCACTCTCCCAGGATCTCTCACTCTCCCAGGATCTCTCACTCTCTCGGGGTCTCTCATCCTCTCTCAGGGTCTCTCATCCTCTCGAGGTCTCTCATCCTCTCGGGGTCTCTCACTCTCTCGGGGTCTCTCATCCTCTCGGGGTCTCTCACCCTCTCGGGGTCTCTCACCCTCTCGGGGTCTCTCACTCTCTCGGGGTCTCTCATCCTCTCGAGGTCTCTCATCCTCTCGGGGTCTCTCACTCTCTCGGGGTCTCTCACCCTCTCGGGGTCTCTCACTCTCCCAGGATCTCTCGCTCTCTCGGGGTCTCTCACCCTCTTGGGTTCTCTCACCCTCTCTCGGGGTCTCTCATCCTCTCGGGGTCTCTCATCCTCTCGGGGTCTCCCACTCTCTCGGGGTCTCTCACTCTCTCGGGGTCTCTCACTCTCTCGGGGTCTCTCACTCTCTCGGGGTCTCTCACCCTCTCGGGTTCTCTCACCCTCTCTACGCGTCTCTCATCCTCTCGGGGTCTCTCACTCTCTCGGGGTCTCTCACTCTCTCGGGGTCTCTCACCCTCTCGGGTTCTCTCATCCTCTCGGGTTCTCTCATCCTCTCGGGGTCTCTCACCCTCTCGGGGTCTCTCACTCTCTCAGGGTCCCACTCTTAGGGTCTCTCACTCTCTCAGGGTCCCACTCTCGGGGTCTCTCACTCTCCCAGGATCTCTCACTCTCCCAGGATCTCTCACTCTCTCGGGGTCTCTCATCCTCTTGGGGTCTCTCACTCTCTCGGGGTCTCTCACCCTCTCGGGTTCTCTCATCCTCTCGGGGTCTCTCATCCTCTTAGGTTCTCTCACCCTCTCGGGGTCTCTCACCCTCTCTCGGGGTCTCTCACCCTCTCTCGGGGTCTCTCACTCTCTCGGGGTCCCACTCTCGGTCTCTCACTCTCTTGGGGTCTCTCACTCTCTCGGGGTCTCTCACTCTCTCAGGGTCCCACTCTCGGGGTCTCTCACTCTCTCAGGGTCTCTCACTTCTCGGGGTCTCTCACTCTCTCAGGGCCTCTACTCCCCCCGTCTCTCACCCACTCGGGGTGTCTCAATTTCTCGGGGTCCCACTCTCAGGGACTCTCACTCTCTCAGAGTCTCAATCTCAGGGTCTCTCACTTGCTTGGGGTTTCTCATTCTCTTGGGGTCTCTCACTCTCAGTCTCTCTCACTCCCTCAAGGTCTCACTCTTGGTGTCTCTCACTCTCTCAGGGTCTCTCACTCTCTCGGGGTCCCTCACTCCCTCGTGTCTCTCACTCTCTCAGGTCTTTTAACCTCACTGTCTGTGACTCTCAGTCTCTGACACCCAAGGCATAATCTTCTGCTCTTACTGTTTGTGATCCTGGAGGTGGGAAATGGGAATATTTAGGTGGGATGTTGGTGAACTGGAAATCCGCCACCTTCACACCTTATCTAGAATTAAGTTCTGGGCGGAAAAGTCCCTGGTTGACTTTCCTGTCCCACCACCAACTGACGCCCTTAATTGGCCAATTAATGACCACACAAGGGCCTCATCCTGCCATCGCTGGTTTTCACCCAATGGTGGGCAGGCCTAATGCCATCGGTGTGCACAGCAGGTAAAACCATGTGGGCATCATGTCATGTCCGGGGGGCTGCCTCCATCAGGGACTGAACATCGGGAAGTGGGCATGGGGCCCACTCTGATCTACCCCACTGCCTTGCTGCTGACCCACCGCACCCCTCACACTATGACCCCCGCTCCGTGAAACCCTCCACACCCCTATATTACTGACCTATGATGTGAGTCACTCTGCGATCCTGGGATCCAGTGCCTGTCCTCCAGCAGCAGCCTCAGCCTCCTCAGTGCTGCTGAAGCACAAGAGCTGCTGGCCTCTGATTGGTCGGCAGCTCTCGGTAGGCGTGATTCCGCCCCGAGTGTCTTGATTTCAGAGGAAGGCTCACTGCTGGCTTTGCCACTGCCTGATTGGTGTGTGGTTAGGCGGGCCTTCCTGAATACAGGCGCTGCTGGTCTCTCGCAGCCTCTGCAACTGGCAGGCGAGACCTCGATGCCTCAAGAAGATTCTGGCCCCTGTATCTGACTCTCAGTTCTGCCAAACTCATGGACGGATATTGAAATATGCCTTTCTTACTTTTTGTTTTTCATCTGTTGAATAATGATTGATGAAAGCTCACAGTTTACATCCATTTACTCCTTCCTTCAGCCAATTCATCCTGTTCTCCTGACAGGAAACTCGCTTCTTACCTTTCAGTTTTTTGCCTGGTTCAAGTAGTAATGAAAATCCGAAGTCAGACAACTTGATGTTCATGTCATCATTGAGGAGAATGTTTTCAGGTTTGAGATCTCGGTGTACAATGTTCTTGGAATGAAGGAACTGAACAACCTCGAGCAGTGTTCGCATGATGCTTCTGGAGGAATAAATGAGTGTTTTTTTAATGGTTTCTGAGTGTTAATATGCCTGCTCTCTGCTCCCCCGCCGGATTCTGCTGGGCAGTGAGTTTCGATGGGCTGCTGATATGGCATTATGGCTGGACCTAACTCTCCTCTCAGTCAGCATTGCACATGCTCAATTCTAGCAGTGGTAGTTGCAGAGTGATAAGCAGCTGGTACAGGGTCCCTCTCTGTTAGACAGCTGAGACCTCTCTGTAGCTCTTGTTACTGATATTCTGGCAAAGATCAGCTCAAATGACTTTGAATCATAGGGTCAGAATTGGATCTTAGTCCCATTTCTGGCTACAGGACATTTTGATTGGTTAGTCACAGGAAAAATGTATGTTTTGTTCTGAATAAAAAAGATTTAAACATTTGCAGCATTAATATTGACACAAATGTGAAATAATGTATGTCATGCAGAGTGACACAGACCACAAAGGATTGATGGAGTTCACTGTTACAATCAGCAGCTCCACTCTAATGGTTGCACTGCTCCACCGTCCCAATGTAAGGATGTCACCAGGTTGCAGTTTGAAGTGATGATGTGTGTAACGATCCACCCAGTTCTAGTGATAGTGAATACCAACAAGCCTCACCTAACTATTTGGTTGCTTGTTTTATCTAAATAGGTAACGTATCAGGGCCAATGTGTTGAACCGTGCACCATCCTCAAAAGCCCAGCCAGTGGAGCTTCTGTCCTTGCAAACTACCATCTCATCTCCAACCTTGCTTTCCTCTCCAGATCTGTTCCCATCTTTCCCACAACTCCACGTTTGAATCACTCCAATCAAAAATGCACAGCAACACTCCATCAGGGAATATGTTCAGTGCATCAAGGGAAAGGCCAGGCTGCAGCAGACCTCATGTGACCTCAAGATAAGCCTTTCTCAGTTAGTCAGATTGACATGTGCTTTAAATGAGTCTGGATGATGATGTGTTCACTGTGATGTTTGCATACGATACAGATATATGGATTCACTTACCTGGCCTCTTTTTCACTTAAAGTAACTTTTTCAGTCAGGTAGTCAAACAGCTCTCCTCTCTTCATCCTGTTAAAATAGTAACATTTTAAAGATCTTACACTAGAAGTTGGACTGTTTCCCTTGACATTGTTACTCCATGTACATAAAGAGAACGTAACAGAAACTTGCATTTATATAGCATCTTTAATGCGGGAAATTGTCCTAGGATATATCACCAGAGTGGCATTAGACAAAATATTGGGTCAGGTATCCAAAAACTTGGCCAAAGAAGGTGTGTTGAGGAGGAAGGTGAGGTGGACAGACGAAGAAGTGTGGGGAGGGAATTCCAGAGTTAGATAAGTAAAGGTATGGTCTCCAGTGCTGAAGCAATTAAACTGAGGGATGTCCAAGAGACCTGAATTAGAGGAGCACAGATATCTTCGTGGGATACCAGGATGGAGGAGATTATAGTGAGAGGGAGGCCATGGAAGGATTTGAAGAAAAAAAGACTTGCGTTTATGTAACATCTTTCAAGTCATGGAATGTTGCTGAGTGTTTTACAGCTAATGAAGTACTTTGGAAGTGTCTGTTACAGATAGGCAAATGGTATTTCTTTCCTCTCATCACCTGTCCATAAGTAGGAGGTGTTTTAAATTATTTTTTAAAGTATGCTCTGACGTGTTTTGCCAAACCCTCTGTTTGTGTGATCCAATTTAGAACAAAGAAAAGTACAGCACAGGAACAGGCCCTTCGGCCCTCCAAGCCTGCACCGATCATATTGCCTGTCAAACTAAAACATTTTGCACTTCCGGGGTCCGTATCCCTCTATTCCCATCCTATTCATGTATCTGTCAAGCTGCCTCTTAAACACCACTATCGTACCTGCTTCCACCACCTCCTCTGGCAGCGAATTCCAGACACTCACTACCCTCTGCGTAAAAAACTTGCCCCGCACATCTCCTCTAAAGTTTTCTCCTCTCACCTTAAATCTATGTCCCCTAGTAATTGACTCTTCCACCCTGGGAAAAAGCTTCTGACTATCTACTCTGTCCATGTTTACTAAGAACTCACAGCAAACCTGTGTTATGATTAACTCAGAAGGTTAGTTCATTTCACATTCAAAACCCAGGGGAGCAACGTTTGCAACTTCCCACTCACTACACACACGCACAGTAAAGGGGACGGGGATAGAAAAAAGTGTTTTATAACTATGGATGGTAACAGTACAAGGTCCACAGAAAGGAATATTAGTTCACATGATTTCCAGAGTCTGAGAAAGTCCAGGGGCTGTTTCCTTTGTGGCAGAGTTCAGTCCTGATGAGTTTCTGGTGGGAGATGGCAACACAAATATCCTTGATGCGAATGATGCGGCAGCACAATGGGCTTTCTGTGCTTGGACCGCTTGGCAGGCGATGATTAGAGACTTTTAAATTCAAACAGGCTTAAGAGATGGTGACCAGCTGCTTGCTCAGCTGGGCTGCTGGAGTCCTTTCCTGTTGGTGTTAAAGCAACAATCTGAGAGTTTCTCTGCTCTCAAAGGAATATAGAGATTTAAAAATGGTTACTCGGAGTCATGTGACCTTCTTTCTCCACAGTGATTTCAAAAGGGATGTTTATCCAATGTCTGAAACTAGCTTTGATTTCAGGACTGATAATGTCCCAGCCATTAGGTTTGAAAGAGTTACCACCCATATTGAGGGTCTTGTGTTGTGAGGCTGTTGTCTGGACAGACCCTCTGACTCCACTAGAGGGGTAGAGGGGTAAGCTTATCAAGATGCAAATGCTGTCCATTGCCCCCTCAATGGTCCCTTTTTGGAATGGGCCTGGACAGTCCCAGGTATGAGATGGGTCTGTTAACAGCTCTGCAGGAATAACAAGTTTTGATTTGCAAGTCCCCTGGTTTTATGATCATAATATCCTTACAATAATGATGAGAGGAGGATTCTTTTGTTTTTGTAACTTGCACTGGTAACTTCCAGAACAAAGGGCCAATCCTTTGGTCATCTGACTTGTAGCAATTAGCTTTTTTGGTTCTGCAGAAAGTCCATTTTAAAAACAGCAAAAAGAATAAAGTTTTGGATTTTTCTCATGTCATATTGACACCACAAGTCACTGTCCTAATGCAGGAAACATGGCAGCCAATTTGCAAACAGCAAACTCCCACAAACAGCAATGTGATCATGAGCTGACAATCTGTTTTTCTGATGTCACTTGAGGGATGAATATTGGCCAGGACACCAGGGGTAACCCACCTGCTCTTCTTCAAAATGGCGCAATGGGATCTTCTCCGTCCACCCGAGCATGCAGATGGAACCCTGGTTTAATGTCACAAAGGTCATGCATTTTGTTACCACCTAACATGACGACCTGCCCACCCTGAAAGACAGCACTTCAGACAGAACAGCACTGCAGTGTCAGCCTTGCTTCATGTGCTGAAGTTTTGGAGTGGGACTTAAACCTGAAACCTTATGACTTAGTCTGCAGTGCTACCAACTGAGCCACAGCTGATATGGCAAAGCAACACAAGGCTGAGAACTTCAAAATTAAAATACAACACGACCTGTTATGAAGGGATTTGTATCCGTTCCTTGCAATTCCTGCGATATGAGAGAACTTCAGGACAAGTCATGTGTCTTGAGAGACTAAATGTGTGGGAAGTATCTCCAGCTGCCCCAGCTTGAGCTCAGGACTTCTCAGTTTGGAGGGCATCAGGGAGGCTGAGAGTTTCCTGGAACAAACATTCCAAGAAGTGGTCACCCCACAGGCAGTGAGAGTTCAGGATGATAGACGGGTGGCCATCTGGAAGAGTAGGAAGAGGCAGGAAGCACAGGAGTCATTGGGATGTGTGCCACTCTCAAACTGCTACTCAGTAATCGAGACTGTTGGGAGTGACGACATGCTGAAGGAGTGCAGTCCAGACCATGGCATCAATGGACATGGGACTGCACAGGAGGCAACAGCAAAGAGTGGAAATGCAGTCATTAGGAGAGATTCTACAGTCAGGGGCATTTCTGTAAATATCATCGTGAGTCCCACATGGTGTGTTGCCTCTCGTGTGCCAAGGTACAGGATGTGATGGTAAGGATGCAGAATATTCTGCAGGGAAAAGGAGTTAGACAGAAGTTGTGGTTTGTCCGTACCAATAACACAGATATCCTATGATCAGGTTTTCAGGAGCTAGGGAGGAAGTTAAAAAAATAGGAACACAAGGGTAGTAACCTGTGGATTACTCCTAGTGATGCACACTAGCAAGAGTAGAAATAGGAAGATAGGGAGGATCAGTGCATGGCTGGAGGGTGGCTAGAGGGTCAGTGCATGGTTTGAGGGTGGCTAGAGGGCCAATGTGTGGCTGGAGGGTGGCTAGAGGGTCAATGCATGGCTGGAGGGTGGCTAGAGGGTGAGTGCGTGGCTGGAGGGTGGCTAGAGGGTGAGTGCGTGGCTGGAGGGTGGCTAGAGGGTCAATGCATGGCTGGAGGGTGGCTAGAGGGTCAACGCATGGCTGGAGGGTGGCTAGAGGGTCAATGTGTGGCTGGAGGGTGGCTAGAGGGTCAATGCGTGGCTGGAGGGTGGCTAGAGGGTCAATGTGTGGCTGGAGGGTGGCTAAAAGGTCAGTCTGTGGCTGGAGGGTGGCTAGAGGGTCAATGCGTGGCTGGAGTGTGGCTAGAGGGTCAAGGCGTGGCTGGAGGGTGGCTAGAGGGTCAATGTGTGGCTGGAGGTGGCTAGAGGGTCAATGTGTGGCTGGAGTGTGGCTAGAGGGTCAATGCGTGGCTAGAGGGTCAATGTGTGTACAAACACTCACACACACATAAGACATACAAAACCTGGATTTTGAGGGTGGGATAAAACAGTTCCATATCACCAATCCAGAGTACAGGATTAGATGAGTTGATTTTGATTGATGTCTTCTCAAATTCCTTGCAGTCCGTTGTTAATGACACAAGATGGTCTTCCAGCACTTTCAGTCTGTAGTTCACTGGTTGAGCACTTGCTTTTCAATGTCTCTGCTGGTGATTTTCCCCTTTTCCTCTTGACAGGGGGTTTTTCAGAGAGAGCAAGTTACGGAGACCCTCCCGAGCGCTGTGCAACATTACTGTGCACTCGCAGAAGCACAGTGCAGAACAGGCCCTTCGGCCCATCGGGTCTGCACCGACACGTGAGAAACACCTGACCTACCTACCTAATCCCATTGACCAGCACTTGGCCCATAGCCTTGAATGTTATGTCGTGCCAAGTGCTCATCCAGGTACTTTTTAAAGGATGTGAGGCAACCCACCTCCACCACCCTCCCAGGCAGTGCATTCCAGACCGTCACCACCCTCTGGGTAAAAAAGTTTTTCCTCACATCCTCCCTAAACCTCCTGCCCCTCACCTTGAACTTATGTCCCCTTGTGACTGACCCTTCAACTAAGGGGAACAGCTGCTTCCTATCCACCCTGTCCATGCCCCTCATAATCTTGTACACCTCGATCAGGTTGCCCCTCAGTCTTCTCTGCTCCAACGAAAACAACCCAAGTCTATCCAACCTCTCTTCATAACTTAAATGTTTCATCCCAGGCAACATCCTGGTGAATCTCCTCTGCACCCCCTCAAGCGCAATCACATCCTTCCTATAATGTTGCGACCAGAACTGCACACAGTACTCCAGCTGTGGCCTCACTAAGGTTCTATACAACTCCAACATGACCTCCCTACTTTTGTAATCTATGCCTCGATTGATAAAGGCAAGTGTCCCATATGCCTTTTTCACCACCCCACTAACATGCCCCTCCGCCTTCAGAGATCTATGGACACACACGCCAAGGTCCCTTTGTTCCTCAGAGCTTCCTAGTGTCATGCCGTTCAGAATACTTCCTTGTCAAATTGCTCCTTCCAAAGTGTACAAAGTGTATCACCTCACACTTTTCAGGGTTAAATTCCATCTGCCGCTTATCTGCCCATTTGACCATCACGTCTATATCTTCCTGTAGCCCAAGGCACTCAACCTCACTGTTAACCACCCGGCCAATCTTTGTGTCAACCACAAACTTACTAATCCTACCCCCCCACATAGCCATCTATGTCATTTATATAAATGACGAATAATAGGGGACCCAGCACAGATCCCTGTGGTACGCCACTGGACACTGGCTTCCAGTCACTAAAGCATCCTTCTGTCATCACCCTCTTACTCCTACAACTAAGCCAATTTTGAATCCACCTTATCAAATTACCATGTATCCCATGTGCATTTGCCTTCTTTATAAGTCTCCCATGTGGGACCTTGTCAAAGGCTTTGCTGAAACCCATATAAACTATATCAACTGCACTACCCTCACCTACACACCTGGTCACCTCCTCAAAAAATTCAATCAAATTTGTTAGGCATGACCTCCCTCTGACAAAGCCATGCTGACTATCCCTGATCAAACCTTGCCTCTCCAAGTGGAGATAGATACTCCCCTTCAGAACTTTCTCCAATAGTTTCCCTACCACTAACGTGAGACACACTGATCTGTAGCTCCCTGGCTTATCTCTACAATCCTTGTTAAATAGCGGAACCACATTAGCTGTTCTCCAGTCCTCTGGCACCTCCCTCATGGCCAGACAGGAATTAAAAATTTGGGTCAGAGCCCCTGCGATCTCCTCCCTTGCCTCCCTCAGCAGTCTGGGACACAAATCATCCAGACCTGGAGATTTGTCCACTTTTAAGCCTGCCAACACCTCCAATACCTTGTCACTCCCTATATCAATTTGCTTAAGAACCTCGCAGTCTCTCTCCCTGAGATCGATACCTTCATCCTCATTCTCTTGGGTGAAGACGGACGTGAAGTGATCATTCAACACTCTAGCGATGTCCTCTGGCTCCACCCATAGATTACCCCCTTGGTCCCTTATGGGCCCTACTCTTTCCCTGGTTATCCTCTTCCCATTGATATACTTATAGAATATCTTGGGATTTTCCCTACTTTTACCAGCCAGAGCTTTCTCATATCCCCTCTTTGCTCTCCTAATTGCTTTCTTAAGCTCCACCCTGCACTTTCTGTACTCCACTAACACCTCCGCTGATTTGCTTCCCTTGTACCTGCTAAAAGCCTCTCTTTTCCTTCTCATTGTAACCTGAATATCTCTGGACATCCGTGGTTCTCTGGGCTTGTTACTCCTTCCTATCACCCTAGAGGGAACATGTTGAACCTGTACCCTCCCCATTTCCTTTTTGAACACCCCCCACTGTTCCTCTGTAGATTTCCCCACAAGTAGCTGTTCCCAGTCTACCTTGGCCAGATCCTGCCTTATTTTAATAAAATCTGCTCTTGTCCAATCCAAAACATTTTTTTGCAACTTGTCTATTTCTTTGTCCATAACAAGCTTAAACTGTACCATGTTGTGGTCGCTATCACTAAAATGCTCCCCCACCACCACCTCAGCCACCTGTCCGGCTTCATTCCCCAGAATTAGGTCCAGCAATGCGCCATCCCTTGTTGGATCTTCTACATATTGACCTAAAAAGTTCTCCTGTACACATTTCAAGAAATCCACTCCATCCAAGCCCTTAACACTATGTCTATCCCAATTAATGTTGGGAAAGTTGAAATCACCTAATATAATTACCCCATTGTTATTGTTTTTACACACCTCCACAAATTGTGCACATATTTGCTCCTCAATTTCCCGCTGACTATCTGGGGGTCTATAATAAACACCTAACAATGTGGCTGCCCCTTTTTTATTCCTAAGCTCTACCCACAAAGTTTCATTCGATACCCCTCCAGTAGGGTGTGCTAAATCCCGGATGTATTGTCCTCTGCTGTAGAATAAGGAACAAAGGAACCTTCTGTTTTTCACACAGGAAGCTGGGGTTCAGAAGCTGACAACCGTGTGTGTGTATTCTTAATTGTTGAGAAGTGACAAAACACTTCAGTAACATTTTCAATCCTTCTGTTCTCTGACATCAGCCCTGTGTCTAAAGAAGCTTTGACTATGTCTGGCTGATGCTTGACTAGCCTGTAGGACAACTCTCCCAATTTTGGTACAAGTTCCCAGACGTTAGTGAGGAGAACTTTGCAATAGTGAATGGGCAGGGTGTGACTTTGTCATTTCCAGTGCCTAGGTTGATGCCAGGTAGTCAGTCTAGTTTTATTCTTCTTTTGTAGCATTTTGATACAACTGAATTGCTTGCTGGGCTATTTCAGAGGGCAATTAAGAGTCAACCATATTGCTGTGGGTCTGGAGTGCTGAGTTATATTCTAGTATGTGTGTGTGTGTTTCAATGTGCTTTGGCATGTTGTGCCACATGCTAACTTGCTTTTAAATTCTATAATTACAAAGGGACTTTCACAGGCACTGAACTTCTTGCTCTCTCCTGGACACAGCGATTTGCTTAGGTCCAGTATACTATCGTACTGATTCACTTGTTGGTATATGTATTCTGCCCCTCTGAATTAAATTCAAATTGTGACAATTTAATTTTGTTTAAATTTCCAGTTTACTGTGGTTTAAATTGCCCAATTCAAACTTTAGTGACAAAACTGGCTGTGAATTACCGGGAGCTTGTTGTCCATTTTTGTTGAACGCAGCTTAAATAAAGGCCAAAGTTTAACACTATTTTGAAGGTCAAGTTTGAAGCATGGCTGAAACTTGATAAGTGCAGATCCCTAGTACATGGCACCTCTACCAACCTTTAACTGCATTAATGCACATTTTGGAAGCTTTTACAATCGGTATAAATTAATTTATGGTGAAAATAATGTTAGAAGCAGTGGGCTGTAGGTGGCCATGTGACCTGTGGAGGCCCGAGCTGGAAGTCACCAGGCCTGTCCCACCTGCCCAGGGCATGCCTGATGAGATGTGGACTCACACAGCATTATCCTGGTAGACGGCCACAGATGATTACAGGAGCTACAAGCTGTGTCCCTTTCCTTTATTCACTCATTCTTCAGCACCAGTGTGTGTATTCTCCAGAACATTATAAACACACAGCATTGAGCAAAGGGACATCATATTCACCATGGAACAGCTCCAAGAGATTGAGAATCGCCACTGTCTGTAATCAACCTTTGGAACAGTGAATGACATGTTACCACTGGGGAGCCTGAGAACACATGCAAAGTTCAGCACTATTTTTAACTTGCTGGAATGAGAGCGGTTGTAATTTCATCAGGGTAGGTTCATGGTATCAGCTGGATCAGGCTGGATTCCCTGATCTCCTCTGATTGAGGTGACAAGACTTTTTACGCCTAGGATCCCAGGCCCAGGATATATGTAGGATGTACCACATTGAAGCTAGAATCTCCACCTGGGGCTCTTGCTATCAGTTACCTTCAAAATGATGAAAAGATTTGATAGGATAGATTGTGAAATTATTTCCTCTTGAGTATCTAGGACAAGGGGCCATACTCTTTAAAGTTAGGCTGGCTGAGTTAGAACATCAGTGGGCCCTGGTAAAGTGGCATACTCTGCTTTGGCAGGTGTAGTGATCAAAATGCTGTTAGTCCCATCAGTTGGTGAGAATTAATCTTTGTACTTAGAATCCTAGAATGATACAGCACACAGCAAGGCTTCATCAAGCCTGTGCATCATCTCACTCCCATTCTCTTCCCAAAACTGCAAATTTTATCCCCATCAAGTATTTATCCAATTCCCTTTTTAAAGTTATTATGATTGAACCTGCTTCCTCCACCCTTTCAGACAATGCATTTCAGATCACAACTCACTGCATTCAAAATAAATCCTCATTCTTCCCTGGTTCTTTTGTCAATTAACTTGTATCTGTAACCTCTCATTACCAACCCCTCTGTCACTGGAACAAGTTCTCCTTATTTACACTATCGAGCATGTCACACTTTTTGAACACCTCAATTAAATGCCCCCTTAACCGTCTCCTCTCTGAAGAGAACAATCCCAGTTTCTTCAGTCTATCCATATAACTGAAACCCCTCATCCTTGGTACCAATTTAGTAAATCTCTTCTGGGCCTTCTCAAAGGCCTTGACATCCTTCTTGAGGTGTGGTACCCGGAATTGGACACGATATTCCTGCTGGAGCCTAACTAGTGGTTTTTTTTCAATTTTTACATAACTTCTTTGTTTTTGTAATTTTTAGGCTGTGTTTTTGCGAGGAAGATGGGTATCCCTACTCCGCAAACCTATTGAGGAAGACTGCGTCCACCATACTTTTATTCCAGGGAGGCAGGGTGGAATGGAGTCGGGCCCATTGCCTCCCAGGGTAGGCCAAAGGCAGCAATGGAGGAGGGCAAATGGCGAGGCCAACAGGCTTTGTCTGCTTATACTGGGACATTGGCCCAGAATGTCAGGCCTTCAAACCCTCAGCCCCTCACCACCCTCACCCACCCAACATGCCCCCTCATCCTCCATGCCCTCCTATATCTCCCTTGACCTCTCCTTATCCCCAGATGTTCTAATCCCCTCATATTCCCCATGATCCTTCCATGACCCCATGCATCATACCACTTTCCCAGTAACCATTATGTACAAAGCTAACTTGGCATGCCTGCCAAGTCTTTGAAATGATCCTGAAACTGACAATAAGCCGATGCTTTGAAAATATCCTTTCAAACAATAGCTCAGGTGCTAGGGTTAAGGACATCTCCTCAGGGCTGGAGAGGAACATGGAGTGGGAGGGGAAGGATCCAGTTGTAAGGATCCACATGGGTACCAGTGACACAGGTAGAACTAAGGAAGAGGTTCTGCTGAGGGAGTATGAAAAGCTAGAAATTAAATTAAAAAGCAGACCACAAAGATTCTGGATTACCACTTCAGCCATAAGCAAATTGGCATAGGGTAAATAAGGTAAGAGAATTAAGTGTGTGGCTCAAGGATTGGTATGGGAGAAATGGGTTTTGCTTCACCAGTACTGCAGAAAAAGGGAGGTGTACCACTGGGACAGCCTTCAGCTGAAGCACGTGGGACAAGTGTACTGGCAAATCATATAATGAGGGCTAGAGGGAGGGTTTTAAACATAACTGTGCAGGGTCAGGGAGGATTTAAATGGGGGTGGGGTGGGATTTGGAAAGTTAAAGAGTAAGGTCAAGGTAATAGTGCAGGGTATTGTTGCAAGTAATGATCAACAGAGCGTGACAGGAGGGACAGAGCTTACAAACATAGGAGTGCATCAGCAAAAGAAAACATTAAAGTTTGGGAAAAAGGTGAAAAGACAGAATTAAAGGCTCCTCATCTGGATGCTAACAAAATGGGTGAATTGATGGCACAAATGGAAATAAATTAACATAATACAATAGCCTTTACATAGTTGCAAAGTGATCATGGTTGGAATCCGAATATTTCGGAAGAACAGGAAGAAAGGAAAAGGAGGTGGGGTAGCTCTGTTAATAAAGGAAGAGATCAGTACAATAGTGAGAAATGATCTTAGTTTGGAGAATCAAAATGTAGAATCAGTTTGGGTGGAGATAAGAGATAGAAAAGGAAAGAAGTCACTGGTGGGATTAATTTATAGGCTTGCTAACAATAGTTACACAGCAGGACAGGGTATACATCAAGAAAAAATGGGGGTTTGCAAGAAAGTTATTGCATAATAGTGGTGACTTTAATCTTCACATTGGGCAGGGTTTTCCCCCCGTTGGATGCGAAGTTGAAGTGCGGGCACGTGAAGGCGTGCCTCCGATCGGCGCCCCCGATTGGGGGCGCGCTGCCATTTTACGTGGGCTAAGTGCTATGTGCTGCCTCAGGGAGATCGGCTCTACTGTCAAAAATATTAAAAATAGAGAAAAAAAATTCCCTGATATGTCCCCTCATGTGACATGTCACATGAGTTGGGACATGTCCATAACTTTTTAAAAAACTTTAATTAAATTTTTAAAAACCTACATGAAACCTCATCCCGCCCATGAATGAGGTTTCATGCTTTTTCTAATGCCCGCCAGGGCTCCTGGCCTGCCCGCCAACCTTAAGGTTGGACGGCAGGTCCATTAATAAGTTTAATGACTCTGTCAATGGCCTCAATTGGCCATTGACAGGTCAGCGGGCGCACAGCTGATTTTGCTGAGCCCCCGCCTACCTGAAAATTTAAATGGGGCGCAGTGACGTCGGGAGTTCCGCCCAACGTCACCGCGTGTCATTTCGGGCCCACTCGCCGACGGGAAAATCCTGCCCATTGATTGGACAAATTAACTTAGCAAAGGTAGCCTGGAGGATGAGTGTGTTTGGGACAATTTCTTAGAAAATACATTCTGGAAAGTACCAGGTACCAGGCTATTATGGACCTGGGAATGTGTAATAAGACAGGATTAATTAAGGGCCTCCTGGTATAATCCTCTAGGCAAGAGTGATCATAATATGATGAATTTCACATCCAGTTTGAGGCAATTACAAGGGTGTGAAGACAAAGTTGGCTGAAATGGACTGGGGAAATGGAGCAGTTTAGAGAAACAGTTTAGACATTTAAGGAAATATTTCATAACTCTAAACAAAGATACATTACATTGTCAAAAAGGCTAACCAGAAGGATTCACCATCCGTGGTGAACTAATGAAGTTAAGGATGGTATCAAATTGAAAGAAAAGTCATACAATTCTGTGCGGAATAGTGGTATGTCAGAAGATTGGCAAATTTTTAGCAACCAGCAAAGGATTAATAAAAGGAGTTTGAGGGAGAAGTTAGAGTATGAGAGAAAACGAGCAAGAAATATAAAAATGGGCAGTAAGCACTTCGACAAGTATATAAAAAGGAAAAAAATAGCTAAATGGACATTGGGCCATTAAAGGGTGAGGCTGGGGAATTAATAATGGGAAACAAGGAAATGCCAGACACGATAAACAAATATTTTGTATCCATCTTCACATTAGAAGATACAAAAACATCTCAAGAACAATTGAAAATCAAGAGGCAAAAGGGAGGAAGGAGCTTAAATCAATTGTGATCACTAGAGAAAAAGTTCTGGAAATACTAATGGAACTTAAAGTGTCAACCTTATGGCCTAATGGCCTGCAGCCTAGGGTCTTAAAAGAAGTGGCTGCAGAGACAGTGGATGCTTTGATTGTAATCTTCCAAAATTCCCGAGATCCTGGAAAAGTCCCAGCAGATTGGAAAACTGCAAATGTAATATCTTTGTTCAAGAAAAGAGGGAGGCAGAAGGCAGGAAACTATAGGCCCGGTAATCTAATCTTTCAGTCTTCCCTAGACTTAGGGGAGGTGCCAGAGGACTGGGGAATTGCTAACATTACGCCCTTGTTCAAAAGGATAAGCCCAGCAATTACAGACCAGTCAGTTTAACTTCAGTGGTGAGCAAGATTCCAGAAACAATTATTCGGGATAGAATTAGTAGTCACATGGAAAACATATGATTTGATAAGGAAGATACAGCATGGATTTCTAAAGGGGAAATCATGTTTAACTAACTTGCTGGAGTTTTTTGAAGAGGTACAGAAAAGATTGATGAGGGTAATGCTGTTGATGTGGTGTACATGGACTGAAAGCACCACATCAGTGTCACACCACAGACTTGTGAGAAAAGTTATAGCTCATGGAATAAAAGAGACAGTAGCAACATGGATACAAAATTGGCTAAAAAATAGGAAGCAGAGAGTAATGGTCAATCGATATTTTTCAGGATGCAGGGGTGGGTATTAGGACCCTTGCTGTTCCTGATATATATTAATGGTCTAGATCTTGGTGTGCAGGGGACAATTTCAAAGTTTGTGGATGATATGAAGCTTGGGAGTGTTGTGAACTGTGAGGAGGATGGTGTGGAACTTTGAAAGGACATAGACAAGTTGGTGGAGTGGACAGATAGGTGGCAGATGAAGTTCAATGCGGAGAAGTGTAAGGTGATACATTTTGGTAGGAAGAACATGGAGAGACAATATAAAATAAGGGGTGAAATTTTGAAGGGGGTGCAAGAGCAGAAAGACCTGGGTGTATATGTGCATAGATCATTAAAGGTGGCAGGATAGGTGGAGAGAGCAGTTAATAAAGCATGTAGTGTCCTGGGCTTTATTAATAGGGGCATAGAGTACAAGAGCCGGGAGGTTATGCAGAATAAGACACTCATTAGACCTCAGCTGGAACATTGTGTAGTTATGGGCACCATATTATAGGGGACAAAAGAGGCAAGTGTGATGTGAGAAAAAACATTTTCACACAATGAGTGGTTTGGGTCTGGAATGCACAGGAGGCCATTCGGCCCATTGTGTCTGCACTGCCTTTCCAAATGAGCATTATGATCTAGTGCCATTGCCTGCCTTTTCCCTGTACCCCTCCACTTTGTTTCTATTTGAATGATCATCTAATGCCCTCTTGAATGCCTCGATTGAACCTGCCTCCACCACACTTCCAGGCAGTGCATTCCAGACCCGAACCACTCGCCGTGTGAAAAGTTTTTCTCATGTCACATTTACTTATTTTGTAAATTACTTTAAATCTGTGCCCTCTTGTTCTCGATCCTTTTACGAGCAAAACAGTTTCTCCCTATCTACTCTGTCCAGACCCCTCATGATTTTGAACATCTCTATCAAATTTCCTCCTAGTCTTCTTCTTTCCAAGGAGAACAGTCCCAATCTCTCCAATCTATCTTCGTAACTGAAGTTTCTCATCCCTGAAACCATTCCTCTTCTACATTCTTTCCACTGTGTTCACATCCTTCCTATAATGTGGTGCCCAGAACTGTAGACATTACTCCAGCTGAGGTCTAATGAGTGTCTTATATAAATTCAGCATAACCTCCTTGCTGTTGTACTCTATGCCCCTATTAATAAAGCCCAGGGTACTATATGCTTTACTAATTGCTCCCTCCACCTGTCCTGCCACCTTCAATGATCTATGCACATATACACCCAGGTCTTTCTGCTCCTGCAACCCCTTCAAAATTTCACCCCTTATTTTATATTGTCTGTCCATGTTCTTCCTACCAAAATGCATCACCTCACACTTCTCTGCATTGAACTTCACCTGCCACCTATCTGCCCACTCCACCAACTTATCTATGTCCTCTTGAAGTTCCACACCATTCTCCTCACAGTTCACAACACTCCCAAGCTTTGTATCATCCACAAACTTTGAAATTGTCCCCTGCACACCAAGATCTAGGTCATTAATATATCAGGAAAAGGAAGGTTCCCAACACCGAGCCTCGGGGAACTCCACTACAAACCTTCCTCCAGCCCAAAATATATCCATGAAACATTACTCTCTGCTTCCTATTTTTTTTAGCCAATTTTGTATCCACGTTGCTACTGTCCCTTTTATTCCTTTTCTCACAAGTCTGTTGTGTGTCACTGTATCAAATGCGTTTTGAAAGTCCATATACACCACATCAGCAGCACTACCCTCATCGACCTTTTCTGTTACCTCTTCAAAAATTCCAGCAAGTTAGTTAGACACGATTTGCCCTTTAGAAACCCATGCGAGGGGGGCGGTTGTGTGGGGGTGGGCAGAAGTGAGCGCAAACCCGATCAGTGCCCCCAATCGGGTGCACACCACCATTTTACGTGGGTGGCCAATTAAGGCCCACCCAGCATGATGCTCACCCGGAAGCACTGAGCGCTCCCTGTGCAGGCGGGGGGGCGGGGGAGGAGATTCCCTGAGTCGGGAGTGCGCTCAGGGAGATTTGTTTAAGTTTAAAATTTCTAAATAAAGTACTTGAAAACTTTTAAAACATGTCCCGTCATGTGACAGTGTCACATGAGCTGGCACATATCAATGATTTAAAAAAATTTTTTTTTATTGAATTTATAAACACTTTATGAAACCTCATCCCGCCCGTTGATGAGGGTCCATGAAAAATGCAAAGGCCGCCTGGGCTCTTCGCCTGCCCGCCAGCCTTAAGGTTGGACAGGCAGCTCATTTCATTGTTTAAATTAGTTTTTAACAGGCCTTAATGGGCCTTTGACAGTTCAGTGGGCGCGCAGCCCAGTCGGCTGCACGCCTGCCAAACTGAAATCTAAATGACGCGGGGTGATGCTGGGGCACCCGCCCGACGTCACCACGCATCATTTTACACGTTGGCGAGCGGGCCCCACCCCCGCTCGCCGACCAGAGATTTCAGCCCCTAGTTTTTCATGTGACTACTAATCCCGAATAATTGTTTCTAGAATCTTGTCCACCACTGAAGTTAAACTGATTGGTTTGTAATCGCTGGGCTTATCCTTAAAACCTTTTTTGAACAAGGGCATAATGTTTGCAAATTCTCCAGTCCTCTGGCACTTCCCCCGAGTCTAGGAAAGACTGAAAGATTATGGCCAGTGCCCCTGCAATTTCTACTCTCACTTCCTTCAATATCCTTGGATGCATCTCATCCGGTCCCGGTGCCTTGTCAACTTTAAGTACCGACAGTCTATTCAACACTTCCTCCTTATCAATTTTGAACCCTTCTAGTGACAGAGTTTCCTCGTCTGTCACCATGGCCTGGATAGCGCCTATGTTCTTGGTAAAGACGGGTGCAAAGTATTCATTTAATACCTCAGCCATGGCCCCTTCGTCCATGTGTAAATTCCCTTTTAGGTCCCTTATCGCCTCTGCTCCTCCTTTTACTACCCTTTTACTATATATCTGCCTATAGAAGACTCTGGGATTCCCCTTTATGTTGGCTGACAATCTTTTCTCATAATTCCTCTTCACTTCTCTAATATGCTTTTTCACCTTCCTTCTGAACCTTTTGTTCTTGGTTTTCAATTGTATTTTCTACCTGACACCTGTCATAAGCACACTTTTTCTTCTTTCTCTTAATGTCTATCTCCTTTTTCATCCAGGGAGCTCTGGATTTGTTTACCCTACCTTTCCCTTTCGATGGAATATATCGTGACTGTGCCCAAACCAATTCTTTTTTGACCCATTGTCCACCTACAATTTTTCCCCCCAAACTTTCGTTCCAACAGGAAAGAAACTAACAGGGAACAGAGGGTTATGATAAATGGATCATTTTCAGGTTGGCAACCTGACTAGTGCCACAGAGATAAGTGATCTATATACAAATTGCTTGAATGAAGGAACTGACTGTATCGTAGCCAAATTTGCTGATGATACGAAGATAGGCAGTAAAGCAGGTTGTGAGGAGGATACAATGTCTACAAAGGGATATAGACAGAAATAGTCTATATTTCTTGAGTCGTGCTGCTGTCAAAGCTTTTTGTCTCATCAGGACAATTCGCAGGAATAGCAGATGTAAAGGGAACAACAATTTATACTTTTTTTATTCATTCATGGGATGTGGGCATCGCTGGCTGGGCCAGTATTTATTGCCCATCCCTAGCTGCCTTGAGAAGGTGGTGGTGAGCTGCCTTCTTGAACCGCTGCAGTCCATGTGGTGTAGGTACACCCACAGTGCCGTTAGGGTGGGAGTTCCAGGATTTTGACCCAGCGACAGTGAAGGAACGGTGATATATTTCCAAGTCAGGATGGTGAGTGACTTGGAGGGGAACTTCCAAGTGGTGGTGTTCTCATCTAGCTGCTGCCCTTGTCCTTCTAGATGGTAGTGATTGTGGATTTGGAAGTTGCTGTCTAGGGAGCCTTGGTGAATTCCGGCAGTGCATCTTGCAGATGGTACACACTGCTGCTACTGTGCATTGGTGGTGGAGGGAGTGAATGTTTGTGGATGTGGTGCCAGTCAATTGGGCTGCTTTGTCCTGGATGGTGTCAAGCTTCTTGAATGTTGCTGGAGCTGCACTTATCCAGGCAAGTGGGGAGCATTCCGTCACACTCCTAACTTGTGCCTTGTAGATGGTGCTCAGGCTTTGGGGAGTCAGGAGGTGAGTTACTCATTGCACGACTCCTAGCCTCTGACCTGCTCTTGTAGCCACAGCATTTCTATGGCTAATCCAGTTCAATTTCTGGTCAATGGTAACCCCCAAGGATGTTGATGGTGGGGAATTCAGTGACGGCAATGCCATTGAATATCAAGGGGAGATGGTTAGATTCTCTCTTGTTGGAGATAGTCATTGCCTGGCACTTGTGTGGCACGAAAGTTACTTCCCACTTGTCAGCCCAAGTCTGGATATTGTCCAGGTCTTGCTGCATTTGGACATGGACTGCTTCAGTATTGGAGGAGTCACGAATGGTGCTGAACATGGTGCAATCATCAGTGAACATCCCCACTTCTGACCTTATGATGGAAGGAAGGTCATTGTTGAAGCAACTGAAGGTGGTTGAGCCGAGGGCACTACCCTGAGGAACTCCTGCAGCGATGTCCTGGAACTGAGATGATTGACCTCCAACAACCACAATCATCTTCCTTTGTGCTAGGTATGACTCTAACCAGTGGAGAGTTTTCCCCCTGATTCCCATTGACTCCAGTTTTGTTAGGGCTCCTTGATGCCACACTCGGTCAATTGCTGCCTTGATGTCAAGGGCAGTCACTCTCACTTCACGTTGGGAGTTCAGCTCTTTTGTCCATGTTTGAACCAAGGCTGTAATGAGGTCAGGAGCTGACTGACCTTGCCGAAACCCAAACTGAGCGTCAGCGAGCAGTTTATTGTGAAGCAAGTGCCGCCTGATCGCACTGTTGATGGCCCCTTCCATCACTTCATTGATGATCGACAGTAGACTAGTGGCTGGGTTGCTGGGTTGGATTTGTCCTGCTTTTTGTGTACAGGACATACCTGGGCAATTTTCCACATTGCCAAGTAGATTCCAGTGTTGTAGCTGTACTGGAATAGCTTGGCAAATATGCGTGGCAAGTTCTGCTACGCAGGTCTTCAGTACTATTGCTGGGATGCTGTCAGGGCCCATAACCTTTGCAGTGTCCAGTGCCTTCAGCCGTTTCTTGATATCATGTGGAGTGAATTGAATTGGCTGAAGACTGGCATCTGTGATGCTGGGGACCTCTGGAGGAGGCCGAGATGAATCATCGATTCGGCACTTCTGGCTGAAGATTGTTTCAAATGCTTCAGCCTTATCTTTTGCACTGATGTGCTGGGCTCCTCCATCATTGAGGATGGGGATATTTGTGGAGAGTTATTTAGTTGTCCACCACCATTCAAAACTGGATGTGGCTTAAATCTGAAATGTTGGTTGTGGAATCGCTTAGCTCTGTCTATCACTTGCTGCTCATGCTGTTTGGCACGCAAGTAGTCCCGTGTTGTAGCTTCACCGGGTCAACACCTCATTTTTAGGTATACCTGGTGCTGCCCCTGGCATGCCCTCCTGTACTCTTCATTGGATCAGAGTTGATCCCCTGGGTTGGTGGTAATGGTAGGGCGGGAGATATGCCGGGCCATGAAGTTACAGATTGTGGTTGAGTACAGTTCTGCTGTTGGCCCATAGTGCCTCATGGGGGTTGCCCATCTGTTGCCCACTAGATCTGTTGTAGGCCAATTAATACCATTCATACCATTTCATGGTATCCTCAATGTAAAGGCAGGAATTGGTCTCCACATGGACTATGTGGTCGTTACTCATACCGATACTGTCATGGACGGATGCATCTGCGGCAGGTAGGTTGGTGAAGATGAGGTCAAGTATGTTTCTCCCGCTTGTTGGTTCCCTCAGCACCTGCCACAGACCCAGTTTAGCAGTTGTGTCATTTAGGACTCAGCCAGCTCGGTCAGTAGTGGTGCTACCGAGCCACTCTTGGTGGTGGACATTGAAGTCCCCCACCTAGAGTACATTCTGCAACCTTGCCACCCTCAGTGCTTCCTCCAAGTGATATTTAACATGGAGGAGTACGGATTCATCACCTGAGGGAGGGCAGGGGTAAGCGGTAATCATCCTCACCAACCTGCCTGCTGCAGATGCATCTGTCCATGATAGTATCGGTCTGAGTTTCCTTACCCATGTTTGACCTGATGCCATGAGACTTCGTGGGTTCCAGAGTCAAGATTGAGGAGCTCCCTCCCAACTCTATACCACTGTGCCACCACCTCTGGTGCCGGTGACCCATCCAGTTTCATTCCTTTTAGACTTTGTAGCGGCTTGATACAACTAAGTGGCTTGCTGTACCCCATTTCAGAGTCAATCACATTGCTTTGGGTCTGGAGTCACATGCAGGCAAGACCAGGTAAGGACGGCAGATTTCTTCCCCTAAAGGGCATTAGTGAACCAGATGGGTCTTTACAACAATCAACAATGCTTTCATGGTCATCATTAGCATTTTAATTCCAATTTTTTTATTGAATTCAAATTCCATCCACCATGGTGGGATTCAAACCCAGGTCCCCAAAGCATTACCCTGAGTTTCCAGATTACTAGCCCAGTGACAATACCACTACACCACCGCCTCCACCACCTTCAGGAGAAGAGAGTTAGCAAGTGGACTCTGTTTGGTAGGTGCATTGCCATGGAGAATGCACCAGTTAACTGATGGCTGACAGTTAACTGCCAAGCTATTTTCTTTCTGTCTGCAAAGAACTGGGCCCTGTGTATTAACATATGTAGCTTCTAGCACGCAAAGAAAGAACATGTACACACATTGCACTTGTTCCAACTAAACAAAATAGGTGACAGTTATTCTCTGGTTCATTCCCCTGGGCAATGTCTTGACCAATCAGAGTGAACCTGCCTGGTTTGAATTTAAACAAAGCTTGGCAGTTCACGCCAGTGATCAGTTAACTCATGCATTCTCCACGGCAACAGCTCTACCAATCCAAGTCCACTTGCCAACCAATCAACACTCTCTTCTCATGGAGTATAAATTTGTTGTTCCCTTTATATTTGAAATTCTTGCAAATTGTCCTGATGAGTGTGAGATGAGAAGCTTCGAGAACATATGTTTTTTTTCAGCAACATTTAAGGATATAGGTAGGTTAAGTGAGTGGGCAAAAAAATTGGCGGATGGAGTATAATGTGGGAAAATGTGAACTTGTCCACTTTGGCAAGAAGAATAGAAAAGCAGAATACTATTTAAATGGAAAGAGATTACAGAATGTTGGGGTACAGAGGGATTTGGGTGTCCTTTTAGATGCACCACAAAAAGTCATTTTAAGTGGAATAGAGAATAAAAGTAGGGAAGTTTTGCTATAACTGTACAGGGCATTGGTGAGACCTAGAGTATTGTGTAAAGTTTTTGTCTCCTTATTTGAGGAGGGACATACTTGCACTAGAAGCAGTTCAGAGGAGGTTCACTAGGCTGGGTTCACTTATGAGCAAAGGTTGAGCAGGTTGGGCCTATACTCATTGGAGTTTAGAAGAATGAGAGGTGATCTCATTTTAACATCTAAGATTCTGAGGGGACTTTTTTTTATTCTTTCAGGGGATGTGGGCATCGCTGGTGGCTGCCCATGCCCATTTTCCCTTGAACTGAGTGGCTTGCGAGGCCAATTAAGAGTCAACCACATTGCTGTGAATGTGGAGTCATATGTGGGCCAGACCAGATAAGGATGGCAGATTTCCTTCCCCAAAGGACATTAGTGAACCAGATGGTTTTTTACGACAGTATGCCACTGAATCCTCCAGGGCAGATCTGAGAGGATGTTTCCTCTCGTTGGGGAAGCTAAAACTAGGGGACACAGTTTCAAAATAAAGGGTTTTCCATTTAAGATGGAGGCGTTAAGGAATTTCTTCTCTCAGAGGATCGTTATTATTAGGAATTCTCTTCCCAAGTCAACGGTGGAGGCTGGGTCGTTAAATATATTGAAGACTAAGTTAGGCAGATTCTTGATTGACAAGAAAGCCAAGGGTTATGGAAGGCAGATAGGAAAGTGTAGTTAAGGCCACAATCATATCAGTCATTGTGATAACAAAAACAGAAAATGCTGGAAAAACTCAGCAGGTCTAGCAGCATCTGTGGAGAGAGAAACAGAGCTAATGTTTCTAGTTCGTATGACCCATCTTCAGAGCTGAAGAGAAGTGGAAATGTTATGAAATTTATACTGTTTAAGGGGGGTGGGGCGGGTGGAACTGGATAGAAGGCCAGCGATAGGTGGGGACAAAGCAGGGATTGACAAAGATGTCATGAACTGAAGGACAAAGGGAGTGTTGATAGTAGTGGTTAGTGCTAAAAAAAGGTGCTAACAGAGGCATAAAGGTAAGAAAGCAGAATGTGATTATAGCAGAACAAGGGTAGCATTGTGTGAAAGAACAACATGGAACAAGTAACAAATTGTAACAGACTAGTTCCAGTTCCAGTTATCTACTTCAGAACACTTAGTCGTATGTAGATAAGCACACAAGCAGTGAAAAATCTCTATAAAGGAACAGTAGGTCATTACAAAGTACTAGAGATGTCAGTCAAGCAAAGCTTGCACTCCCTTCTGCAGCTGTATAAAAATTGCTTGCTGAGATCTAAGTGATTATCTATTCTTGGAGCTCAGCCAGGCATTCATAATTGTCCCATCTGGCAACTGTATCAAAAAACAGTGTAAACTTCTCTCCAGTTCACCATTATGCTGTGTTCAGTCCCTTAGCCAATTTCGTATCCTTGTTGTCCTTTAATCCCCTGAGCTTGTTGAGGTCTATTATGTGGTACTTTATCAAACATCATTACCTCTTTCCAACACTTTATTAAAAAGCTTAATATAATTAGTGAAACATGATTTGCCTTTAACAGATTGATGCTGGCCATCATTTATTAACATATATTTTTACGATTAATTTTGTTCTGGATTATTATTTCAAAGTTTTCCAACACCAACTTCAGTGCAATTGGCCTGTTGTTGCCAGATTTATAACTTATGTATGTTCAAAAAATAGAAAGATTTGCAACCCCCCATCCTCTGGCTCTCATATCAAGGAAGGATTCGAAGACTGTGACCAGGATCTCCATGATATATTTTCTTACTTGTCTCAGCATTCTCAGATACACCCAACCAGACCCGGTGACTTTTCTACTTTGAGCGTTGCCAATTTTTTAAGTACCTTCTCTTTATCTATTTTTGTCCAATATCTCTACCAGCTCCTCCTTTATTGTTACATTGGTAGCATCTATTTCTCATTTAGTACATCAGCAAATACACTCTGCCTCCCCAAGAAGATATCCTTTTTGGTCCCTAATCAGCACCAATTTTCACTTAGGCCACCCTTTTCTCAGTCATGTCTTTTTGTGAGAAATGGATGTTTTTTAAAAAATATTTTGGGGGAATATGTGTTATTCTGTGGAAAAGGCATGTGTGTGTATGATTTAATTAAGCTGGGCAGAGATTAATAGGAGATAGATTGTCTGGGGGGGGTGGTTAAAACATGAAAAGAATAGAGGTGCTATGTTTGAGGTAGAAGTAAATAGGTTAAATCTAACATTTGCATTTTTAGATAAGTTGAGTGTTTGGCTGAATATCAAAGAGGAGTCAGAGGTAGAAAGACACATGTTTGCACCTTGCAGGAATTCCATAGGTAAACAAAAGGGGGGGTATTATATTTATTGATCTGAAAGCAAAGACATGAAAGATTTTATATTTGGAAGGATTTGAGTTTCAAAGAGGTGTGAGAACATTGGAACCTGAGATGAAAGGGGAAAAAAGTATTTTAGAGTTACTGTGGAGAGCTTAAAATAACTATAGCTAGAGCTGCTGTTTGAGTTGTGAGATGAGCAGCTGGAGCTGTTTGAACTGTTGAGTTGGAGCTGTTAGCTCTTGGCTGGGAAGAGATGCAGTTTGAATGAACCATCCAGTCAAGCCAGAAAAGTCTTGGACTACAAAGAGCAGCTTTATTCTGAAGTTTGGTTTTCCACAGCAGAGGGGAAGCTAGTTACAGGTCATGTGGTATGCCTTTATAAATGCTACAGCAGTTTGCCTTGGGTAGTATTACTGGATTTTTATAGTTAAATATTTATAAGGGAGTGCTAACTGGAAGGTGTTTATCTGTGGGTCTGACCAAGTATAGAGTCTTTGTGGGGGAATGTTTTGTAAGCCTAACCTTAATTGTGCAACTGTAATCTTGTGTGCTTAAGTTTTCTTTTATTCTTGTTAATAAAACTTTTAGGGATTTTAAAAATTAAAAGTAAAGTGTTACTGGACTTCTTACTGCTGAGACTGGTACGTCGTCTTCTCATTTTCAGAATACAAAAAAGGGTATGGCCAGTAAGCCAAGTTTCCCTCTGGGATTTGGTTTGAGCAGCGATTAACACCTGCTGTGGGCATGACTCTTTATAAAAGAATTTTGTGTTCCATTTTACATTAGCTGCCATTCTCAATCTCCCCTTGCCCCTCTTACTATCTTTGTCAGGTTTGCTCTGTATATTTTGCTTGGTTCTCTATATATTATGACCCTGTCTTTTAGTATGGGATTCTTTTTTCTGTTTCTATCTGTGGTTATGCAATGAACTCTGGCTTTGGATGCTCTTCTTTTCATTGTGTAGGAATGTGTCTTCTGTATGTGAACTGCCCCCATACTTACAGATCAAACACCAAGAAGTAGAAGCTTGAAGATTCATAGGAGTCATTTAATGAAACTGTAACAGAGAGAACAATTGTGTAATTCACAATTTTATTTCTTGAGAAGCAAAATACTGCAGATGCTGAAAATCTGAAATCTCAATGCTGTTCGTTATGAAAGTGAAAGGCAGACTCTGTGTGACCTGCTGAGAATTCCTGGCATTTTCCCTTTTCATTATTGATTTTACTTATATTCTTTTTTCCCTCCTGAAATCTCCTTGAATTACAACCCTCCACTGCTCAGACATGATTGTAATATTAGTTTCGGGTGGAAATCTCTTCTCCAGCCCTCTTAATTGTCCTACAGCTGCAATCACTGACCCATTCTTGCTCTCAGGTCTGCAGGGAAATCACTGGCACACAGACTGGCTCATTGTCTACTCTCATTTTGACAAATACCCCAAAGCTCAGCTGGTAACCTTGCACAATGAGATCTGTCAGGGATGATACTACTTGACAGAGTTAAATCCCACACTCTAAGTTTACTGAGCAGCAAAACTGAAGGGTTTTTTCAACCAGTACTCAGTCAAAATGAAACTGTTCATTGCATGGGGGTGAAAGGAGCTGGAAAGCAGGCACACTTTATATGCATTGTTTGGGTGACTGCTGCCAACGCAGTGGAAAGTTTTAGTTAAGATACTCATTATATATTAATCTAGGCTGTGCTCTTCAGCAGAGTGCAGAACCTCCCACTGTGTACCCTGTGGCATCATCAACAACTGTCATAGAAATTACATAATATTCCGACCATTTGTTCTGGATCCAGGCCAAAGCAGCCCGTTTGATTGGCACCCCATCTACAAACATTCACTCCCTCCACCACCGACGCAAAGTAGCAGCAGTGTGTACCATCTACAAGATGCACTGCAGGAACTCACCAAGGCTCCTTAGACAGCACCTTCCAAACCCACGACCACTACCGCCTAGAAGGACAAGGGCAGACAGATGGGAACACCACCACCTGGAGGTTCCCCTCCAAGTAACTCACCATCCTGACTTGGAAATATATCGCCGTTCCTTCACTGTCGCTGGGTCAAAATCCTGGAACTCCCTCCCTAACAGCACTGTGGGTGTACCTACACCACATGGACTGCAGCGGTTCAAGAAGGCAGCTCAGCACCGCCTTCTCAAGGGCAACTAGGAATTGACAATAAATGCTGTCCCTGCCAGTGAAACCCACACCCCGTGAATGAATAAAAAAAATCATCAGGTCTGAGAGATCATTATTTTCTTAATTTATCATTTTTTTTGCATGTATTAGTTAGTGTCGCCTCTTGATTTATTTTTAACTTTCCCTTACCTCTGGTACTTTATCTACTTTTCAAGTACACATGGTATTGCTCCTGGCATGCTCTTCTGCACTCCTGATTGAACTGGTGTTGATCCCCTGGCTTAATTGTAATGGTAGAGTGGGGGTTATGCCGGGCCATGGGGTTACAGATTGTGGTTGGGTACAATTGTGCTGCTGTTGATAGCTCACAGTGCCTCAAGGGTGCCCATTTTGAGCTGCTAGCTCTGTTCTCAAGATGACCCACACAACACGATGGAGGGTGTCCCATTGTGAAGATGGGACTTGGTCTCCACAAAGTGTGTGGTAGGGCTACTGAGCTACTTTTGATGATGGGCATGGAAGCTGCCCACCATTCTGTGCCCTTGCTACCCTTAATGCTTCTTTCAAGTGGTGTTCAACATGGAGGAGTGCTGAGGGAAGGCAGAAGGTGCTAACCAGGTTTCCTTGTCCATGTTTGACCTGATGACATGAGACTGTGGGGTCCAGAATCAATGCTGAGGATTCCAAGGGTCAGTCCCTCCTGACTGAATACCATGGTGCTGCCTCCTCTGCTGGGTCTATCCTGCCTGTGGGGTGGGACACAGCCAGGAATGGCAATGGGTTCTGTAATTTTTGCTGATAGATATGATCCTGACTAAAGCTTTGTCAGGCTGTTGCTGTGGGCCAGCCAGCTCCCACAACTCTGACACCCGTCTCCAGATGTTAGTGAGGAAGCAGATGCCAACAACTGCCTATGATCATGAACTCTACCCATTCCTTGGATTTCTACTCTATTGCCTTTGTTATTTAGCCTGGATGACTTACTCACTTATATGTGGGTGTCCTGAGACTTCCTTGAGGATGCTGATTTCCTGAGCAGTGGATGTGCAAATCTCTTCTAGCTCCTCTGGAGTCAGATGTTCAGATGTGATGTCAATAATCTTCACAGCGTAGTCTATTTCTGTCTTCCTCTCGATACAGCGCCTGACAACGCTGCTAACACCACTGGGAGCAGAGGGAAAGAAACATTAAATAAACTCCAAATTGACTTATCCAAGGTTTGTAAGCTCTAGACTGATCTTGGGAATGGTAATTGTTCAGATCAATTGTTCAGTCAATTCAGGACAGCATCTTCTGTGCTTTTCCAAATAGCCTCTCTGTTCTGACAATCTGAATAGAGTAAATGCAAAAGTGGTCCTGCTTAGAAGATTCTGAACACACCTGCTTTACACTCCCACTCCCCCACACCATTGGGAGCAGTTCCAAATGTCTTAGCCTTCAAATTCCAGAATGATTTACACAGGGCAGTTACATTTCACTTGTCAGGATTCTGTTTGTTCTCTCCTGGAAGTGTAATGTCTTGAATCACAAAGTAGCCTTTGATTCAGTCTCTGCCCATGATGCACACACCTCCTGCAGCAATGCTGAGGAACCATCAGGGTGGACACCTGGATGATCTTTCTCCTCCCTGCATGAGAGCACTGAGGCCAGTAATAGCCTTGATTTCTATCCTGGTTCAGATCAGGTAACTCAGCACAAGCTAAAAATTCTTGTCTTGGGTCATGGGGAGGGAAATGATGAGCAAAGCAGAGTTATGGGCACAAAAATGGAAAACCCAGAGTTATTTATTGCAGATTGGAGATTTTTTGTTTGAAGATCACTGATTTTTCCAATATATGCTTGCAATCTTATCGATCTAATTATATCCAGAGAATCACTTGCAATGGTTTCTCTTCTTGCTCCCTCACTGTTACCTATTGCATTCCCCGAGGATCAATGCTTGGCCCCCTCCTATTTCTCACTTACATGCTGCTTCTTAGTGACATCATGTGAAGGTACAGCATTAGTGCTCATGTACGAACATACAAATTAGGAGCAGGAGTAGGCTATTCGGCCCCTTGAGCCTGCTCCGCCATTCAATAAGATCATGTCTGATCTGACTCTGGCCTCAACTCCACATTTCACCATCCTGATGACCTTTGACTCTATTGTTAGTCAAGAATATCTCTCTACTTCTGCCTTAAAAATATTCAATGACCACATTATACGCTGATGACACCTAGCTCTGATTCACCACCGCCTCTCCTAACTCCTCCACTGTTGCGAAATGATCAGACCTGCTGAACCAACATCCAATATTGGATGAGCAGAAATTTCCTCCAATTAAATATTGGGAAGACAAAAACCGTTATTTTTGGTCCCATTCCAAACTCCATTCCTTAGGTACCAACTTCATCCCTCTCCCGGGCAACAAGCTGAGATTAAGTCAGTCTGTTCACAAACTTGGTGTCACGTTTGACACCGAGATTGAACATTTAACCTCATATTCACACTGTTACAAATATGAGGTTTTATAAGATTGTTACATTTTGAGACTGTGGGAGGAATCGTCCCAGATTTGCACTAAGTGTGGTAGCGGGTGGGAAAAAGGATGTTTTACCCGCTGGCCGCAATGGAGCTTCTCACGTCATATCGTCCCAATGCCGCCTCATTAATCATGCATTCCCGGAAAACACGCCATTTTACTGCTGGGCTGCCTCCAATTTCCCCACCACCCCATCAACTGGTCAGTTCTTCATGCCGGGGCTGGATGCAATATTTAAATTGCAGCCGCACACAAACCTCTCAGTGCTTCCAGCCAGGGCTGCTGGAAGGAAAACATGGCCCCCAATAGCAAGAAGACTGCAGCCCCCCCGATTCAGTGATGCGTCCCTGGAATACCTTTTGGATGCCATGGAGGCACACCATGATGTCCTCTACCTCTGCTCTGGCCACAGGAGGGGTAGCAACATCATCAATCTGACTTGGGAGGTGGCGGCAGCATTGGTCAGCGCCAACGCCCTCCAAAAAAGATCAGCCACCCAGTGCCACAAGAGGATGAATGATCTCCTCCATTCCGCCAGGGTAAGTCACTCTTCTCATCACTCTCAACTCACACACACAAACACATCACACAACCACAGGGCCCTCACTCACTGCCAGTTCAAGGGACATCACCGTTCACTCTCTCACACACACCATCATTGTCCTCATCTTATTCATGGCACCACTCATCACCCGCACATGCCAGGCATACTTATCATCTGGCTTGGCAGGCATCCTGCTTACACTCTCTCCCTCTGTATTCATGCGGGACAAGCTGGCACACAACAAGAGGGAGAGGTCACAGGCTGGTGGTGGAATGCCTGAAATCAAGGTCCTCACCAACTTTGAAATCAGAGCCATCCAGCTGGCCGGCGATGACCAGGACCGGTCCTGTGCTGACAGTGAGGTCGGCGCTGCTCTACCAAGTGAAGATCCAGTAATGCAACATCCATCAGACAACCATGCTGTGAGTGATGTGTCCTCTTTCACAGGCCACTGCCATGCACTATTATCTCTCCTTGCTTTCACAGGCACATCTGGGAAGCAGCCGACAGAGTTCATGACCCAGGGCCTCCAATCAAACACCGAAAAACCTCCGAAGAGGAATCTGGAGGCACCCAACCTGAAGTCCCGTCACAGCGCTCACCCACACCCTCCACCAGCGCAGAGATACACACCTCAGTGGGTCTTAGTTCTAGAGTAGCCTCGGGTTCACAATCTGGTGAGCACATCACACTGTCCGATCCACAGTAGGCAGAGGCAGGGACTTTCCTGGTGTCCAGCACTCGGAGGACTGCTGGAGACCAGGAATCTGCTGAGTCCAAGTTTGGGAACATCAGGAAGGGATGTCCGCTGCACTCCTCAGATTGCAAGGCATGATGGAGGAGTCAGACTGCACTGAGGTGATAGTGCCAGCATGCCAAAGTCCACACTGGTAGGATGGCGGCTGCCATGGAGCCCTTGGTCCAGGACGTTGTCCCTGCACAGCTGCATGGGCTGAACTCTATCGCCAATGCCATAGTTAGCCTCCAACAGTGTCAACACGAGAAGGGTACGGGGCAGCTCGATCTCACTCCAGCTACCCCTTCTCCTCAAGGAGTCGGCCAGGGGCTATCGGGCACCCATAGGGAGGAGGATCAGCAGGTGACTCTGGGAGTGTCTGGCCCATCCGAAATGCACAAAGTGAAGATGACATCCAGGATCTCCTGAATGCATTGTTCATGAGATCCCACAGAGGTCACCTGTGGAGCCCTGAAAGGAGCCACTGGCGTAAAAATTGAGAGCCATGGTCGCTTCTACGGCCACTGGCAGTGGATGCCCTCCATATCCACATGGAGCCAAATCCTGCAGCAGCTGGCAGATGTGACCGACCTGGACATGCGCAGTCTTCGGCAAAACTGGTTCTCAGTCATCTGCAGGAATGAAAGGCGGCATCTACAGACCTGGGCCTAGCTAGGCGACGACTAACAACGAAATCCCACCCACCTCCACCCTGCTCCACCTGACCGATTGATGGCAGCTTTGCCCATTGGGCTGCATGCTGTGCTCTCAGCTCAGGCACAGGCATTCTCCTAACCCGTGTTGCAAGGCTGCACTGTGAGCTTGAATCCATCACAAATGCTGCACAACGTTGTTGTGCACTCACCTCCAAGTTCCCCTCAAAGTGCAGCTCGCTAGGTGCACACCTTATACATGCTGTTGTGAAAACAGTGTTGTGAAACACTTGGATGATCCAGCGTGGGGGGATGACTCTGGTGAGCTGGGTTTATAAGGACACTCAGACATATTGCAATGAAGTTCCCGATGTGTGGCAGTGGGAAACACCATTGAAGGGCGGAGCGGACAATTGCAAACTGGTTTCACGATGTCGCGAAGCTGGTTTTTGACCTTTCTGCCATATTGTCCGCTCACGCCCACCATGACAAGCGGGCACGGAAAATTCCGCCCTGTCTTGAATTTAGGTAAAATGAAGTGGTCATTTCTGTTCTGATATCTGCTCAACAACAAGCCCGGGTGACATGGCTGTTAAAGACTAAAGGGAGACCCGGGATGTTTGCTGGAATGAAGATGTTAGGTGTTCACACTTGGAGACAATATCAGCAGCATTCAATGTTTACAATGATTAGACTGCTGGTCTCCAAGGTCTCAGAAAGTGTTGAGGATGTCAGGTTGTAAACAGTCGTGCTTCAAACTGTCCATTTACTTCCAAGGTTGGAGAGTTGGGGTCTCAACATTTCTACCTGGAAACAAGGCTCACGTGATTCACGTTGCCATGGAGATGGGTTTTGAGAGCAGAAGGGTTTCTAAGATATCCTGGAGAACTCACAGTCACAGGTAACCTGGCAGGATCCGGGAGAAACAGAGCAGCTCGAGGCCACAAGTCTCTTTGTTCACTGCACAGAAATGTGGGGGAGCTTATACTCAGATTGAAAAGCTAAATTCTTGAGGATCTGAAACAAGGCTGCAAGATTTGTCAAGTTCGCACTGGAGGGAGAATTGCCAGGAAAATCCCTCACCATGAAAGATATTTCTAAGGTTAAAAGTTACCAGGCTGGGAAAGGAAATGAATCCCTTGGGGGCTAAGAATCACTTTGGACTGGATCTGTAACAGTGCAAAGTATACCTGTGAAGTGCTTTTTTTCAGTTGTGTTAAAAGAGGAAAGTTCTGTTCTGTAGTTTAAAGTAGAGATTGCTTACAACAATTGTGTTTAGTTTAGGGTGTTCTTAATCTGTTTGTTACAGGAAAAGTCTTAAAATGTGAATCTTGTTGTGTCATTCTTTCAGCTATTAACTTGAATGGTCATAACAACTCCGTCACTAAGACACCCGATTTCCACCTCCATAACACTGCTCAATGTCATCCCCGTCTCAGCTCATCTGCTGCTCAAATCCCCATCCAGGACTTTGTTACCACTAGATTCAACTCTTTCAACACATTCTTGCTGGTCTCCCACATTTTACTCTCCGTAAACTTGAGTTCATCCAAAACTTTGCTGCCCGTGTCCTAACTCGCAGGAAGTTCCATTCCCCATCATGCCTGTGCTCTTTGATCTACATTGGCTCCTGGTCAATCACGTCTTGATTTTAAAATTCCCATCCTTTTTTCAAATCCCTTCATGGCCTTGCCCCTCCCACCTCTGTAGTCTCCAAACTCCCAACTCTCTGAGATACTTGTGCTTCTCTAATTCTGGCCTCTTGTGCATTCTCAATCATAACTGCTCCACCATTGGTGGCCGTGCAATCAGTTGTCAAGGCCTGGGTCTAATGCAGTCTTGATGTCAAAGGCAGTCACTTTGACTTACCTCGGGAGTTCAGCTCTTCTGTCCATGTTTGAACAAAGGCTGTAATGAGGTCAGGAACTGAGTGGCCCTGATGGAACCCAAACTGGGCATCAGTGAGCAGGTTATTGCTAAGCAAGTGCCACTTGATAGCACTGTTGATGACCCCTTCCATTGCTTTACTGATGATCAAGAGTAGGCTGATGGGGTGGAAATTGGCCGGGTTGGATTTGTCCTGCTTTTTGTGTACAGGACATACCTGGGCAATTTTCCACATAGCCGGGTAGATGCCAGTGCTGTAGCTGCACTGGAACAGCTTGGCTAGGGGTGCAGCAACTTCTGGAGCACAAGTCTTCAGCAGTATTGCTGGAATATTTTCAGGGACCAAAGCCTTTGCAGTATCCAGTGCCTTCAGCCGTTTCTTGATATCACGTGGAGCGAATCGAATTGGCTGAAGACTGGCATCTGTGACGCTGGGGACCTCTGGAGGAGGCCGAGATGGATCATCCACTTGGCACTTCTGGCTGAAGATTGTTGCAAATGCTTCAGCCTTATCTTTTGCACTGATTTGCTGGGCTCCTCCATCATTGAGGATGGGGATATTTGTGGAGCCTCCTCCTCCCGTGAGCTGTTTAATTATCCACCACCATTCACAACTGGAAGTGGCAGAACTGCAGAGCTTGGATCCGATCATTGTGGAATCGTTTAGCTCTGCCTATCACTTGCTGCTTGTGTTGTTTGGCACACAAGTAGTCCTGTGTTATAGCTTCACCAGATTGACACCTCATTTTTAGGTATGCCTGG
This sequence comes from Cetorhinus maximus, assembly GCF_964194155.1. Lineage (NCBI taxonomy): Eukaryota > Metazoa > Chordata > Chondrichthyes > Lamniformes > Cetorhinidae > Cetorhinus > Cetorhinus maximus. The sequence continues at coordinate 57,138,987 of NC_135887.1, forward strand.
TGCTACTCCTGGCATGCCCTCCTGCACTCTTCACTGAACCAGGGTTGATCCCTTGGCTTGATGGTAATGGTAGAGTGGGGGATATGCCAGGCCATGAGGTTACAGATTGTGTTTGAGTACAATTCTGCTGTTGCTAATGGCCCACAGCGCCTCATGGATGCCCAGTCTTGAGTTGTTAGATCTGTTTGAAATCTATCCCATTTAGCACGGCGGTAGTGCTACACAACACAATGGATGTGAAGGCAGGATTTCGTCTCCACAACGATGGTGGTCATTCCTACCAATACTGTCGTAGACAGATGCATCTGCAGCAGGCAGGTTGGTGAGGATGAGGTTTAGTATGTTTTTCCCTCTTGTTGGTACCCTCACCATCTGCCACAGACCCAGTCTAGCAGCTATGTCCTTTAGGACTTGGCTAGCTCAGTTTGTGGTGGTGTTACTGAGCCACTCGGCGATTAACGTTCAAATCCCCCGCCCAGAGTACATTCTGCACTCTTGTCACCCTGGTGTTCAACATGGAGGAGCACTGATTCATCAGCTGAGGGAGGGCGGTACGTGGCAATCAGCAGGAGGTTTCCTTGCCCATGTTTGACCTGATGTCATGAGACTGGAGTCCGGAGTCAATGTTTAGGGCTCCCATGGCAACTCCCTCCTGACTGTATACCACTGTAAGTAAGGAGGACTTCAGGGAATCGATAGGGCTGGGTTTGCCCTTGTCGTTTCCGGTGCCTAGATCGATGCCAGCGGTCTGTCCAGTTTGATTCCTTTGTATTGGCTTTGTCACAGTTTGATACAACTGAGTGGTTTGCTTGCTAGGCCATTTCAGAGTCAACCACATGTTGACTCAGGTGAGGACAGCAGAACCAGATGGGTTTTTACAATAATTGGCAGTTGTTTCAAGGTCATCATTAGACTTTCAATTGCAGATGTCTATTGAATTCAAATCCCACCATCTGTTGTGGCGGGATTTGAACCCGGGTCCCCAGCATTCCCCTGGGTCTCTGGGTTGCTAGTCCAGCGACAATACCACTACGCCACCATGATATAAATACTGTCGTTGTTGTACAAAGTATACTCCTAGAAATTGCAGAATGGTTATAAAATTACTAACAGCAGCAGGAGTGCAGAGTGAGAGTTCTTTATTCTACTTCCCACATCTGTCCTCTCATCAGGGATCTTTCCTGCTGCAGCTCAGCTACCTGAGTGTGGAAGGTGGGGGCGGCGTACTATCTACAGTCTACTCTCTAAAGTCTCTCCGGGGCTTTGTACTCTCTACTGTCTATCTGGGGGGAATGTACGATCTACTGCCTGTCTTCTGGGGAGTTAGAGATCTGTTTACAGTCTACAGCAGGGTACTGTCTACAGTCTGTCAGGGGTGGGGTGGGGGTTAATGAACTGTCCACAGTCAGTGTGGAGAGAGGGGTACTGTCTACTGTCTGTCTGGGAAGACTGTCAGGACTACCATCTGTCTGAAAGGGGAAATGTACTGTCTACTAACTGTCTAGGGGCGATGTAATGTCTACCTCTGTCTGCGGGGGATACTGTCCACAATCTATCCCAGATGTTGATGAAGCTTGCTGAGTTCGATCATTTATGACAAAGCAGTAGCAACAAAGACTGGTTTGAGACAGACTCAGGAGGGATGGCATCTGTTGTTGAAACAAAAAGGAAAGCCTACCTGATGCACAGCTAAGCACAACAGCTAGAACATGGCATGACTTAGAAACATAGAAACTAGGAGCAGGAGTAGGCCATTCAGCCCTTCGAGCCTGCTCCATCATTCATTATGATAATGGCTGATCATCCAACTCAATAGGCTCAATATTTCTCCCTATATCCTTTGATCCCTTTCGCTCCAAGAGATATCTCTAACTCCTTCTTGAAAACATACAATGTTTTGGCCTCAACTACTTTCTGTGGTAACGAATTCCACAGGCTCACCACTCTCTGGGTGAAGAAATTTCTCCTCATCTCAGTCCTAAATGGTCTACCCCACATCCTCAGACTGTGATCCCTGGTTCTGGACTCCCCCACCATCGGAAACATCCTTTCTGCATCTACCCTGTCTAGCCCTGTTAGAATTTTATAGGTTTCTATGAGATCCCCCCTCATTCTTCTGAACTCCAGCAAATATAATCCTAATTGACTCAATCTCTCCTCATATGTCAGTCCCGCCATCCTAGGAATCAGTCGGGTAAACCTTCGCTGCACTCCCTCTATAGCAAGTACATCCTTCCTCAGATAAGGAGACCAAAACTGCACACAATATTCCAGGTGTGGTCTCACCAAGGTATAATTGCAGCAAGACATCCTTGTCCCTGTACTCGAATCCTCTGGCTATGAAGGCCAACATACCATTTGCCTTCTTTACCTCCTGCTGCACCTGCATGCTTACCTTCAGCGACTGGTGTACAAGGACACCCAGGTATCGTTGCAAATTCCCCTCTCTCAATTTATAGCCATTCAGATAATAATCTGCCTTCCTGTTTTTGCTACCAAAGTGGATAACCTCACATTTATCCACATTATACTGCATCTGCCATGCATTTGCCCACTCACTCAGCTTGTCCAAATCACACTGAAGCATCTCTGCATCCTCCTCACAGCTCACCCTCCCACCCAGCTTTGTGTCATCTGCAAATCTGGAGATATTACATTTCGTTCCCTCATCTAAATCATTAATATATATTGTGAATAGCTGGGGTCCCAGCACCGACCCCTGCGGTACCCCACTAGTCGCTGCCTGCCATTCGGAAAAAGACCCGTTTATTCCTACTCTTTGTTTCCTGTCTACCAACCAGTTTCCTATCCATCTCAATACACTACCCCCAATCCCATGTGCTTTAATTTCACACGCCAATCTCTTATGTGGGACTTTGTCGAAAGCCTTTGAAAGTCTAAGTAAACCACATCCACTGGGACCCCCTCATCAACTCTACTAGTTGCATCTTCGAAAAACTCCAGTAGATTTGTCAAGCATGATTTCCCTTTCATAAATCCATGCTGACTCTGTCTGATTCTGCCACTGTTTTCCACGTGCTCAGCTATTAAATCTTTTTATAATGGACTCTAGAATTTTCCCCACTACCGACGTCAGGCTGTTTGGTCTATAATTCCCTGTTTTCTCTCTACCTCCCTTTTTAAAAAGTGGGGTGACATTAGCTGCCCTCCAATTTGTAGGAATTGTTCCAGAGTCTATAGAGTCTCGGAAGATGACCACCAATGCATCCACTATTTCTAGGGCTGCTTCCTTAAGTACTCTGGGATGTAGATTATCAGGACCTGGGGATTTATCGGCCTTCAATCCTATCAATTTCCCCAACACCATTTCCCTACTAATACTGATTTCTTTCAGTTCCTCCCTCTCACTAAACCCTGTGTTCCCCAACATTTCTGGTATGTTATTTGTGTCCTCCTTTGTGAAGGCAGAACCAAAGTATATGTTTAGTTGGTCAGCCATTTCTTTGTTCCCCATTATAAATTCCCCTGTTTCTGACTGTAAGGGATGTACATTTGTCTTCACCAATCTTTTTCTCTTCACATACCTATAGAAACTTTTACAGTCAGTTTTTATGTTCCCCACAAGCTTACTCTCATACTCTATTTTCCCCTTCTTAATCAATCCCTTGGTCCTCCTTTGCCAAATTCTAAACTGCTCCCAATCCTCAGTTCTGTTGCTTTTTCTGGCCAATTTGTATGCCTCTTCCTTGCATCTAATACTATCTCTAATTTCCCTTGTAAGCCATGGTTTGGCCACCTTTCCTGTTTTACTTTTGTGCCAGACAGGAATAAACAATTGTTGCAGTTCACCCATGCGCTCTTTGAATGTTTGCCATTGCCTATCCACCACCATCCCTTTAAGGAACATTTCCCAATCCATCATAGCCAACTCATGCCTCATACCATCGTAGTTTCCTTTATTAAGATTCAGGACCCTAGTCACAGAATCAACTACGTCTACTTGAAAGTAGACAGTTGTGCAAACGACAGGGATATCCCGTGCAAATATATACTGGATCAACCTTTGTCCAGAAATCCAAACTGCCTGTGACAATGGAAATCTACATGTTACATATGATATGATATGAAGAGGGTACTTGGATCTTCCATGACCAAAGTTGTGTCTGAAGTCAGCAGATGGAGAAGTGCTGAAGTGCTCACTGCCAGAAGCAAATTGATGTCTTGCTGGGTTGAACACTACTGTGAGCTGTACCCCCATGAGAGGGACATCCTGTCATGGTTAAGTTTGACACAGAACTTTGAGCTCAAACAGGCCATAGGTTGCTTAGCAAGCAGAAAGGCACCCAGCAAGGAAGGAATTCGAGCCAAAGTGCTTTAAGCATGGCAAGTTTCATTTACTGCCACACCTTCATCACCTTCTCCTTTGCTGTTGGAGGGTAGGACCTGTTCCACAAGATATGCTGCCTAACATTCTAACAATGCTCTGGGTAAAGAGGTTTCTTCTGAATTTCTTCTTGGATATATTAATGCCTATCATATTTTATGTCTCTAGTTATGGATTCACTTACAAATAGGAACATCTTCTCTACATCTACCCTATTGAACCTCTTCATAATCTAAAGATCTCTCAATCACTCCTCAGCTTTCTCTTTTCCCTAGTAAAGAGCCCCAGACTGTTCAACTTCTCTGATAGAAACAGCCTATCAGTTCCGCTTTAATTCTTATTTATTTTGTTTGCACCTTCTCCAGTGCCTCTATCCTTTATAATATGGGGAACAGAATTACATACAGTGGGCTTGCCAAGGTTCCATGCAAGATAGCATAAATTCCCTGCTTCTGAATTCTATCCCTCCAGAAATGAACCCCAGCTTTGTTTGGGTTCATTAATGGTCCCCATCACTATTTTAGGTGACTTGTGTATCTGTACCTCTCATTCCCTCTGTTCCTCTGTCCTATTGTAGACATGCATTTTCCAAAGAATATGCACCTCTTTAATTTTACTTCCAAAATGTACCTCTCACATGTGGATCATCTGCCAATTGCATGCCCGTTTTCCATGTTTATCAATGCCTTCTTGTATTTTGTCACAGTCCTCCTCTGTATTAAGTGCACCACCTGATTTGGTGTCATTTGCAAATTGTGAAATTGTTCTTCTCATTTCCAGATCCAAATTCTTTAGGTAAATGGTGAACAGTAGCCATATAACATACATAAGAACATACAAACTAGGAGCACGAGCCTGCTCTGCCATTCAATAAGATCATGGCTGATCTGACTGTGGCCTCAACTCCACATTCCTGCCTACCCCAATAACATTTCACCCCCTTGTTTATCAAGAATCTATTTTGCTCTGCCTTAAAAATATTCAACAACTCTGCTTCCGCCACCTTTTGAGGAAGAGAGTTCCAAAGACTCACGACTCTCAAAAAAAATTTCTCTTTATCTCTGTCTTTAGTGAGTGGCCCCTAATTTTAAAACAGCAACCCCTAGCTCTAGATTCGCTCACAAGAGGAAACACCCTCTCCACATCCACCCGTCAAGTCCCCTCAGGATCTTCTATGTTTCAATCAAGTTGCCTCTTACTCTTCTAAACTCCAGTGGATACAAGCCTAATCTGTCCAACCTTTCCTCATAAGACAACCCATCCATTCCAGGTATTTTAGTCGAGTAAGCCTTCTCTCAACTGCTTCCAGCATATTTACATCCTTTCTTAAATAAGGAGACCAATACCGTACACTGTACTCCAGATGTGGTCTCACCAATGCCCTGTATAACTGAGGCATAACCTCCCTACTTTTATATTCAATTCCCCTCACAAACAATAACATTCTATTAGCTTTCCTAATTACCTTTTGTACCTGCATACTAACCTTAGTGATTTATGTGCTCGGACACCCAGATCCCTCTGCACCTCAGAGCTCTGCAACTCTCACCATTTAGATAATAAGCTTCTTTTTATTCTTCCTGCCAAAATAGACAATGTCACATTTTCCCACATTATATTCCATTTGCCAGGTCTTTGCCCACTCACTTAACCTAACTATGTCTGTTATAGATATAGATTTTGATATAGATTTTTCTTTTCCCACCTATTTCCATTATTTTTAAATCTACAACTAATACCTTGTCAGTCTTTCCACCCCACCCCCACTACAGCTGTACCTTGAGTGTCCTGCCATCCATTCTTAATTAGCACATTTTCTTAGATAATATCACCACCTTCAACACCTCTTTGATCCTTTTGTCTGTGATATCTTTTGATTATCTGCTCCTATCACTGCTTGCTTGTCCCTACAATCATCCCCCCACAACTTCTCCCCCCCCACCCCCCCATCCCCCACCTTAAACCAGCTTATATTTCACCCCTCTCCTAACTATACTCAGTTTTGTTGAAGGGTCGTGAGGACTCAAAACGTCGACTCTTTTCTTCTCCGCCGATGCTGCCAGACCTGCTGAGTTTTTCCAGGTAATTCTGTTTTTGTTTATGTCTGTTTGTAGCCTCCTTATGTCCTTTTCACAAATTTCTTTCCTACCTATCTCTGCGTCATCAGCAAATTTAGCAACCATACCTTCCATCCCTTCATCCAAGTCATTTATATAAATTGTAAACAGTTGAGGTCCCAGCACTGCTTCCTGTGGCACACCACTCGTTACATCTTGCCAACCTGAAAAAGAGCCATTTATACCACCTCTGTTTGATGTTAGCCAGCCAGCCTTCTACCCATGCCAATATGTTATCCCTACCCCATGAGCTTTTATTTTCCATAATAACCTTTGATGTAGCACCTTGGTCCCAGCACTTATTGTGGAAAAATACTTTCAACTTTTTGCTAATGTGAGCCCACCCTTATTTCCTGTCTTGTAGCCAGTTTATTACACATTTCACCATTTCTGTTAATTGTCTCCTGAATCCACATGTTCTGACCTTAGTTTGCACTGCAGAAAATTCAAATATCTACACAGGGAGAGATTTATTTCTGGTGGGGGAGCAAAATGGGTGATAGCAGATCAGCCACATGTCCCGCACAATGCTTGATATTCAGTCTTCTATTGACTGCAATGAATGAAATATCAGGTGCTGCATATAAAAGCTGATCCCAACACCACCAGTTTTATGTCACCAGCCCACTGTCTACTACATCACCCTTATTGAATTCCTTCAACAGTACCTTCCAAACCCAGGACCACTACCATCCAGAAGGACAAGGGCAGTAGATAGCTGGGAATACCACCACCTGGAAGTTCCCCTCCAAGTCACTCACCATCCTGACTTGGAAATATATCGCCCTTCCTTCACTGTCGCTGGGTCAAAATCCTGGAACTCCCTCCCTAACAGCACTGTGGGTGTACCTACACCACATGGACTGCAGCGGTTCAAGAAGGCAGCTCACCATCACCTTCTCAAGGGAAATTAGGGATGGGCAATAAAAGCTGGCCCAGCCAGCAAAGCCCACATCACACGAATGAATAAAAAAATAAAGAAAGAAAATTAGTCAAGGATGACCTTTCCTTTTGGATTCCATGTTAATTGCATTTCAACATGTTTTCAGTTTCCAGATGATTGTATCCTACATCTTTGAGTAACAAGTAATGAAATAATGGGGACGAAAGATCATGTGAGGGAATATGTGGTAAAATAAAGGAAAAGGAAAAGGCAAGGGAGCAAGGTAGCGATAACGGTAATGACAATCAGAGCAGGAAAAGGCAGAGTGTACAAACTAAAAACTGTGACAGCAAATAAGGTTAGAGTTTGCAAAAATAGTAAAAAGACAGAACTAAAGGCTCTGTTTCTGGACACGTGTAGCATTCATGACAAAACAGATGAATTGTCAGCTCAAATAGAAACAAATATGTATGACCTGATAGCCATTACAGAGATGTGGTTGCAAGGTGACCAATGCTGAGACCTGAATATTGATGGGTATGTGACATATCAGATGGACAGGAAGCTAGGAAATAGTGGTGGAGTAGCTCGTTAATTAAGGATGACATTAATACAATAGTGAGAGTTCTACAGGTCAAGGTGTAGAATAAGCAGAGATAAAAAAATAGCTAAGACAAAAAGTCAATTGTGGGAGTAGTTTACAGACCTCCTAACTTTAACAATACTGTAGGATGGAGTATAGAGGAAGAAATAATGGGAGCTTGTAAGAAAAGCACTGCAATTATCCTGGGTGATTTTAATCTACATATAGATTAGATGAATCAAATTAGCAAAGGTAGCCTGGCAGATGAGTTCATAGAGTGTCTTCCAGACAATTTCTTTGAGCAGCACGTTCTGGAGCCAACTAGAGAGCAAGCTATTCTAGGTCTGGTGTTGTGCAATGAAACAGGATTAATTAATGACCTCATAGTAAGGGACCTCTAGGCAGTAGTGATCATAACATGATTGAATTTCACGTTCAGTTTGAAGAAGAAAAGAGTGGGTCTAAGACTAGAATTCTAAACTTAAATAAAGGCAATTACAAGGGCATGAAGATTGAGCTGGCTAAGGTGATCTGGGCAAATAGGTGAAGGGATAGGTCAGTAGCGATACAATAGCAGACATTTAAGAAGCTATTTCATAATGTTCAGCAAAGATACATTCTGGTGAGAAAGAAAAACTCTAGGAGACTAATGCACCATCCGTGGCTAATAAAGGAAGTTAAAGATACTACCAAATTGAAAGAAAAAGTGTACAATTCTGTGAATATTATTGGTAGGTGAGATGATAGGACAGAATTTAAACACCAGCAAAGAATGACTAAAAACGTAATAAGGAGGGAGAAATTAGAGTATGAGAGAAAGCTAGCTAGAAATGTAAAAACAGAGAGTAAGAGTTTCCACAAGTATTTAAAAAGAAAAAAGTAACTAAAGTGAGTGTGAGTCTTCTAGAGAGTTGAGTTTGGGGAATTAATAATGGTAAATAAGGAAATGGTGGCAGCATTGAACAAATATTTTGTGTCAGTTTTCACTCCAGAAGGCACAAATAATATCCCAGAAATAAGTGTGAATCCAAAGGTGAAAGAGAGGAAGGAACTTAAAACAATTACAACCACTAGTGAAAGGTTACTGAGAAAATTATTAGAATTAAAAGCTGACAAGTCACCAGAACCTGATGGACTTCATCCTAGAATCCCAAAGGAACTGGCTGCTAAGATAGTGGATGGTTTTAATTTTCCAAAATTCCCTTGATTCTGGAAAAGCCCCACCAGATTGGAAAATAGCAGATGTGACTCCTCTATTCAAGAAAGAGGGAGGAAGAAAACAGGAAACTACAGGCCAGTTAGCCTAACATCTGTTGTAGGGAAAATGCTAGAATCTATTATTAAGGAGGTTATAGCAGGGCACTTAGAAAATCTTGATGCAGGTCTGTCCGGCCTTTGCACGCTTGAGGGGCCGATGACCAAATTTTGGAAACATAATATTTGACACAACATTAAACGTGAATTTCAAAAAGCTGGCGTATGAAAAGAAACAACTGACTGAGCAAAACAAATGTCACAACAATAAACTGACAATTAAAAAATGAGTAATGATTAAAGACATGATTAGAGAGTAAAAGAGTGACAGTCAGTGAGTGAGTGTGTCCAGTTCACTCCCAGTTTCAGGTGATAGTAGATGGTTTCACTCACTGTGAGAGTGGGTGAAAGTGCCTGTTGGTATGTGGGGGTGAGGGTGAATGAGAACCCTGAGACTGGGCGTTAGCCAGACACACACTCTCCCCTCCCTCTCACCACCCCCCCTCTCCCATACACAACCCCCTCACACACACACCCCCCTACCTACCCCTCACCCAGCCACCTCACACCCACCCCCTCACCCAGCCACCCTCACACCCAATCTGTAACCCAGCCACCTCACACCCAGGCAGTCATCCAGCCACCCTCACACTTACTCACCTGCCCTCAGTCACTCAACCTCACTAAACTGGCTGGGTGTGGGGGGAGGGGGGGCGCGGCGCAGTGGTGGGGGTGGCAGTGTAGAGCAGGAGAGGGGCTCAGAGTGAAGCCAGAGGCCTAGTGGCACCTGAACACAGGTGCCCGCTAATGGGAGTGCTGGGAAGCAGGGGAACGTGTAGAGAAGCAGAGGAGTGTAGGGAGAAATGATGGATTGTGGGGAGAGGCCGGGGATCACGGTTGGAGCCAGACAACGGCACCAGGAGCCAGGCCAGAGCACCAGGAGTGGGGTAAAGCAGCTGAAGCCACAGGAAAGCATGGTGAGTGGGGACCCTGTGTGCTCCACAGTCTCTTTATCTTCATATACTCACAGTCGCCATGTGCTCGCTGATCCTCCAATCACAGCCGGTTTCTCTCCCATGTCTGCTGCTCATAGGTTCAATAGTGAGCCTATCAGCAGCAAATGCGAGAGAGAAACAGACTGTCATTGGAGGAGCAATACCCTGTAGAAATCTTCAAACTCACTGACCTGACTTACTGGCATTTTCAACAATCACCTTGTGGGCTACATAGAGGGGCTGTGCAGGCCGAATTGCAGCATGTAGGCCGTGGGTTGGACAAGCCTATCTTAACGCAATAAGGCAGACTCAACATGGCTTTGTGAAAGGGAAACCACGTTTGACTAATTTATTATATTTCTTTGAGGAAGTAACAAGTAATGTGGATAAAGGGGAAACAAACAAAAGGCATTTGATAAGGTTCATCAAAGGTTCCTACGCAAAATAAAAGCCCATAGGGGGTAACATATTATCATGGATAGAGGATTGGTTAGCTAACAGGAAGCAGACAGTACGGATAAATGGGTCATTTTCGGGTTGACAAACTGTAATCAGTGGAGTGTCACAGGGATCAGTGCTGGGGCCTCAACTAATGACAATATATATCAATGAGTTGGATGAAGGGACTGAATGTATGGTTGCTTAATTTGCTATTGACACAAAAACAGGCAGAAAGGTAAATTTTGAGGAGGACATGAATCTACAAAGGGAGATAGGTTAAGTGACTGGGCAAAAATTTGGCAGGTGGAGTATAACGTGGGAAAATGTTAACTTATACACTTTGGCAGGGAGAATAGTTATGTTATTTAAACGGAGAGCACCGTGTACAGTTTTGATCTCCTTACTTAAGAAAGGATATAATTGCATTAGAAGCATTTCAGAAAAGGTTCACTCAACTGATATACAAGCAAACTACTGAGGATGCTGGAAATCTGAAACAAAAACAGAAAATGCTGGAAAAACTTATCAGGTCTGACAGCATCTGTGGAGAGAAAGACAGAGTTAACTTTTCAAGTCTGTATGATCCTTCTTCAGGGCTAAAGAGAAGTAAAAATGTGATGAAATATATACTGTTTAAGGGGGTGGAGCAGATGAAGCTGGAGGAGGCAAAGGAGAGATTGGCAAAGATGTCATAAACAAAAGGACAAAGTGGGTGTTAATGGTAGTGGTACTGGCTAAAGGAGGTGCTAATGGTGGCATTAAGGTAAGAAAGCAGAATGTGATAATAGCAGGACAAGGGTCAGCACTCTGGAAAGAACAACATGAACAGGTGACAGATGGCCCTTGTGGGGGTCGGGTGGTGGGAGGGGATGGTGGTGGGAAAAAAGATCGAAAATAGGATAAAAGGTGGGGATAAAACAATGAATTAAAAAAAAGAATAAATATGAAAATAAATAGAAATAAAAATATGTGGATAAAAAATAAAAATTAAAAATAAAAGTGAATATTGAAAAAAAGGGGATTAAAAAGGGGGGGGCGATGGAGGAGAGAGTTCATGGTCTGAAGTTATTGAACTGAATGTTAAGTCTGGAAGGCTGTAAAGTGCCTAGTCGGAAGATGAGGTGCTGTTCCTCCAGTTTGCGTTGGGCTTCACAGGAACAATGCAGCAGGCCAAGGACAGACATGTGGGCAAGAGAACAGGGTGGGGTGTTGAAATGGCAAGCGACAGGAAGGTCTGGGTCATGCTTGCGGACAGAACGAAGGTGTTCCACAAAGCGGTCACCCAGTTTGCGTTTGGTCCCTCCAGTGTAGAGGATTGGGAGCAGCGAATGCAGTAGACCAAATTGAAGGAGGTGGAAGTGAAGCACTGCTGGTGAGGAGGGAGGAGGTAAAAGGGGCAGGTGTTGCACCTTCTGCGATTGCATGGGAAGGCGCCTTGGAAAGGGGATGAGATGTTGGGGGTGATGGAGGAGTGGACTGGGGTGTCCCAGAGGGAACGGTCCCGACACAATGCTGACAGTGTGGGGGGGGGGGTGAGGGGAAGATGTGGTGGCATCATGCTGGAGTTGGCGGAAATGGCAGAGGATGATTCTTTGAATGCAGAGGCTGGTGGGGTAAAAAGTGAGGACAAGGAGGACCCTATCATGGTTCTGAGAGGGAGAGGAAGGTATAAGGGCAGAGGTGCGGGAAATGGGTCAGACACGCTTGAGGGCCCTGTCAACCACCGTAGGTGGGAAGCCTCGGTTAAGGAAGAAGGAAGACATGTCAGAAGCGCCATTTTGGAAAGTGGCATCAGCGGAACAGATGAGACGGAGGTGAAGGAACTGAGAGAATGGGATGGAGTCCTTACAGGAAGCGGGGTGTGAGGAACTGTAGCCGAGGGAGCTGTGGGAGTCGGTAGGCTTGTAATGGATATTGGTGCACAGTCTATGACCAGAAATTAAGACAGAGAGGTCAAGGAAGGGAAGGGAAGTGTCGGAGATGGACCATGTGAAGGTGATGGAGGGGTGGAAATTGGAAGGAAAATTGCTAAATTTTTCCAGGTCCAGACGAGAGCCTGAAGCGGCACTGAAACAGTTATCAATGTACCGAAAAAAGAGTTGTGGGAGGGGCCTGGAGTAGGACTGGAACAAGGAATGTTCGACAAACCTCATAAAGAGACAGGCATAGCTGGGGCCCATGTGGGTGCCCATAGCCACACCTTTTATTTGGAGGAAGTGAGACAAGTTTAAGGAGAAATTGTTCAGTGAGAGAACAAGTTCAGCCAGACGGAGGAGAGTAGTGGTCGATGGGGATTGTTCGGGCCTCTGTTCAAGGAAGAAGCAGAGAGCCCTCAGACCATCCTGGTGGGGGATGGAGGTGTGGAGGAATTAGATGTCCATGGTGAAGTGGAGTCTTTTTGTTCATGACATCTTTGCCAATCTCTCCTTTGCCCCCACCTGTTGCTGGGCTTTTATCCAGCTTCATCTGCTCCACCCCCTTAAATAGTATAAATTTCATCACATTTTTACTTATATTTAGTTCTGAAGAAGAGTCATACGGACTTGAAACGTTAACTCTTGTTTTTTTCTCTCCACAGATGCTGTCAGACCTGCTGAGTTTGTCCAGCATTTTCTGTTTTAGTTTCACTCGACTGATACCTGGGATGTGGGGGTTATTTTATAAGGAAAGGTTGGGCAGGCTGGACCTATATCCAGTGGAGTTTAGAAGATTGAGAGGTGATCTTATTGAAACATAAAAGAACCATAGAAAAGTTACAGCAAAGAAGGAGGCCATTCGGCCCATCTTGTCCATGCTAGCCCGAGGACACCCAGGTGCCCTTTCTAATCCCACCTTCCTGAACCCGGCCCATAGCCCTGCAGCTTACAGCACTTTAGGTGCAGATCCAGGTACTTTTTAAAAGAGTTTAAAGTTTCTGCATCTCCCATCAACTTGGGCAGCGAATTCCAGACACCCACTACACTCTGCGTAAAAAAGTTCTTCCTCATGTCCCTCCTACACCTTCTGCCACTTATCTTGAATCTATGTCCCCTGGTTCTAGAATTCTCCATCAAGGGAAACAATTTTATCCTGTCCACTCTATCTATTCCCCTCATAATTTTGTACACCTCAATCAAGTCACCTCTTAGCCTTCTTTGTTCTAAGGAAAATAACCCCAACCTATCCAACCTCTCCTCTTAGCTACACTTTTCTAACCCTGGTAACATTCTTGTAAACCTCCTCTGCACTCTCTCCAGAGCTATTACGTCCATCCTGTAATGTGGTGACCAGAGCCTGAAGGGACTTGACAGGGTGGATGCTGAGAAGGTGTTCCCCATTGTGGGAGAGTCTAGAACAAGGGGACACAGTTTAAAAACAAGGAGTCTCCTATTTAAGATGGAGGTGAGGAGAATTTTTTTTCTCTCAGAGGGTCATCAGTCCATGGAATTATCTGCTCCAGAAACCAGTGGAGGCTGGGTCATTGAATGTTTTTAAAGCTGAGTTAGATTCTCGATTAACAAGGGAATCAAAGAATATAGTGCGTAGACAGGAAAGTGGAGTTGAGGCCACAATCAGATTAGCCATGATCTTATCAAATGGTGCAGCAGGCTCAAGGGGCCTAGTGGCCTTTTCCTGCTAATTATTATGTTTGTATATTCCATTATCTTTCCTTCAATTGGTGTTTAAAGTTTGCTGGACTTGTTCCATCTCTCTTTTTAAATATAGGAATTGCATTAGCTGTTTACCAGTCCTTTAACACTATTTTTTTTTCTATTATTGGTAGGAAAAAATAATATTTGTAGAGAAAAAGTCCCAAGGATGCCCTCCATAATGTCTGGTACTAACATCTTGCTAAATGAAATGGATTCCAAACAGATCTAGCAGCTCAAATGCTAAAGTAAAATACCGTGGATGCTGAAAATCTGAAATAAAAACGAGTGACTCTGGGACAGAGTTGGGCCCGGAAGCAGATACTAGGCCACCGAGGGGACGGCCAAATGCCCCAGAGGGCAGGTTAGAAGGCCAGCCTCAGTTCTCTGGAACTTCAATCCAGTTGTTAGATCCTCTAACACTCACTCCTCATGCCCCTTACCACCCACCGACTCTTATGCTCCCTCATGCTCTTCCATGTCAATTCATGCCCCCATCCCCATGCCCTCTCATGCCCCCATGACTCTCCCATGTCACCTCAATAGCTACTAACCCACTATCCACCAGGGGCAGACCTCAGGAGCCATGTGGAGGTGAAAAAATAATTGCTAACAATCGAATACAGCTCTTACTCATACACACGGCAGTGAAAAAACTCATGGAACCCATTCAATTTTTTTTAAGTCTGTTAAAATGATTCATCTCTTGTAAAAATAAAAAAAAACTTCTATTCATGCTCCACATCGAAGACAGCTAATTCTTAAATTGCATCTTTAAGCTGGCAATCAAATTGTGAACTCAGAGCTGAGATGCTTATAACTTTTGAAACTCAGCTGAGTATTCATAATCATATAATTATAGCCCCTGGGAAATGTCAACAAAGACCTCTATTGAAACTCCATGAACAGATGGTAATCTTTTTTGTAACCTACACCATATGGCCTGTCAAAAAGACTACACCAGATGACCTGTCAATAAAAGCAGTCCAGCAGGGGGTTTTGTTCTAAATCTCATTGACTGTTTAAGCTGTTTTCCCATGTTCAAAGAATGGGGGATTTGAAAAAAATTTCAGGTCACAATGTTTAAACAAACTTTATCTGTCCTTCAGGAGCATTTATGTCTACTCCATAAATTTATGATTCCCACACTGAGGGTTAAGGCCCTCGGAACTGTAAAGTTGCAGTTTATTTGAGCTCAGCACAAAGTTCAAATGTTCTGCTGAGCTTGAGTTTCCCTCTTGTGTGATTCATGCCCTTCCTCTTGCCCCAGCTGGCAAAAACGGGATCTGTCAGAAATGGGGGCAGGACTTCTGCACCTGGGCCCTGCCGCCATCTTTAAAGGTCCACAGAGTCTTCCTGTCTCTGTGAAAGTCTGACCCCAGAAGTTTGGTTTTGGTTTTCATTCAGCTCCCATTTCAAGTATTTCATCCACATTAGCAATTACTTAGTATCCACTTGGTCAGAGACACATGGAGGAATTATCAGCAATATTAAAAAAGAATGGTTTTCTCAATTGTGCTGAAGGCACAATTTGATTTTACAATTATTGGGAAATATTTTGCTTCAATGTTATTATAAACCTCAAACAAAGCCTGAAAGTATTACCGGCCGAGAATATCCTTTGGGTCATATTTGGCATAAAATTCTTTGGCTCCTTCCCAGTCTGGTATCTCTTCCTCACGGGTCATGGTATCTTCTTTATGGGATTAGCTATGCTATTGCTCAGCAGCTGTGATATCCTTACTGTGGCATCAATACCTATTAAAGAAGATAAAACAGGCACATTGTAGCATAATAACTGTGTCGGTGACAGCTTAATCTAACATGATAACAACTTACAAGGGAACAGTACATAAAAGAATCTTTACCAGATGTTGCTGTGTGTGTATGTAGATAACTGAACCGGAGTGGGACCAAAGTCTTTGCTGTATACATATGTGTATTTGTACATGTGTGCAAGAGCTTGATTTTAAAATTCTCACCCCTGTTTTCAAATCCCTCCGGCCTCGTCCCTCCCTATCCAGCAACTATCCAGTCAATTTAACCTCAGTGGCGGAGAAGCTTCTAGAAATGAGAATTCAAGACAAAATTAATAGTCACTTAGGCAAATGTGTTAGTTGAGGAAAGACAACATGGATTTGCTACGGGAAAATCATGTTTAACTAACATGCATGAGCTTTTCTGATGAGGTAACCGAGTAAGTTAATGAGGGTAAGGATGTTAATGTATGAACATGGGCTTTCAAAGACATTCGGTAAAGTGTCACACCACTGACCTGTGAGCAAAGTTAGAGTGAGCTCATGGAATAAAATGGTGGAGTTGCAGTCAGTGAAGAGGATTGTCAAAGGATACAACAGGATATAGATCGGTTAGAGACTTGGGCGGAGAAATGGCAGATGGAGTTTAATCCGGACAAATGCGAGGTAATGCATTTTGGAAGGTCTAATACAGGCAGGAATTATACAGCAAATGGCAGAACCCTTAAGTGCGTTGACGGGCAGAGGGATCTGGGTGTACAGGTCCACAGGTCACTGAAAGTGGCAACGCAGGTGGATAAGGTAGTCAGGAAGGCATATGGCATGCTTGCCTTCGTTGGTAGGGGCATTGAGTATAAAAGCTGGGAACTCATGCTGCAGCTGTATAGAACCTTGGTTAGGCCACACTTGGAATATTGCGTGCAATTCTGGTCGTCACATTACCAGAAGGATATGGAGGCGTTGGAGTGGGTGCAGAGGAGGTTTACCAGGATGCTGCCTGGTCTGGAGGTTATTAGCTATGAGGAGAGGTTGGAGAAACTTGGATTGTTCTCACTAGAGCGACGGAGATTGAGGGGCGATTTGATAGAAGTTTACAAAATTATGAGTGGCATGGACAGAGTAGAGAGTCAGAAGCTTTTTCCCAGGGTGGAAGAGTCAATTACTAGGGGACATATGTTTTAGGTGAGAGGAGAAAACTATAAAGGTGATGTGCGGGGCAAGTTTTTTACGCAGAGGGTAGTGAGTGTCTGGAATTCGCAGCCAGAGGAGGTGGTGGAAGCAGGTACGATAGTGGGGTTTAAGAGGCAGCTTGACAAATACATGAATAGGATGGGAATATAGGGATATGGACCCCGGAAGTGCAAAATGTTTTAGTTGACGGGCAATATGATCAGCGCAGGCTTGGAGGGCCGAAGATCTTGTTCCTGTGCTGTACTTTTCTTTGTTCTTTGTTCTAAAAGGGACAGCAGCAACATGGATACAGAATTGGCAGGGTGACAGGACGCGGAGAGTAGTGCTTAATGTATATTCTCAGACTGGAGAGAGGTTTATAGGGGTCAGAGTTAGGACTCCTGATCTTCCTGTTAATGATCTAGACCTTGGCCTAAACGACACAATTTCAAAATTTGGAGACAAAACTTGGATATATTGTGAACATTGAGGATAGTGTAGACCATCAAAAGGACACAGACAAGGTGGTGGTCATGTGGCAGATGAAATTTAGTGCAGAGAAATTATACATTTTGGTAGAAAGAATGAGGAGAGGCGATATAAAGGGTATAATTCTTAAAGGGTGGAGGAGCAGAGGGACCTGGGGGTATTTGTGTATATATCATTGAAGGGGGAGGAGCAGAGGGACCTGGGGGTATATGTGTATATATCATTGAAGGGGGAGGAGCAGAGGGGCCTGGGGGTTTATGTGTGTATATCATTGAAGGGGAAGGAGCAGAGGGGCCTGGGGGTATATGTGTATATATCATTGAAGGGGAAGGAGCAGAGGGGCCTGGGGGTTTATGTGTATATATCATTGAAGGGGAAGGAGCAGAGGGGCCTGGGGGTATATGTGTATATATCATTGAAGGGGAAGGAGCAGAGGGGCCTGGGGGTATATGTGTATATATCATTGAAGGGGGAGGAGCAGAGGGGCCTGGGGGTATATGTGTATATATCATTGAAGGGGGAGGAGCAGAGGGACCCGGGGGTATATGTGTATATATCATTGAAGGGGGAGGAGCAGAGGGACCCGGGGGTATATGTGTATATATCATTGAAGGGGGAGGAGCAGAGGGACCTGGGGGTATATGTGTATATATCATTGAAGGGGGAGGAGCAGAGGGACCTGGGGGTTTATGTGTGTATATATCATTGAAGGGGAAGGAGCAGAGGGGCCTGGGGGTATATGTGTATATATCATTGAAGGGGCAGGAGCAGAGGGACCTGGGGGTATATGTGTATCTATCATTGACGGTGCCTGGACAGGTTGAGGGTAGTTAATAAAAATTGAATTGACTGAAACATACACGATCCTGAGGGGTCTTGACAGGGTGGATGTGGAGAGGATGTTGCCTCTTGTGGGGGAATCTAGAACTAGGGGTCATGGTTTAAAAATAAGGGGTCGCCAATTTAAAAAAGAGATGAGACAAAAAATCTTCACTCAGAGTGTTCTGAGTCTTTGGAATTCTCTTCCTGAAAAGGCGGTGGAGGCAGAATCTTTGAATGTTTTTAAGGCAGAGGTACATACAATATTCATAATCAAGGGGGTGAAAAGTTATTGGGGGTAGGTGGCAACGTGGAGTTGAGGTTACAATCAGATCAGCCATAATCTTATTAAATGGCGGAGCAGGCTCGAGGGGCCGAATGGGCTCCTAATTCATATGTTCATAATAAAGCATACAGAATCCTAGACTTTCGTACTAATTATGAATAACTAATTATGAATTACTAATGGGCATATTGAGCTTTTTAAGGGAGACTCGTGTGTTTTTAAAGAAGTACAAGCAAGGACACTGATAATTTAAGGTGACCACTTTCTGGAAAATTCCTATGTGGCTTATACTGACAGACCTGTCCTGAGAGAACATGGAATGTCACACAAAAGGTGTCACGGCCTTCTTCAAGCAGAGACACTTCAAAGGGAGATAGGAAAGATGCAGGAGGCTGAACTTTAATCTCCTGTGGTTGCACAGACAAAAGACCTGATTTACATGTCTCAGCAGCCGCCCAAAAATCCAATTTGCGTTGATTTATATCATAGAATGTGTAAAATGGTTTGAGGTGAAAGAAAACATGGGCCTAAATTCTACCCTGGGGGTGCGTCTGAAGTCAGCGTGGCCAGGAGCGTATGTAAAAACCCGCTCCTGGCCACATTTGCACTGTGAAGTTAAGCTGGGTGGCTAATTAAGACCCGCCCGGCATGAAACGTGACCGTCGAATGTGCTTTCCGTGCATGGGGTGGGAACGCATTGGGACCCCAGTGGGTTGTTCAAAAAATGGAAGAGGCAGCTCCCTGAAGGCTGCCAGGAGTTGTGAGGGAGACTGAGGGAGCTATCTGGAAGCTAACCAACAAATGCCCTGGTGTGCAGTCATGGCCTCAGCACCTGGTGGTCATGGAAGACAGGAGAGAAAGTTGGGTGGGCACTCTGACCCCCCCACTTTCCCAGATGAGTGCCTGGGAGTGCTGGTCAAGGAGGTCAGTGCCAGGCAGCATATCTTATTGCCCAGGGATGGCAAGAGAAGGCTGCCCCACCTGACTGAGAAGGCCTGGACAGAGGTCGCCGCCCAGGTCAGTGGGCACAATATGGTGCACCGCATGTGGCTTCAGTGCCGCAAAAGGTTCAAAAACCTGCTGCGGTCAGCGAGAGTAATGCAGAAATGGCACGGACCCGTGAGGAGAACATTGGTCAAGGGGTGGGGGTGTGGTTGTTGGGGAGCCAGGAAAGGATCTTCAGGGGAACGGAGCAATAATGAGGCAATTTTTCCCTGTCAGGAGAAGAGCAGTCATAACGCCGCGGAGCGCCACAGAACAGGTGGAGGGGCCAAATCTGTGCATCCTCATGAAGCACGAGAGCGATGCACTGGGGCTGGAATGTCACTGGCCAGGTCGCTCCTCTGGTCACGGTGAGACAGGGGTCTCGGATGATGGTAAGAGTGCAGGTGACAGATGCGTGTGTGGTGGGCACTGGAAACATAACGGGCTCCTCTCATCAGAAACTGAGCTGTGGCAGCCAGGGAGCCCACTGAAGCTCCAATGCAGATGGTACCATGCAGCAGGTCTCCACTGTCTCCTCAGCCTGCCCAGCATGCATAGGGACAATGATGATTGGATGTACTGAACTTTTGTCTTCCTCCTGCAGATGCACCATCCACAGGCTTGGCCGGAGACCCTGAGGACCCCTCATTGAGCTCCGAGGAAAACAGCAGACCCGCACCAGCGTCACATCGTCTCTCTGAACCAGGCACCAACACAGATACTCTCACATCGCTGGGCATCAGGTATTCAGCTCCATGGGTAATGCACAGCGGTGAGGGCACATCACACTCTCAAGAGGAGCTGGCAGAGGCAGAGAGGTCCCAGGGAGCCGACAGTGGGAGCACAGCTGGAGACCAGGACCAGGCTGCGTTCGAGACAGATGATGAGCCTCTGGAGTCATCCATTAGGCAACAGATGCTGGATGTCCAGTGGGATACATGGGGAGAACTGGCAGAGATCCATGGGGGTCTGCATGCCACGGTCTCCGTCATGGAGGAGTCCATGCGGAGCATGAGTTCTGCGTTGACCCTTAACACCGAGCGCACAGCCTCCTCCATTGAGGGAGTGGCAACTCTCACGGAGAGACAGCTTCAGGAGCAGACTCAGGGGTTCCTGGGGTTGCACTCGGACCTGCAAACCCTTACACAGGCTGTGACCTCAGGTGCTCACTGCCAGTGTGAGAGATGGATGAGGTATCTAGTCTCTCTGCCAGACCCCCATCCATCAATGGTGAGCAGGGAGGTGCAAACGCACCTCATACTGGCAGACAAGCTGCCTGTCATCTCTGTGGGCTTCCATCAGGGTGCTCTGGACAAGGGCACCGACTCCTCCGCCCCTCTATCAGTGGCCTCTCCATCTGATGATGCTGCGATGAATGAGGAGGGCCCAGCTTTGGGGCTGGATGCACCCTCCCAGGCAGAGACTCATCAGGCTCTGGCGGCCAGGGGACGACCGCCAAGGTCATCAGAGCCACCAGGACAGCAGAGTCAGCGCTGCCTCCGACACCACTGTTGCGAGGGGGTGGGGGGGAGCCAAGACACAGCACCCACAAACGTAAGTTGAAGACACCTTGAGCACAGCAAGGCACGTCACGGGTGACATTTTTGCATTAATTATTTTGACTCTTGTGTTGGGGTGGACACTTTGTTTGTTCATGTGAAGTAACATAAACATTTATTTGATTTAAATGGGCTGAGTTGGCTGGATGGTATGAATAGGTGCCGGATGCAGCACGGGCTTGTAAAAGTTTGGCTTTGTGTGGTGCTGGCGTATTGGGTTGGATTCTCATTTATTGATTGTTAGTAAAGGAGACAGTGCCAGTGGCTTGACGAGGCATCGATGCCTTGGATGCCTAGCAGAAGATTCGCTGGATCAAACCACCCCTGGTGTCCCTGCCTCCATGAGAGTTCATGTTCTCTGCCTCAAGGTCCTCACCCTGTGTCTCCCCAGGCTCTTCCTCTGAGCCATCATTGGAGTCATCCTCCGTGGTCTGTGGAGCTGCCTCGCTTTCCTCAGCCTCCAGTGGGCCCCCCTTGCCAAAGCCGGGTTGTGCAGGGTGCAGCATACGATGACTATGAGGGAGACACGCTCTGGAGGACACTGCAATGCTCCCCCTGGCCAGTCCAGACATCTGAAGCACATCTTCAACAGCCCAACGGTCCTCTCCACCACTGCCCTTGTTGAGGCATGACTCCTGTTGTATCTCTCCTTGGCCTCAGTTCTTGGGTGATGGAGTGGGGTCATCAGCCACCTCTTCAAGGGATAGCCCTTGTTACCCAGGAGCCATCCCTCCACTTGTGCAGGAGCCATGAACAGCCTTGGTACCTGTGAGAACCACAAGACGTAAGCATCGTGTGAGCTCCCAGGGTGATGGAGAATCTGTGTCCTGTGGTCACAGACAATCTGAACATTCATTGAGTGGAACCTCTTTCTGTTTACGAAAGCTAACCTGCTGGTGCCTTGATGGCCATGTGAGTGCAGCAAGTTATTACACCCTGGACGCAAGGAACTCAGACATTGCAGCGAAACCTCGTGCTCTCTCTCCCCCTGGCTCGCCTCATCTGTCCAGATGTGGATGAATGTGCAGACGTGTCTAAAGATAGCATCAGTCACGAGCTTGACACAACTGTGTGCAGCTGATTGAGAAACACCACACAGATTCCCCACTGAGCCCTGAAAAGAACCAGAGGCAGGGAGGGTCACTGTGACCTTCAAAACCACCGGCATGGGGTGTCCACCCACGCACTTGGAGGTTATTTCTGGACCTATCATGTGAGATATTCCTGTCACTGTGTCCCTGGAGAGGTGTAGCCTCCTGCGGCACTGGACCTCAGACATCTGGAGCTGGTTGGAGCGCTGCCTGTACACTCTAGCTGCTGGGTAGTAGTGTCTTCGGCGTACCCTCCCACCTTGGCCTCCCCGCTGGCTCTGCACCAACTCAGCCTGTGCCTCTCCTCTTAAAGGCCTGTCCTTGGGATGCTGCCTGCACCCACCTGGCTTCCTCTCCCTCCTGCCCCTCTCTTCCTCTTCAGAGGAGGTTCCACCAGTGGAATACACTGTCCCCATTAGATGGGATGCAGAGGAGCAGTGCCTTGAAAATGAAGGAGTTCTGAGCTGTAATACTGAGAGGAACCTTCCAGGGAGGGTGAGAAGTTGAAGGGCAGACTTGATAATCAAACGAGATGCCATGAAACTCTGGGACAGCTCTGTACTCACACAGCAAAGGATTGACAATGACAGGGAAAGTGCTGTTGATCTGGGGGCCTTAAATCCTGCTCGTGGATGAGGAAATTATTAAAATGTGATTTCTGCCCACCTGTTTTGCCTGTGCAATGAGCTAAAAATCACATGGGCAACGTAAAATCACAGTCAATAGGCTTTTTAATGATCATAATTGGCCCTCTAATTGTCGGTGGGCACTGCTCTGACTCCTGTGCATGCCTGCCAACCTCAATATCGTACGCGTGCCTGATGATGTCAGAACGCACACCCGGCCTTTTTTTGGTGCAAATTTACATGTGTTCAGGTGGGGCGCGAGCCCAGCCTCGGAATGCAAGATTCAGGCCATGGACTCTGGGTGCGAGTCATAGTTTTTCACTTCCAGAATACACAGGGAAAAATCAGTTAAAAAGCTGCTGCAGAGCAGTGCAGTGTATGCTGTGAGAGTGACAGCACCAGCACCACCAACTAGTCACCCCTGCAGTTGCAGGTGAAGTCTCTCTCTCTTTCTCAGTTGATGGAGGTAAGGCTCAGCAGAAGCTACAATCAAAAAGGAAATAGGACAGCCTCTTTAGCCAATCTGCAGAACCAAATGTCTCCAAAACTAACTGTGAAATTGCCAAAGTCAGCTCTACCAGAATCACCCAACTTAACGGCCGCAATGTACTGCCATCTATGCCCCATGGACACGCCAAGGGCTGATTTGTATATTTTTTTAACTTTTATTTGTGTGTTTTATGTTGCGTTTTTATTATTTTTCTTGGGTTTTAGTAACTAAAACTTTACTCTTTCTATGACTCAAGAAAGCCTGATTAAATTGGCTCCTAAAAAATAAATACATTTAGACTGCGAAAAGGTATCCACAGGGGGAATCCCTTTTAAATTAACTTTGCTGTGACCAATCGAACGGCTTGAATAAAGAAGGAGCCATTTCTCCTCGCCCAGCAGCGTAACAAAATTGGGGTCCCGTTTGGGAAGTGAACAAATTTGGGGACGTCACCCAGTGACAGGATGCAACAAGGGACACAAAAGTACAAAAGCTATGTTAAACTTGTATAAAACTTGAAAGAGGTATTAGTCATGAAGGGTCTGGGCAGAATAGGTAGGGATAAATTGCTCTAAAAGGTGGAAGGATCGAGGACAAGAGGGCACAGATTTAAGGTAATTGGCAAAAGGATCAATGACGACATGAGGAAAAACTTCTTCATGCAGCAGGCGGTCAGGATCTGGAATGCACTGTCTGAGAATGTGGGGGAGACAGGGTCACTCGAGTGGTTAGGATCTGGAATGCACTGCCTGAGAATGTGGTGGATATAGGGTCAATCGAGTAGTTAGGGTCTGGAATGCACTGTCTGAGAGTGTAGGGGCGACAGGGTCAATCAAGTGGTTAGGATCTGGAATGCATTATCTGAGAATGTGGGGGAGACAGGGTCAATTGAGTGCTTAGGATCTGGAATGCACTGTCTGAGAATGTGGGGGAGACAGGGTCAATCGAGTGGTTAGGATCTGGAATGCACTGCCTGAGAATGTGGTGGATATAGGGTCAATCGAGTAGTTAGGGTCTGGAATGCACTACCTGAGAATGTGGGGAAGACAGAGTCAATCGGGTGATTAGGGTCTGGAATATACTGAGTGTGTGGGGGAAGCAGTGAGTGGTTAAGATCTGGAATATACTGTCTGAGAGTGTAGCGGAGACAGGGTCAATCAAGTGGTTAGGATCTGGAATGCACTGTCCGAGAGTGTGGTGGAGACAGGGTCAATCGGGTGGTTAGGGTCTGGAATGCACTACCTGAGAATGTGGGGAAGACAGAGTCAATCGGGTGATTAGGGTCTGGAATATACTGAGTGTGTGGGGGAAGCAGTGAGCGGTTAAGATCTGGAATATACTGTCTGAGAGTGTAGCGGAGACAGGGTCAATCAAGTGGTTAGGATCTGGAATGCACTGTCCGACAGTGTGGTGGATATAGGGTCAATCGAGTAGTTAGGATCTGGAATGCACTGTCTGAGAGTGTAGGGGAGACAGGGTCAATCAAGTGGTTAGGATCTGGAATGCACTGTCCGAGAGTGTGGTGGATATAGGGTCAATCAAGTGGTTAGGATCTGGAATGCACTACCTGAGAATGTGGGGAAGACAGAGTCAATCGGGTGATTAGGGTCTGGAATATACTGAGTGTGTGGGGGAAGCAGTGAGCGGTTAAGATCTGGAATATACTGTCTGAGAGTGTAGCGGAGACAGGGTCAATCAAGGCATATTAGAGGGGTTATTATCTGAAAAAGAAGAATGTGTATGGCTGCGGGAGAAGGCCAAAGCAATGGCACAAGCTGAATTGCTCCCTCAAAGGTCCAGCACAGGCACAATGGGCTGAATGGTGCTGTAAACATTCTGTGATCTCTACAATCTCCTCCAGCCCCACAATGCTCTAAAATCTCTGCGTTCCTCTACTTCTGGCCTCTTGAGCGTCCCCGATTTTGATTGCTCCATCATTGGTGGCCGTGTCTTCAGTTGCACAGGTTCTAAGCTCTGGAATTCCCTCTCTTAACCTCATCACACCTAATCATACCTGGGCTATGATCAAGAAGTTTGCAGATGACACGAAAATTGGTCGGGTGGTAAATAGTGAGGAGGATAGCGATAAACAGCAGGAGGATATCAATGAACTGGTTAGTTGGACAGAGCAGTGGCAAATAGAATTCAGCCTGGAAAAGGGTGAAGTAATGCACTTGGGGAGGGCTAACAAGGCAAGGAATTACACTATGAATGGTAGGACCCTGGAAAGTACTGAAAATCAGATGGACCTTGCTGTGCATATCCACAGATCCCTAAGGGTAGCAGGACAGGTTGATAAGGTGGTTAAGAAGGCATATGGGGCAGGATGGGGGGAGGGGGGGCAGTGAATACAAGAGCAGGGAGGTTATTCTGGAGCTGTATAAAACGCTGGTAAGGCCACAACTGGAGTACTGTGTGCAGTTGTGGTCACCACATCACAGGAAAGATGTGATTGCACAGGAGAGGGTACAGAGGAGATTCACCAGGATGCTGCCTGGGCTGGAGGGTCTGAGGTATGAGGAAAGATTGGATAGGCTGGGGTTGTTTTCCTTGGAGCAGCGAAAGTTGAGAGGGGACCTGATAGAGGTGTATAAGATTATGAGGGACATAGATAAGGTGAATAGGAAGGCACTTTTTCCATTAGAGGGGTCAATAACCATGGGGCATAGATTTAAGGTAAGATGTAGAAGGCTAAGAGGGGAGTTGAGGAGAATTTTTTTCATCCAGAGGGTGGTGGGAGTCTGGATCTCACTGCCTGAAAGGGTGGTTGAATCAGAAACTCTTGTAACATTTAAGTAGTATTTACATATTTACTTGCATTGCCATAGCCTCCAGGGCTATGGGCCAAGCGCTGGAAAATGGGATGTGTAGTCAGGTCTTTGTTGGCCAGCATGGATACGATGGGCCAAATGGCCTCCTTCTGTGCTGTAGACGTCTATGAGTTCCTCCTTTCAGACATTCCTTAAATCCTATGTCTTTGACCTGACATTTGATCATCTGCCTGAATATATGGCTTGGTTTCAGATTTTATTTAATAATCTTCTTCTAGATTACTCCCAGTGCTATATGCAAATGAACACACAAGCAGGAAGGTAGTGCAGGTGAACACTGGAGAAATGATGCAGGAAGGAGGGTTTCCGATGCCTGGGCCACTAGGACCAGTTCTGGGGCAGTAGGGGATCTGTACAAGCCAGACAAATCACATCTGATTAGGGTTCAGATCAATGAGGGAAGGGAGGGTTGAAACTAGTTTGACCGGGGAATGAGCCACCAGGGGCAACAGCAGAAAAATTGCCAAGCTGCATAGAAAACAGGCAGGGTTAAGCAGAAGACAAAATAGTGTAGAAAGAGCAACAATCAAATAGAGAAAAAATTAAAGCTGGCTAGCATGTACGTGCTATTGCGAGGTTGATGAATTACATGTGCAAATTGCCATATGGGGTTATGATATGTATAGTGGCTATTACAATGGAGACCAGACTTAAACATGGGTAGAAATTTAAACTAAATATTCCTGGCTCCAATGTATTGAGGACGGATAGGGGAGGGAAAAGACGGTGGGTGTGACAATGGCATCTGCAGATGTGTGCAGTTCTGGTCGCCACATTATAGGAAGGATGTGATTGCACTGGAGGGGGTGCAGAGGAGATTCACCAGGATGTTGCCTGGGATGAAACATTTAAGTTATGAAGAGAGGTTGGATAGACTTGGGTTGTTTTCATTGGAGCAGAGAAGACTGAGGGGTGACCTGATCGAGGTGTACAAGATTATGAGGGGCATGGACGGGTGGATAGGGAGCAGCTGTTCCCCTTAGTTGAAGGGTCAGTCACAAGGGGGCATAAGTTCAAGGTGAGGGGCAAGAGGTTTAGGGGTGATGTGAGGAAAAACTTTTTTACTCAGAGGGTGGTGATGGTCTGGAATGCGCTGCCTGGGAGGGTGGTGGAGGCGGGTTGCCTCACATGCTTTAAAAAGTTAAAAACAAAAAGCTACTGCGGATGCTGGAAATCCAAAACAAAAACAGAATTACCTGGAAAAACTCAGCAGGTCTGGCAGCATCGGCGGAGAAGAAAAGAGTTGACGTTTCGAGTCCTCATGACCCTTCAACAGAACTAAACTAACAGAACTTCTGTTCTTGGACTCAAGGACTAACAGGTCCTTGGCCCAACCATCTTGAGCTGCTTCATCAATGACCTTTCTTTTATCATAAGGTCAGAAGTGGGGTTGTTCGCTGATGATTGCACAATGTTCAGCACCATTCGCGATTCCTCAGATACTGAAGCAGTCCGTGTCCAAATGCAGCAAGACCTGGACAATATTCAGGCTTGGGCTGACAAGCGGCAAGTAACATTCACGCCACACAAGTGTCAGGCAAGGACCATCTCCAAAAAGAGAGAATCTAACCAAAGAACCCCTTGACGTCTAACATAATTTAAAAAATTATTTCACAGGAGTGGGCATCACTTATAAGGCCAGCATTTATTGCTCATCCTTAATTGCCCTTGAACTGAGTAGCTTCTGAGGGCAAGAGTCAACCACATTACTGTGGGTCTGGAGTCGATTGTAGGCCAGATAGTTTTGAGTGAACCAGATAGTTTTTAACAATCAACGATAGTTTCATGGTGAGGCTAGCTTTCAATTCCAGATTTATTAATTGAATTTAAATTCCACCAACTGCCGTGGTGGGATTTGCACTTGTGTCCCCAGACCATTAGCCTGGGCCTCTGGATTACTGGGCCCAGTGACATTAACCTTACTGAACCCCCACCATCAAAATCCTGGGGGTTACCATTGACCAGAAACTGAACTGGACTAGACATATAAATACTGTGGCTCCAAGAGCAGAGGCTAGGAATCCTGCGGTGAGTAACTCACCTCCTGACTCCCTAAAGCCTGTCCTCCACCTACAAGCACAAGTCAGGAGTTATGGGAATGGATTGGCAAAAAGTTCAGCTGTGAGATTACTGAGATAAAGTCAGAACAAGTTTATTAGGTTTTCGGGTAAACTTTAGCAAATAATCTCAGGCAGTGGTTCTCAGTCTCATGGGGGCTGTAGGATTCTGACAATCTCTTCTTGCAACTTTTGGGTCTTCTCCATCACTCTTCTTGTCTGGGATTTTTAGGCCCCGCTGCGAGAGATGGGGCAGAAGACCACTGGCTTTTGGCGGGAGGGGGCGATCCCAGTGCCGCATGGGGAGGGGGCGATCCCGGAGCCGTGCGGGAGGGGGTGATCCCGGAGCCGTGCGGGAGGGGGTGATCCCGGAGCCGTGCGGGAGGGGGTGATCCCGGAGCCGTGCGGGAGGGGGTGATCCTGGAGCCGTGCGGGAGGGGGTGATCCCGGAGCCGTGTGGGAGGGGGTGATCCCGGAGCCGTGCGGGAGGGGGTGATCCTGACGCCGTGCGGGAGGGGGTGATCCCGGAGCCGTGCGGGAGGGGGTGATCCCGGAGCCGTGCGGGAGGGGGTGATCCCGGAGCCGTGCGGGAGGGGGTGATCCCGGAGCCGTGCGGGAGGGGGTGATCCCGGAGCCGTGCGGGAGGGGGTGATCCTGACACCGTGCGGGAGGGGGCGATCCCGGAGCCGTGCGGGAGGGGGTGATCCCGGAGCCGTGCGGGAGGGGGTGATCCCGGAGCCGTGCGGGAGGGGGTGATCCTGACACCGTGCGGGAGGGGGTGATCCCGGAGCCGTGCGGGAGGGGGTGATCCCGGAGCCGTGCGGGAGGGGGTGATCCCGGAGCCATGCGGGAGGGGGTGATCCTGACACCGTGCGGGAGGGGGTGATCCCGGAGCCGTGCGGGAGGGGGTGATCCCGGAGCCGTGCGGGAGGGGGTGATCCTGACACCGTGCGGGAGGGGGTGATCCCGGAGCCGTGCGGGAGGGGGTGATCCCGGAGCCGTGCGGGAGGGGGCGATCCCGGAGCCGTGTGGGAGGGGGCGATCCCGGAGCCGTGTGGGAGGGGGTGATCCTGACACCGTGCGGGAGGGGGTGATCCCGGAGCCGTGCGGGAGGGGGTGATCCCGGAGCCGTGCGGGAGGGGGTGATCCCGGAGCCGTGCGGGAGGGGGCGATCCCGGAGCCGTGTGGGAGGGGGTGATCCTGACACCGTGCGGGAGGGGGTGATCCCGGAGCCGTGCGGGAGGGGGTGATCCCGGAGCCGTGCGGGAGGGGGTGATCCTGACACCGTGCGGGAGGGGGCGATCCCGGAGCCGTGCGGGAGGGGGTGATCCTGACACCGTGCGGGAGGGGGCGATCCCGGAGCCGTGTGGGAGGGGGCGATCCCGGAGCCGTGCGGGAGGGGGTGATCCTGACACCGTGTGGGAGGGGGCGATCCCGGAGCCGTGCGGGAGGGGGCGATCCCGGAGCCGTGCGGGAGGGGGTGATCCCGGAGCCGTGTGGGAGGGGGCGATCCCGGAGCCGTGCGGGAGGGGGCGATCCCGGAGCCGTGCGGGAGGGGGCGATCCCGGAGCCGTGTGGGAGGGGGCGATCCCGGAGCCGTGCGGGAGGGGGCGATCCCGGAGCCGTGTGGGAGGGGGTGATCCCGGAGCCGTGCGGGAGGGGGTGATCCTGACACCGTGCGGGAGGGGGCGATCCCGGAGCCGTGTGGGAGGGGGCGATCCCGGAGCCGTGTGGGAGGGGGCGATCCCGGAGCCGTGTGGGAGGGGGCGATCCCGGAGCCGTGCGGGAGGGGGCGATCCTGACACCGTGCGGGAGGGGGTGATCCCGGAGCCGTGTGAGGCCGGAAAATGCTGCCCCTTCTCTTATTCTTGTACTGGATGGTTTGGCTCTGCCGCATAGAGACCTGAGCTGTTATCCAATGAATCCATCCCTTCTCCAATCATCTTTGGTAGCATGCTTTCCCTCACCCACCAGGAATAGTTTATATGGCTGTCACTAACCTATGTAATGTGGTAAATGTCCTTTGTATTACTGTATCTCGACACTTTTACATCTCATGGTCTCTTACATTGTGGGAAGAGACGTCTACATTCCATTCTCAAGCACTTTCTCATAGACAGCCTCAAGGTCCCAGTCTTATTGCTATGAGTAAGCTCTTTATAACTTGTCATAATTTCCCATGGCCCCCATGCCATGTGTCGGTAATGGTTATCAGATCAAACTTATTTATTTCTATTTGCAATGAATTCATCTCTTTCGTTTTGAATGCTACCTGTGTTTAGATACAAAGCCCTTAGTTTTGTCCTTGTATTATTTTTGTAGTTTCTAGCTTTATCTGCTGATTTACTCTTAGATTTGTACTCTATCCCTTCCATGACCTTCTTGAAGCCAGCTCCACAAGCATTCAGGAAAATCTCCAGTAAAATCAACTTCAATGAACTGGACCCAGTTTGGATGGCCCAAAACCAATATCCTTGCCAGTCCTGTTCTCTCAACTCCCAAAAAGCCAACATTTCGGGGGAGTATAAAGAAAATGATTGTGTGAGAGTGTGAAGTGGTGGCATTGATCTTAATGGCTAGGAGGGGCTTCCATTCAGAATGGTTCCATCATGTCACAACGTCTTGACGATGAGGCAGAGCGGCAGCAGAGAAGGGAAAAAAAGGAAGCAAATTCTGCACTCCGGATCCCACTAGAGGGTATGTATGTATGTGAGGGAGAGGGTGTGTGTGAGACAGGGTGTGTGAGTGAGACTGCGTGTGTGTAAGAGAGGGTGTGTGTGTGAGGGAGGGTGATTGTGTGTGAGGGGGTGTGTGTCTGAAAGGGGGTATGTGTGTGAGGGAGGGTGAGTGTGTGAGGGTGTGTGTGTGAGAGGGGGTATGTGTGTGAGGGAGGGTGAGTGTGTGAGGGGGTGTGTGTCTGAGAGGGGGTATGTGTGTGAGGGAGGGTGAGTGTGTGAGGGTGTGTGTGTGAGAGGGGGTATGTGTGTGAGGGAGGGTGAGTGTGTGAGGGGGTGTGTGTGAGAGGGGGTATGTGTGTGAGGGAGGGTGAGTGTGTGAGGGGGTGTGTGAGAGAGGGTGTGTGTGGAGGGACAGGGTGTGTGTGCGAGAGAGGGTGTGTATGTGAGAGAGGGTGTGTGTGTGCGAGAGATGGTGTGTGTGCGAGAGAGGGTGTGTGTGCGAGAGAGGGTGTGTGTGCGAAAGAGGGTGTGTATGTGAGAGAGGGTGTGTGTGTGCGAGAGATGGTGTGTGTGCGAGAGAGGGTGTGTGTGTGAGAGAGGGTGAGTGCATGAGAGAGGAGGTGGGTGAGTGAGTGAGAGGAGGGTGAGTAAGTGAGAGAGGGCGAGTATGTGTGAGAGCGGGTGTGGGTGTGAGAGTGAGGGGGAGTGTGCGTGAGAGAGGGTAAGTGTGCGTGAGAGAGGGTGAGTGTGTGTGAGAGAGGGTGAGTGTGCGAAAGAGGGTGTGTATGTGAGAGAGGGTGTGTGTGTGCGAGAGATGGTGTGTGTGCGAGAGAGGGTGTGTGTGTGAGAGAGGGTGAGTGCATGAGAGAGGAGGTGGGTGAGTGAGTGAGAGGAGGGTGAGTAAGTGAGAGAGGGCGAGTATGTGTGAGAGCGGGTGTGGGTGTGAGAGTGAGGGGGAGTGTGCGTGAGAGAGGGTAAGTGTGCGTGAGAGAGGGTGAGTGTGTGTGAGAGAGGGTGAGTGTGTGAGAGAGAGGATGTGTGTGTCTGTGAGACATGGCGTGTGTGTGTGAGAGAGGGTGAGTGTGTGTCAGAGAGGGTGATTGTGTGTGTGAGAGAT
This sequence comes from Cetorhinus maximus, assembly GCF_964194155.1. Classification (NCBI taxonomy): domain Eukaryota; kingdom Metazoa; phylum Chordata; class Chondrichthyes; order Lamniformes; family Cetorhinidae; genus Cetorhinus; species Cetorhinus maximus. Next base: position 57,171,188 of record NC_135887.1, read on the forward strand.
GTTGAGTATGTGTGAGAGTGAGAGGGTGTGAGTGTGTGAGAGATGGTGTGAGTGTGTGAAAGAGAGGGTGTGTGTGTGTGAGAGAGGGGGTGTGTGTTTGAGATAGGCAGAGAGATCAAGGGCAAAAATCAAACAGGGCCTCAGTGAAAAATAGTGGGAACGGGACAAGTAATGTTAAAAAGACAAGCCTGAAGACAACCCAGTGCGGTCTCCTCTACATTGGAGACACCAAATGCAGACTGGGTGACCGCTTTGCAGAACACCTTCGGTCTGTCCGCAAGTATGACCCAGACCTTCCTGTCACTTGTCATTTCAACACTCCACCCTGCTCTCTTGCCCACATGTCCGTCCTTGGCCTGCTGCAATGTTCCAGTGAAGCTCAACGCAAACTGGAGGAACAGCACCTCATCTTCCGACTAGGCACTTTACAGCCTTCCGGACTGAATATTGAGTTCAACAATTTTAGATCATGAACTCTCTCCTCCATCCCCACCCCCTTTCCGATCCCCCCTTTTTTTTCCAACAATTTATATAGATTTTTCTTTTCCCACCTATTTCCATTATTTTTAAATGTATTTCCATCCATTGTTTTATCTCTACCTTTTAGCCTTTTTCGATTCCCTCCTCCCACCCCACCCCACCCCCACTAGGGCTATCTGTACCTTGCTCGTCTTTTCTACCCTTAACCTATAAGCACATTCCTTAGATAATATCACCACCGTCAACACCTCTTTGTCCTTTTGTCTGTGACATCTTTTGGTTGTCTCCACCTATCACTGGTCCTCTATCCAGCTCTACTTGTCCCACCCCACCGCCTTAAACCAGCTTATATTTCACCTCTTTTCTATTTTTACTTAGCTCTGTTGAAGAGTCATACGGACTCGAAACGTTAACTGTGTTCCTCTCTGCAGACGCTGCCAGACCTGCTGAGTTTTTCCAGGTATTTTTATTTTTATTTTTGTTTGGGATTTCCAGCATCCGCAGTTTTTTGCTTTTATTTAAGCCTTAAGCCTTTGTGCCTTAACACGAGGAGCATTCACAATTAAGTGAATTAACCATGTAAATAGATGTAAACAGGTATGATATAGTCGGGATTACGGAAACTTGGCTGCAGGGTGACTAGGGATGGGAACTGAACATCCAGGGGTATTCAGTATTTTGGAAGGACAGACAAAAAGGAAAAGTCGGTGGAGTTGCTTTGCTGGTTAAAGAGGAAATTAACGCAATAGTGAGGAAAGATATTAGCTCCGACGATGTGGAATCTGTATGGGTAGAGCTGAGAAACACCAAGGGGCAAAAAACGTTAGTGGGGGTTGTATATAGACCCCCAATCTATAGTGGTGATGAAAAGAATGGCATTAAACAAGAAATTAGAGATGCATGCAATAAAGGAACATCTGTAATTATGGGTGACTTTAATCTGCATATAGATTGGGCAAATCAAATTAGTAACAATACCGTAGAAGAGGAATTCCTGGGCTGTATACAGGATGTTTTTCTGGACCGATACATTGAGGAACCAACGAGAGAACAGGCCATCCTAGACTGGGTATTGTGTAATGAGAAAGGAATAATTGGTAATCTAGTTGTGCGAGGCCTCTTGGGGATGAGCGACTATAATATGATAGAGTTCTTCATCAAGATGGAGAGTGACGTAGTTGATTCTGAGACCAGGGTCCTGAATTTTAATAAAGGAAACTACGATGGTATGAGGCTTGAGTTGGCTATGATGGATTGGGAAAAGTTACTTAAAGGGATGACGGTGGATAGGCAATGGCAAACATTCAAAGAGCACATGGGTGAAATGCAACAATTGTTTATTCCTGTCTGGCACAAAAGTAAAACAGGAAAGGTGGCCAAGCCATGGCTTACAAGGGAAATTAGAGATAGTATTAGATCCAAGGAAGAGGCATACAAATTGGCCAGAAAAAACAATAGACCTGAGGATTGGGAGCAGTTTAGAATTCAGCAAAGGAGGACCAAGGGATTGATGAAGAAGGGGAAAATAGAGTACGAGAACAAAGAACAAAGAACAAAGAAAAGTACAGCACAGAAACAGGCCCTTTGGCCCTCCAAGCCTGCGCCGATCATATTGCCCGTCAACTAAAATATTTTGCACTTCCGGGGTCCGTATCCCTCTGTTCCCATCCTATTCATGTATTTGTCAAGCTGCCTCTTAAACCCCACTATCGTACCTGCTTCCACCACCTCCTCTGGCAGCAAATTCCAGACACTCACTACCCTCTGCGTAAAAAACTTGCCCCGCATATCTCCTCTATAGTTTTCTCCTCTCACCTTAAATCTATGTCCCCTAGTAATTGACTCTTCCACTCTGGGAAAAAGCTTCTGACTATCTACTCTGTCCATGCCACTCATAATTTTGTAAACTTCGATCAAGTTGCCCCTCAATCTCCATCGCTCTAGTGAGAACAATCCGAGTTTCTCCAACCTCTCCTGATAGCTAATAACCTTCAGACCAGGCAGCATCCTGGTAAACCTCCTCTGCACCCTCTCCAACGCCTCCATATCCTTCTGGTAATGTGGTGACCAGAATTGCACGCAATATTCCAAGTGTGGCCTAACCAAGGTTCTATACAGCTGCAGCATGACTTCCCAGCTTTTATACTCAATACCCCTGCCAATGAAGGCAAGCATGCCATATGCCTTCCTGACTACCTTTATCCACCTGCGTTGCCACTTTCAGTGACCTGTGGACCTGTACATCCAGATCCCTCTGCCTGTTGATGAACTTAAGGGTTCTGCCATTTACTGGTAATTTCTGCCTGTATTAGACCTTCCAAAATGCATTACCTCACATTTGTCCGGATTAAACTCCATCTGCCATTTCTCCGCCCAAGTCTCCAACCGATCTATAATCCCGTTGTATCCTTTGACAATCCTCTTCACTATCTGCAACTCCTCCAACCTTAGTGTCGTCTGCAAACTTACTAATTAGCCCAGTTACATTTTCCTCCAAATCATTTATGTATACTACAAACAGCAAAGGTCCCAGCGCTGATCCCTGCAGAACTCCACTAGTCACAGCTCTCCATTCAGAAAAGCACCCTTCCACTGCTACCCTCTGTCTTCTATGACCAAGCCAATTCTGTATCCATCCTGTCAGTTTGTGGGGAACATAAAAAGACTGTAAAAGTTTCTATAGGTATGTGAAGAGAAAGACTGGTGAAGATAAATGTAGGTCCCTTACAGTCAGAAACAGGGGAATTTATAATGGGGAACAAAGAAATGGCTGACCAATTAAATACATACTTTGGTTCTGTCTTCACAAAGGAGGACACTAATAACATACCAGAAATGTTGGGGAACACAGGGTTTAGTGAGAGGGAGGAACTGAAAGAAATCAGTATTAGTAGGGAAATGGTGTTGGGGAAATTGATAGGATTGAAGGCCGATAAATCCCCGGGGCCTGATAATCTACATCCCAGAGTTCCTAAGGAAGTGGCCCTAGAAATAGTGGATGCATTGGTGGTCATCTTCCGAGATTCTATAGACTCTGGAACAGTTCCTACAGATTGGAGGGCAGCTAATGTAACCCCACTATTTAAAAAAGGAGGTAGAGAGAAGACAAGGAATTATAGACCAGTCAGCCTGACATCGGTAGTGGGGAAAATTCTAGAGTCCATTATAAAAGATTTAATAGCTGAGCACTTGGGAAACAGTGGCGGAATCAGACAGAGTCAGCATGGATTTATGAAAGGGAAATCATGCTTGACAAATCTACTGGAATTTTTTGAGGATGTAACTAGTAGAGTTGATGAGGGGGAGCCAGTGGATGTGGTTTATTTGGACTTTCAGAAGGCTTTCGACAGAGTCCCATATAAGAGATTGGCGTGTAAAATTAAAGCGCATGGATTGGAGGGAGTGTATTGTGATGGATGGAAAACTGGTGGGCAGAGTAGGAATAAACGGGTCTTTTTCCGAATGGCAGGCAGTGACTAGTGGGGTACCGCAGGGATCGGTGCTGGGACCCCAGCTATTCACAATATATATTAATGATTTAGATGAGGGAACGAAATGTAATATCTCCAGATTTGCAGATGACACAAAGCTGGGTGGGAGGGTGAGCTGTGAGGAGGATGCAGAGATGCTTCAGTGTGATTTGGACAAGCTGAGTGAGTGGGCAAATGCATGGCAGATGCAGTATAATGTGGATAAATGTGAGGTATCCACTTTGGTAGCAAATACAGGAAGGCAGATTATTATCTGAATGGCTATAAATTGAGAGAGGGGAATGTGCAACGAGACCTGGGTGTTCTTGTACACCAGTCGCTGAAGGTAAGCATGCAGGTGCAGCAGGAGGTAAAGAAGGCAAATGGTATGTTGGCCTTCATAGCCAGAGGATTCGAGCACAGGAGCAGGGATGTCTTGCTGCAATTATACAGGGCCTTGGTGAGACCACACCTGGAATATTGTGTGCAGTTTTGGTCTCCTTATCTGAGGAAGGATGGTCTTGCTATAGAGGAAGTGCAGTGAAGGTTTACCAAACTGATTCCTGGGATGGCGGGACTGACATATGAGGAGAGATTGAGTCGATTCAGATTATCTTCACTGTAGTTCAGAAGAATGAGGGGGGAATTTCATAGAAACCTATAAAATTCTAACAGGACCAGACAGGGTAGGTACAGGAAGGATGTTCCCGATGGTGGGGGAGTCCAGAACCAGGGGTCACAGTCTGAGGATATGGGGTAGACCATTTAGGACTGAGATGAGGAGAAATTTGTTCACCCAGAGAGCGGTGAGCCTGTGGAATTCATTACCACAGAAAGCAGTTGAGGCCAAAACATTGTATGTTTTCAAGGAGGAGTTAGATATAGCTCTTGGGGCGAAAGGGCTCAAAGGGTATGGGGAGAAAGCGGGAGCAGGTTATTGAGTTGGATGATCGACCATGATCATAATGAATGGCGGAGCAGACTCGAAGGGCCAAATGGCCTACTCCTGCTCCTAGTTTCTATGTATGTTTCTATGAGAGAGGGTTTGCGTGTGTGAGCAAGGGTGAGTGTGTGAGCGAGGGTGAGTGTGTGTGAGCGAGGGTGAGTGTGTGTGAGAGAGGGTGTGCGAGTGTGAGAGAGGGTGTGCGAGTGTGAGAGAGGGTGTGCGAGTGTGAGAGAGGGTGTGCGAGTGTGAGAGAGGGTGTGCGAGTGTGAGAGAGGATGTGCGAGTGTGAGAGAGGGTGTGCGAATGTGAGAGAGGGTGTGCGAGTGTGAGAGAGGGTGTGCGAGTGTGAGAGAGGGTGTGCGAGTGTGAGAGAGGGTGTGCGAGTGTGAGAGAGGATGTGCGAGTGTGAGACAGGGTGTGCGTGTGTGAGAGAGAGTGTGCGTGTGTGAGAGAGGGTGTCTGTGTGAGAGAGGGTGTCTGTGTGAGAGAGGGTGTCTGTGTGAGAGAGGGTGTCTGTGTGAGAAAGGGTGACTGTGTGAGGGAGGGTGACTGTGTGAGAGACAGGGTGTCTGTCTGTGAGAGAGAGTATGTGTGTGTGCAAGAGGGGGTGAGTGTCTGAGCTAGGGGGTGAATGTGTGAGAGATGGTGTGTGTGTGAGAGAGAGGGTGTGTTTGTGTGAGACAGGGTGTCTGTGTGAGAGAGGGTGTCTGTGTGAGAAAGGGTGACTGTGTGAGGGAGGGTGACTGTGTGAGAGACAGGGTGTCTGTCTGTGAGAGAGAGTATGTGTGTGTGCAAGAGGGGGTGAGTGTCTGAGCTAGGGGGTGAATGTGTGAGAGATGGTGTGTGTGTGAGAGAGAGGGTGTGTTTGTGTGAGACAGGGTGTGTGTCTGTGAAGGAGAGGGTGTGTGTGTGTGCAAGAGGAGATGAGTGTCTGAGAGAGGGGGTGAATGTGTGAGAGATGGTGTGTGTGTGAGAGAGAGGGTGTGTGTGTGTGTATGAGAGAGAGGGAGTGTGTGTGAGAGAGAGGGTCTATGTGTCAGAGAGAGGGTATGTGTGTGCAAGTGCGGGTGAATATGAGAGAGAGGCGATGAGTGTGTGTGAGAGGGTGCGTGTATGTGAAAAGGGTGAGGATGTGTGAGGGAGGGGAGTGTGTGAGGGAGAGGGAGTGATTGTGTGAGATAAAGTGAGTGTGTGAGAGAGAGGGTGCGTGTGAGACAGGGGGTGTGTGTGAGAGAGCGGGTGAGTGTGTGAGAGACAGGGTGAGTGTGTGAGAGAGGGTGTGTGTGTGTGAGCGAGGATGAATGTGTGTGTGCGAGGGGTGCATTTGTGTGTGAGAAAGGGTGAGTATGTGTGAGAGAGGGTGGGTGTGTAACAGAGTGGATGAGTGTCTGAGATAGGGTGAGTGTGAGAGAGACTTGGTGAGTGTGAGAGAGAGGGTGAGTGTGTGTGAAAGAGAATGAGTCTGTGCGACAGAGGGTGTGTGTGTAAGAGACAGGGTGAGTGTGTGAGAGAATCGGAGAGTTTGTCAGAGTTTGAGAGCTTGGGTGAGAGAGGGTGTCTGTGTGTGAGAGGGGTGTGTGTGTGTGTGTGTGAGAGAGGGGATGAGTGTAAGAGGCAGGGTGTGTGTGTGAAAGAGAGGGTGTGCGTATGAAAGAATTGGTGAGTTTGTCAGAGAGCGTGAGCTTGGGTGAGAGAGGTTGTGTGTGTGAGAGGGACTGTGTGTGTGAGAGAGTGAGTGTGTGAGAGAGGGTGAGTGTGTGTGACCGAGGGTAAGTGTGTGTAGGAGAGGGCAAATGTGTGTGGAAGAGAGAGCATGTGTAAGAGAGGGGGAGTTGGTGTAAGAGAGGTTGAGTGTGTGTGAGAGGGGGTGAGTGTGTGAGAGACGGTGACTGTGTGTGAGAGGGAGAGTGTGTGTGAGAGACGGTGACTGTGTAATGGAGGGAGTGAGTGCCTGAGAGTGTGAGAGAGACTGGGTGAGTGTGTCAGAGAAGGTGTGTGCGTATATGAGAGAGGGTTTTTGCGTGAGAGAGAGGGTGAGTTTGAGTGAGAGAGAGGGTGAGTGTGAGTGAGAGAGGTTGAGTGATTGTGAGAGAGGTTGAGTGATTGTGAGAGAGGTTGAGTGATTGTGAGAGAACGTGAGTGGTGAGAGAGGGTGTGTGTGTGTCAGGGAGGGTGTGTGTGCGAAAGAGGGTGAGTGTGTGCGAGAGAGGGTGAGTGTGTGCGAGAGAGGGTGAGTGTGTGTGAGAGAGTGTGTGCGCGAGAGAGAGAGTGTGTGCGCGCAAGAGGGGGCAAATGTGTGAGGGAGGGGGTGCGTGCGTGAGAGGGGTGGGTGTGTGAGACGGGGTGTGTGTTTGAGCGAGGGGGTATTAGTGAAAGGGACTGCGCGTCTGAGAGGTGTGTGTGTGATAGAGGGTGAGTGTGTGTGAGAGCGGGTGAGTGTCTGAGACAGCGTGTGTGTGTGTGACTGCGTGAGTGAGAGACAGACAGTGAGTGAGTGTGAGATTGTGTGTTTGTGTGTAAGAGGGTGTGTGTGTGTGTGTGTGTGTGAGGGATTATGTAAGAGAATGAGTTTGTGCGAGAGAGGGTGTGTGTGCGTGAGACAGGGTGAGTGTGTGAAAGAATCGGTGAGTTTGTCAGAGAGAGTGAGCTTGGTGAGAGAGGGTGTGTTAGTGTGGAAGAGGGGGTGTGTGTGTGAGAGAGGGTGACTGTGTCAGAGAGTGTGTGTGAAATACGGTGTGTGTGTGTGAGAGATGGTGTGTGTATGTGAGAGGGGCTGTGTGTGTGTGAGAGGGGCTGTGTGCGTGAGAGGGAGAGGGTGAGTGTGTGCGAGCGAGGGTAAGTGTGTATGGGAGTGGGCAAGTGTGTGTGAGAGGGGGCGAGTGTGCATGACAAGGGGTGAGTGTATGTGAGAAAGCGTGAGTGTGTATGACAGAGATTGCATGTGTGAGCAATGGGGAGTTGGTGCGAGAGGGGGAGTTAGTGTGATAGAGGTTGAGTGTGTGTGAGAGGGGGTGAGTATGTGAGAGAGGGGGTGTTAGTGTGAGAGAGGGTGAGAAAGTGTGATAGAGGGTGAGTGTGTGTGAGAGAGGGCATGTGTTTAATGGAGGGGGTGAGTGCCTGAGACAGGGTGATTGTGAGAGAAACTAGGTGAGTGTGTCAGACAGGCTGTGTGTGTACGAGAAAGGGTTTGTGTGTGAGAGAGAGGGCGAGTGTGAGTGAGAGAGGGTTAGTGTTTGTGAGAGAACGTGAGTGGTGAGAAAGGGAGTGTGTGTGTCAGAGAGGGAGTGTGTGTGTCAGAGAGGGTGTGAGTGTGCGAGAGAGGGTGAGTGTGTGCGAGAGAGGGTGAGAATGTGTGAGAGAGGGTGAGTGTGTGTGAGAGAGGGGATGTGTGTGAGAGAGAGGGTGAGTGTGTGTGAGAGAGGGTGAGTGTGTGTGAGAGAGGGGATGTGTGCGAGAGAGAGGGTGAGTATGTGTGAGAGAGGGTGAGTGTGTGTGAGAGAGGGGATGTGTGTGAGAGAGAGGGTGAGTATGTGTGACAGAGGGTGAGTATGTGTGCGAGAGGGTGAGTGTATGTGAGAGAGGGTGAGTGTGTGTGAGAGAGGGGATGTGTGTGAGAGAGAGGGTGTGTGTGTGAGAGAGAGGGAGAGTGCGCACAAGAGGGTGTGAGCGTCTGAGACGGGAGTGCGTGTGTGAGAGGGGGCGCGTGTGCGAGAGGTGTGTGTGTGAGAGAGGGGGAGTGAGTGTGATAGAGGGTGAGTGTGTGTGAGCGAGGGGGTGAGTGACTGAGATAGGGTGAGTGTGAGAGAGACTGGGTGAGTGTGTGTGAGACAGGGTGAGTGTGTAAGAGACTGGGTGAATGTGTGAGAGAGGGTGTGGGTGTGTGTGAGCGAGGGTGCATGTATTTCTGAGAAGGTGTCTGTGTGAGGCAGTGTGTGAGAGGCAGTGTGTGTGAGGCAGTGTGTGAGAGTCAGTGTGTGAGAGGCAGTGTGTGAGAGGCAGTGTGTGAGGCAGTGTGTGAGAGGCAGTGTGTGAGAGGCAGTGTGTGAGAGGCAGTGTTTGTGAGGCAGTGTGTGTGAGGCAGTGTGTGAGAGGCAGTGTGTGAGAGGCAGTGTGTGAGAGGCAGTGTGTGTGAGGCAGTGTGTGAGAGAAGCGTGTGAGAGGCAGTGTGTGAGAGGCAGTGTGTGAGAGGCAGTGTGTGTGAGGCAGTGTGTGTGAGGCAGTGTGTGAGAGAAGCGTGTGTGAGGCAGTGTGTGAGAGGCAGCGTGTGAGAGGCAGCGTGTGTGAGGCAGTGTGTGAGAGGCAGTGTGTGAGAGGCAGTGTGTGAGAGGCAGTGTGTAAGAGGCAGAGTGTGAGAGAAGCGTGTGAGAGAAGCGTGTGAGAGGCAGTGTGTGAGAGGCAGTGTGTGAGAGGCAGTGTGTGAGAGGCAGTGTGTGAGAGGCAGTGTGTGAGAGGCAGTGTGTGTGAGGCAGTGTGTGAGAGGCAGCGTGTGAGAGGCAGCGTGTGAGAGGCAGTGTGTGAGAGGCAGTGTGTAAGAGGCAGAGTGTGACAGGCAGTGTGTGTGAGGCAGTGTGTGTGAGGCAGTGTGTGTGAGTCAGTGTGTGAGAGGCAGTGTGTGAGGCAGTGTGTGAGAGAAGCGTGTGTGCTGCAGTGTGTGTGAGGCAGTGTGTGTGAGGCAGTGTGTGAGAGGCAGTGTGTGTGAGAGAAGCGTGTGAGAGGCAGTGTGTGAGAGGCAGCGTGTGAGAGGCAGTGTGTGAGAGGCAGTGTGTGTGAGGCAGTGTGTGTGAGGCAGTGTGTGAGAGGCAGTGTGTGAGAGGCAGTGTGTGAGAGGCAGTGTGTGAGAGGCAGTGTGTGTGAGGCAGTGTGTGTGAGGCAGTGTGTGTGAGGCAGCGTGTGAGAGGCAGTGTGTGAGAGGCAGTGTGTGAGAGGCAGTGTGTGAGAGGCAGTGTGTGAGAGGCAGTGTGTGAGAGGCAGCGTGTGTGAGGCAGTGTGTGTGAGGCAGCGTGTGAGAGGCAGTGTGTGAGAGGCAGTGTGTGAGAGGCAGTGTGTGAGAGGCAGTGTGTGAGAGGCAGTGTGTGTGAGGCAGTGTGTGAGAGGCAGCGTGTGTGAGGCAGTGTGTGTGAGGCAGCGTGTGAGAGGCAGCGTGTGAGAGGCAGTGTGTGAGAGGCAGTGTGTGAGAGGCAGTGTGTGAGAGGCAGTGTGTGAGAGAAGCGTGTGTGAGGCAGTGTGTGAGAGGCAGTGTGTGAGAGGCAGTGTGTGAGAGAAGCGTGTGTGAGGCAGTGTGTGTGAGGCAGTGTGTGAGAGAAGCGTGTGTGAGAGAAGCGTGTGTGAGGCAGTGTGTGAGAGGCAGTGTGTGAGAGAAGCGTGTGTGAGGCAGTGTGTGAGAGGCAGTGTGTGGGAGGCAGTGTGTGTGAGGCAGTGTCTGAGAGGCAGTGTGTGTGAGGCAGTGTGTGAGAGAAGCGTGTGAGAGGCAGTGTGTGAGAGGCAGTGTGTGAGAGGCAGTGTGTGTGAGGCAGTGTGTGAGAGGCAGTGTGTGTGAGGCAGTGTGTGAGAGAAGCGTGTGAGAGGCAGTATGTGTGAGAGGCAGCGTGTGAGAGAAGCGTGTGTGAGGCAGTGTGTGTGAGGCAGTGTGTGTGAGGCAGTGTGTGTGAGGCAGTGTGTGAGAGAAGCGTGTGAGAGGCAGTGTGTGAGAGGCAGTGTGTGAGAGGCAGTGTGTGTGAGGCAGTGTGTGAGAGGCAGTGTGTGAGAGGCAGTATGTGAGAAGCAGTGTGTGACAGGCAGTGTGTGAGAGGCAGTGTGTGTGAGGCAGTGTGTGTGAGAGGCAGCGTGTGAGAGAAGCGTGTGAGAGGCAGTGTCTGAGAGGCAGTGTGTGAGAGAAGCGTGTGAGAGGCAGTATGTGTGAGAGGCAGCGTGTGAGAGGCAGCGTGTGAGAGGCAGTGTCTGAGAGGCAGTGTGTGTGAGGCAGTGTGTGAGAGGCAGTGTGTGACAGGCAGTGTGTGTGAGGCAGTGTGTGTGAGGCAGTGTGTGAGAGGCAGTGTGTGTGAGGCAGTGTGTGAGAGGCAGTGTGTGAGGCAGTGTGTGAGAGAAGCGTGTGTGATGCAGTGTGTGAGAGGCAGTGTGTGAGAGGCAGTGTGTGTGAGGCAGTGTGTGAGAGGCAGTGTGTGTGAGGCAGTGTGTGAGAGAAGCGTGTGAGAGGCAGTGTGTGAGAGGCAGTGTGTGAGAGAAGCGTGTGAGAGGCAGTGTGTGTGAGAGGCAGCGTGTGAGAGGCAGTGTGTGAGGCAGTGTGTGTGAGGCAGTGTGTGAGAGGCAGTGTGTGTGAGAGAAGCGTGTGAGAGGCAGTGTGTGAGAGGCAGTGTGTGTGAGAGAAGCGTGTGAGAGGCAGTGTGTGTGAGGCAGTATGTGAAGCAGTGTGTGACAGGCAGTGTGTGAGAGGCAGTGTGTGTGAGGCAGTGTGTGAGAGGCAGTGTGTGTGAGGCAGTGTGTGAGAGGCAGTGTGTGTGAGGCAGTGTGTGTGAGGCAGTGTGTGAGAGGCAGTGTGTGAGAGGCAGTGTGTGTGAGGCAGTGTGTGAGAGGCAGTGTGTGAGAGGCAGTGTGTGTGAGGCAGTGTGTGTGAGGCAGTGTGTGAGAGAAGCGTGTGAGAGAGGCAGTGTGTGAGGCAGTGTGTGTGAGGCAGTGTGTGAGAGGCAGTGTGTGTGAGAGAAGCGTGTGAGAGGCAGTGTGTGAGAGGCAGTGTGTGAGAGAAGCGTGTGAGAGGCAGTGTGTGTGAGGCAGTATGTGAGAAGCAGTGTGTGACAGGCAGTGTGTGAGAGGCAGTGTGTGTGAGGCAGTGTGTGAGAGGCAGTGTGTGTGAGGCAGTGTGTGAGAGGCAGTGTGTGTGAGGCAGGGTGTGTGAGGCAGTGTGTGAGATGCAGTGTGTGTGAGGCAGTGTGTTAGAGGCAGTGTGTGTGAGGCAGTGTGTGAGAGGCAGTGTGTGTGAGGCAGGGTGTGTGAGGCAGTGTGTGAGATGCAGTGTGTGAGAGGCAGTGTGTGTGAGGCAGTGTGTGAGAGGCAGTGTGTGAGAGGCAGTGTGTGTGAGGCACTGTGTGTGAGGCAGTGTGTGTGAGGCAGTGTGTGAGAGGCAGTGTGTGAGAGGCAGTGTGTGTGAGGCAGTGTGTGTGAGGCAGTGTGTGAGAGGCAGTGTGTGTGAGGCAGTGTGTGAGAGGCAGTGTGTGAGAGGCAGTGTGTGTGAGGCAGTGTGTGTGAGGCAGTGTGTGAGAAGCAGTGTGTGAGAGGCAGTGTGAGTGAGGCAGTGTGTGAGAGGCAGTGTGTGTGAGGCAGTGTGTGAGAGGCAGTGTGTGTGAGGCAGTGTGTGAGAGGCAGTGTGTGAGAGGCAATGTGTGAGAGGCAGTGTGTGAGAGGCAGTGTGTGAGAGGCAGTGTGTGAGAGGCAGTGTGTGAGAGAAGCGTGCGAGAGGCAGCGTGTGTGAGGCAGTGTGTGTGAGGCAGTGTGTGTGAGGCAGTGTGTGAGAGGCAGTGTGTGAGAGAAGCGTGTGAGAGGCAGTGTGTGAGAGGCAGTGTGTGTGAGGCAGTGTGTGTGAGGCAGTGTGTGAGAGGCAGTGTGTGAGGCAGTGTGTGTGAGGCAGTGTGTGAGAGGCAGTGTGTGAGAGGCAGTGTGTGAGAGGCAGTGTGTGAGAGGCAGTGTGTGAGGCAGTGTGTGTGAGGCAGTGTGTGAGAGGCAGTGTGTGTGAGGCAGTGTGTTTGAGAGAAGCGTGTGAGAGGCAGTGTGTGAGAGGCAGTGTGTGAAAGAAGCGTGTGAGAGGCAGTGTGAGTGAGGCAGTATGTGAGAAGCAGTGTGTGACAGGCAGTGTGTGAGAGGCAGTGTGTGTGAGGCAGTGTGTGAGAGGCAGTGTGTGTGAGGCAGTGTGTGAGAGGCAGTGTGTGTGAGGCAGGGTGTGTGAGGCAGTGTGTGAGATGCAGTGTGTGTGAGGCAGTGTGTGAGAGGCACTGTGTGTGAGGCAGTGTGTGAGAGGCAGTGTGTGTGAGGCAGGGTGTGTGAGGCAGTGTGTGAGATGCAGTGTGTGAGAGGCAGTGTGTGTGAGGCAGTGTGTGAGAGGCAGTGTGTGTGAGGCAGTGTGTGTGAGGCAGTGTGTGTGAGGCAGTGTGTGTGAGGCAGTGTGTGAGAGAAGCGTGTGAGAGAGGCAGTGTGTGTGAGGCAGTGTGTGTGAGGCAGTGAGTGAGAGGCAGTGTGTGAGAGGCAGTGTGTGTGAGGCAGTGTGTGTGAGGCAGTGTGTGAGAGGAAGTGTGTGTGAGGCAGTGTGTGAGAGGCAGTGTGTGAGAGGCAGTGTGTGAGAGGCAGTGTGTGTGAGGCAGTGTGTGTGAGGCAGTGTGTGAGAGGCAGTGTGTGTGAGGCAGTGTGTGAGAGAAGCGTGTGAGAGGCAGTGTGTGAGAGGCAGTGTGTGAGAGAAGCGTGTGAGAGGCAGTGTGTGTGAGAGGCAGCGTGTGAGAGGCAGCGTGTGAGAGGCAGTGTGTGAGGCAGTGTGTGTGAGGCAGTGTGTGAGAGGCAGTGTGTGTGAGAGAAGCGTGTGAGAGGCAGTGTGTGAGAGGCAGTGTGTGTGAGAGAAGCGTGTGAGAGGCAGTGTGTGTGAGGCAGTATGTGAAGCAGTGTGTGACAGGCAGTGTGTGAGAGGCAGTGTGTGTGAGGCAGTGTGTGAGAGGCAGTGTGTGTGAGGCAGTGTGTGAGAGGCAGTGTGTGTGAGGCAGTGTGTGTGAGGCAGTGTGTGTGAGGCAGTGTGTGAGAGGCAGTGTGTGAGAGGCAGTGTGTGTGAGGCAGTGTGTGAGAGGCAGTGTGTGAGAGGCAGTGTGTGACAGGCAGTGTGTGTGAGGCAGTGTGTGTGAGGCAGTGTGTGAGAGGCAGTGTGTGTGAGGCAGTGTGTGAGAGGCAGTGTGTGAGGCAGTGTGTGAGAGAAGCGTGTGTGATGCAGTGTGTGAGAGGCAGTGTGTGAGAGGCAGTGTGTGTGAGGCAGTGTGTGAGAGGCAGTGTGTGTGAGGCAGTGTGTGAGAGAAGCGTGTGAGAGGCAGTGTGTGAGAGGCAGTGTGTGAGAGAAGCGTGTGAGAGGCAGTGTGTGTGAGAGGCAGCGTGTGAGAGGCAGTGTGTGAGGCAGTGTGTGTGAGGCAGTGTGTGAGAGGCAGTGTGTGTGAGAGAAGCGTGTGAGAGGCAGTGTGTGAGAGGCAGTGTGTGTGAGAGAAGCGTGTGAGAGGCAGTGTGTGTGAGGCAGTATGTGAAGCAGTGTGTGACAGGCAGTGTGTGAGAGGCAGTGTGTGTGAGGCAGTGTGTGAGAGGCAGTGTGTGTGAGGCAGTGTGTGAGAGGCAGTGTGTGTGAGGCAGTGTGTGTGAGGCAGTGTGTGAGAGGCAGTGTGTGAGAGGCAGTGTGTGTGAGGCAGTGTGTGAGAGGCAGTGTGTGAGAGGCAGTGTGTGTGAGGCAGTGTGTGTGAGGCAGTGTGTGAGAGAAGCGTGTGAGAGAGGCAGTGTGTGAGGCAGTGTGTGTGAGGCAGTGTGTGAGAGGCAGTGTGTGTGAGAGAAGCGTGTGAGAGGCAGTGTGTGAGAGGCAGTGTGTGAGAGAAGCGTGTGAGAGGCAGTGTGTGTGAGGCAGTATGTGAGAAGCAGTGTGTGACAGGCAGTGTGTGAGAGGCAGTGTGTGTGAGGCAGTGTGTGAGAGGCAGTGTGTGTGAGGCAGTGTGTGAGAGGCAGTGTGTGTGAGGCAGGGTGTGTGAGGCAGTGTGTGAGATGCAGTGTGTGTGAGGCAGTGTGTTAGAGGCAGTGTGTGTGAGGCAGTGTGTGAGAGGCAGTGTGTGTGAGGCAGGGTGTGTGAGGCAGTGTGTGAGATGCAGTGTGTGAGAGGCAGTGTGTGTGAGGCAGTGTGTGAGAGGCAGTGTGTGAGAGGCAGTGTGTGTGAGGCACTGTGTGTGAGGCAGTGTGTGTGAGGCAGTGTGTGAGAGGCAGTGTGTGAGAGGCAGTGTGTGTGAGGCAGTGTGTGTGAGGCAGTGTGTGAGAGGCAGTGTGTGTGAGGCAGTGTGTGAGAGGCAGTGTGTGAGAGGCAGTGTGTGAGAGGCAGTGTGTGTGAGGCAGTGTGTGTGAGGCAGTGTGTGAGAAGCAGTGTGTGAGAGGCAGTGTGAGTGAGGCAGTGTGTGAGAGGCAGTGTGTGTGAGGCAGTGTGTGAGAGGCAGTGTGTGTGAGGCAGTGTGTGAGAGGCAGTGTGTGAGAGGCAATGTGTGAGAGGCAGTGTGTGAGAGGCAGTGTGTGAGAGAAGCGTGCGAGAGGCAGCGTGTGTGAGGCAGTGTGTGTGAGGCAGTGTGTGTGAGGCAGTGTGTGAGAGGCAGTGTGTGAGAGAAGCGTGTGAGAGGCAGTGTGTGAGAGGCAGTGTGTGTGAGGCAGTGTGTGTGAGGCAGTGTGTGAGAGGCAGTGTGTGAGGCAGTGTGTGTGAGGCAGTGTGTGAGAGGCAGTGTGTGAGAGGCAGTGTGTGAGAGGCAGTGTGTGAGAGGCAGTGTGTGAGGCAGTGTGTGTGAGGCAGTGTGTGAGAGGCAGTGTGTGTGAGGCAGTGTGTTTGAGAGAAGCGTGTGAGAGGCAGTGTGTGAGAGGCAGTGTGTGAAAGAAGCGTGTGAGAGGCAGTGTGAGTGAGGCAGTATGTGAGAAGCAGTGTGTGACAGGCAGTGTGTGAGAGGCAGTGTGTGTGAGGCAGTGTGTGAGAGGCAGTGTGTGTGAGGCAGTGTGTGAGAGGCAGTGTGTGTGAGGCAGGGTGTGTGAGGCAGTGTGTGAGATGCAGTGTGTGTGAGGCAGTGTGTGAGAGGCACTGTGTGTGAGGCAGTGTGTGAGAGGCAGTGTGTGTGAGGCAGGGTGTGTGAGGCAGTGTGTGAGATGCAGTGTGTGAGAGGCAGTGTGTGTGAGGCAGTGTGTGAGAGGCAGTGTGTGTGAGGCAGTGTGTGTGAGGCAGTGTGTGTGAGGCAGTGTGTGTGAGGCAGTGTGTGAGAGAAGCGTGTGAGAGAGGCAGTGTGTGTGAGGCAGTGTGTGTGAGGCAGTGAGTGAGAGGCAGTGTGTGAGAGGCAGTGTGTGTGAGGCAGTGTGTGTGAGGCAGTGTGTGAGAGGAAGTGTGTGTGAGGCAGTGTGTGAGAGGCAGTGTGTGAGAGGCAGTGTGTGAGAGGCAGTGTGTGTGAGGCAGTGTGTGTGAGGCAGTGTGTGAGAGGCAGTGTGTGTGAGGCAGTGTGTGAGAGAAGCGTGTGAGAGGCAGTGTGTGAGAGGCAGTGTGTGAGAGAAGCGTGTGAGAGGCAGTGTGTGTGAGAGGCAGCGTGTGAGAGGCAGCGTGTGAGAGGCAGTGTGTGAGGCAGTGTGTGTGAGGCAGTGTGTGAGAGGCAGTGTGTGTGAGAGAAGCGTGTGAGAGGCAGTGTGTGAGAGGCAGTGTGTGTGAGAGAAGCGTGTGAGAGGCAGTGTGTGTGAGGCAGTATGTGAAGCAGTGTGTGACAGGCAGTGTGTGAGAGGCAGTGTGTGTGAGGCAGTGTGTGTGAGGCAGTGTGTGAGAGGCAGTGTGAGAGGCAGTGTGTGTGAGGCAGTGTGTGAGAGGCAGTGTGTGTGAGGCAGTGTGTGTGAGGCAGTGTGTGTGAGGCAGTGTGTGAGAGGCAGTGTGTGAGAGGCAGTGTGTGTGAGGCAGTGTGTGAGAGGCAGTGTGTGAGAGGCAGTGTGTGTGAGGCAGTGTGTGTGAGGCAGTGTGTGAGAGAAGCGTGTGAGAGAGGCAGTGTGTGAGGCAGTGTGTGTGAGGCAGTGTGTGAGAGGCAGTGTGTGTGAGAGAAGCGTGTGAGAGGCAGTGTGTGTGAGGCAGTATGTGTGAAGCAGTGTGTGACAGGCAGTGTGTGAGAGGCAGTGTGTGTGAGGCAGTGTGTGAGAGGCAGTGTGTGTGAGGCAGTGTGTGTGAGGCAGTGTGTGAGAGGCAGTGTGTGAGAGGCAGTGTGTGTGAGGCAGTGTGTGAGAGGCAGTGTGTGAGAGGCAGTGTGTGTGAGGCAGTGTGTGTGAGGCAGTGTGTGTGAGGCAGTGTGTGAGAGAAGCGTGTGAGAGAGGCAGTGTGTGTGAGGCAGTGTGTGAGAGGCAGTGTGTAAGAGGCAGTGTGTGAGAGGCAGTGTGTGTGAGGCAGTGTTTGTGAGGCAGTGTGTGAGAGGCAGTGTGTGTGAGGCAGTGTGTGAGAGGCAGTGTGTCAGAGGCAGTGTGTGAGAGGCAGTGTGTGTGAGGCAGTGTGTGTGAGGCAGTGTGTGAGAAGCAGTGTGTGAGAGGCAGTGTGTGTGAGGCAGTGTGTGAGAGGCAGTGTGTGTGAGGCAGTGTGTAAGAGGCAGTGTGTGTGAGGCAGTGTGTGAGAGGCAGTGTGTGAGAGGCAGTGTGTGAGAGGCAGTGTGTGAGAGGCAGTGTGTGAGAGGCAGTGTGTGAGAGGCAGTGTGTGAGAGGCAGTGTGTGAGAGAAGCGTGTGAGAGGCAGCGTGTGTGAGGCAGCGTGTGTGAGGCAGTGTGTGTGAGGCAGTGTGTGAGAGGCAGTGTGTGAGAGAAGCGTGTGAGAGGCAGTGTGTGAGAGGCAGTGTGTGTGAGGCAGTGTGTGTGAGGCAGTGTGTGAGAGGCAGTGTGTGAGAGGCAGTGTGTGAGGCAGTGTGTGTGAGGCAGTGTGTGAGAGGAAGTGTGTGAGAGGCAGTGTGTGAGAGGCAGTGTGTGAGGCAGTGTGTGAGAGGCATTGTGTGAGAGGCAGTGTGTGAGAGGCAGTGTGTGAGGCAGTGTGTGTGAGGCAGTGTGTGAGAGGCAGTGTGTGAGAGGCAGTGTGTGAGAGGCAGTGTGTGTGAGGCAGTGTGTGAGAGGCAGTGAGTGTGAGAGGCAGTGTGTGAGAGGCAGTGTGTGAGAGGCAGTGTGTGAGAGGCAGTGTGTGTGAGGCAGTGTGTGAGAGGCAGTGTGTGTGAGGCAGTGTGTGTGAGTCAGTGCGTGAGAGGCAGTGTGTGAGAGAGGCAGTGTGTGAGAGGCAGTGTGTGAGAGGCAGTGTGTGAGAGGCAGTGTGTGTGAGGCAGTGTGCGAGAGGCAGTGTGCGAGAGGCAGTCTGTGAGAGGCAGTGTGTGAGGCAGTGTGTGAGAGGCAGTGTGTGAGAGGCAGTGTGTGAGAGGCAGTGTTTGTGAGGCAGTGTGTGTGAGGCAGTGTGTGAGAGGCAGTGTGTGAGAGGCAGTGTGTGAGAGGCAGTGTGTGTGAGGCAGTGTGTGAGAGGCAGTGTGTGTGAGGCAGCGTGTGAGAGGCAGTGTGTGAGAGAAGCATGTGAGAGGCATTGTGTGAGAGGCAGCGTGTGAGAGGCAGCGTGTGAGAGGCAGTGTGTGTGAGGCAGTGTGTGTGAGGCAGTGTGTGTGAGGCAGTGTGTGAGAGGCAGTGTGTGTGAGGCAGTGTGTGTGAGGCAGTGTGTGTGAGGCAGTGTGTGAGAG
Organism: Cetorhinus maximus; assembly: GCF_964194155.1. NCBI lineage: Eukaryota > Metazoa > Chordata > Chondrichthyes > Lamniformes > Cetorhinidae > Cetorhinus > Cetorhinus maximus. The sequence goes on from NC_135887.1 coordinate 57,189,540, forward strand.
GCAGTGTGTGTGAGGCAGTGTGTGAGAGGCAGTGTGTGTGAGGCAGTGTGTGAGAGGCAGTGTGTGTGAGGCAGTGTGTGTGAGGCAGTGTGTGAGAGGCAGTGTGTGTGAGGCAGTGAGTGTGAGGCAGTGTGTGAGAGGCAGTGTGTGTGAGGCAGTGTGTGAGGCAGTGTGTGAGGCAGTGTGTGAGAGGCAGTGTGTGTGAGGCAGTGAGTGTGAGGCAGTGTGTGAGAGGCAGTGTGTGTGAGGCAGTGTGTGAGAGGCAGTGTGTGAGGCAGTGTGTGAGAGGCAGTGTGTGAGAGGCAGTGTGTGAGGCAGTGTGTGAGAGGCAGCGTGTGAGAGGCAGCGTGTGAGAGGCAGTGTGTGAGAGGCAGTGTGTGTGAGGCAGTGTGTGAGAGGCAGTGTGTGTGAGGCAGTGTGTGAGAGAAGCGTGTGAGAGGCAGTGTGTGAGAGGCAGTGTGTGAGAGAAGCGTGTGAGAGGCAGTGTGTGAGAGGCAGCGTGTGAGAGGCAGTGCGTGTGAGGCAGTGTGTGAGAGGCAGTGTGTGAGAGGCAGTGTGTGAGAGGCAGTGTGTGTGAGGCAGTGTGTGTGAGGCAGTGTGTGAGAGGCAGTGTGTGTGAGGCAGTGTGTGAGAGGCAGTGTGTGAGGCAGCGTGTGTGAGGCAGTGTGTGTGAGAGAAGCGTGTGTGATGCAGTGTGTGAGAGGCAGTGTGTGAGAGGCAGTGTGTGTGAGGCAGTGTGTGAGAGGCAGTGTGTGTGAGGCAGTGTGTGAGAGAAGCGTGTGAGAGGCAGTGTGTGAGAGGCAGTGTGTGAGAGAAGCGTGTGAGAGGCAGTGTGTGAGAGGCAGCGTGTGAGAGGCAGTGCGTGTGAGGCAGTGTGTGAGAGGCAGTGTGTGAGAGGCAGTGTGTGTGAGGCAGTGTGTGTGAGGCAGTGTGTGAGAGGCAGTGTGTGAGAGGCAGTGTGTGAGAGGCAGTGTGTGAGAGAAGCATGGAGAGGCAGCGTGTGAGAGGCAGTGTGTGAGAGAAGCGTGTGAGAGGCAGTGTGTGAGAGGCAGTGTGTGAGAGGCAGCGTGTGAGAGGCAGTGCGTGTGAGGCAGTGTGTGAGAGGCAGTGTGTGAGAGGCAGTGTGTGTGAGGCAGTGTGTGAGAGGCAGTGTGTGTGAGAGAAGCGTGTGAGAGGCAGTGTGTGAGAGGCAGTGTGTGTGAGAGAAGCGTGTGAGAGGCAGTGTGTGAGAGGCAGTATGTGAAGCAGTGTGTGACAGGCAGTGTGTGAGAGGCAGTGTGTGAGGCAGTGTGTGAGAGGCAGCGTGTGAGAGGCAGTGTGTGAGGCAGTGTGTGTGAGGCAGTGTGTGAGAGGCAGTGTGTGTGAGAGAAGCGTGTGAGAGGCAGTGTGTGAGAGGCAGTGTGTGTGAGAGAAGCGTGTGAGAGGCAGTGTGTGTGAGGCAGTGTGTGTGAGAGAAGCGTGTGAGAGGCAGTGTGTGTGAGGCAGTGTGTGTGAGAGAAGCGTGTGAGAGGCAGTGTGTGACAGGCAGTGTGTGTGAGAGAAGCGTGTGAGAGGCAGTGTGTGTGAGAGAAGCGTGTGAGAGGCAGTGTGTGTGAGGCAGTATGTGAAGCAGTGTGTGACAGGCAGTGTGTGAGAGGCAGTGTGTGTGAGGCAGTGTGTGAGAGGTAGTGTGTGTGAGAGAAGCGTGTGAGAGGCAGTGTGTGAGAGGCAGTGTGTGTGAGGCAGTGTGTGAGAGGCAGTGTGTGTGAGGCAGTGTGTGAGAGGCAGTGTGTGAGAGGCAGTGTGTGTGAGGCAGTGTGTGAGAGGCAGTGTGTGAGAGGCAGTGTGTGTGAGGCAGTGTGTGTGAGGCAGTGTGTGAGAGAAGCGTGTGAGAGAGGCAGTGTGTGAGGCAGTGTGTGTGAGGCAGTGTGTGAGAGGCAGTGTGTGTGAGAGAAGCGTGTGAGAGGCAGTGTGTGAGAGGCAGTGTGTGAGAGAAGCGTGTGAGTGGCAGTGTGTGTGAGGCAGTATGTGAGAAGCAGTGTGTGACAGGCAGTGTGTGAGAGGCAGTGTGTGAGAGGCAGTGTGTGTGAGGCAGTGTGTGAGAGGCAGTGTGTGAGAGGCAGTGTGTGTGAGGCAGGGTGTGTGAGGCAGTGTGTGAGATGCAGTGTGTGTGAGGCAGTGTGTTAGAGGCAGTGTGTGTGAGGCAGTGTGTGAGAGGCAGTGTGTGAGAGGCAGTGTGTGAAAGGCAGTGTGTGTGAGGCAGTGTGTGAGAGGCAGTGTGTGTGAGGCAGTGTGTGAGAGGCAGTGTGTGTGAGGCAGTGTGTGTGAGGCAGTGTGTGAGAGGCAGTGTGTGAGGCAGTGTGTGTGAGGCAGTGTGTGAGAGGCAGTGTGTGAGAGGCAGTGTGTGAGAGGCAGTGTGTGAGAGGCAGTGTGTGAGAGGCAGTGTGTGAGGCAGTGTGTGTGAGGCAGTGTGTGAGAGGCAGTGTGTGAGAGGCAGTGTGTGAGGCAGTGTGTGAGAGAAGCGTGTGAGAGAGGCAGTGTGTGAGGCAGTGTGTGAGAGGCAGTGTGTGAGAGGCAATGTGTGAGAGGCAGTGTGTGAGAGGCAGTGTGTGAGAGGCAGTGTGTGAGAGGCAGTGTGTGAGAGAAGCGTGCGAGAGGCAGCGTGTGTGAGGCAGTGTGTGTGAGGCAGTGTGTGTGAGGCAGTGTGTGAGAGGCAGTGTGTGAGAGAAGCGTGTGAGAGGCAGTGTGTGAGAGGCAGTGTGTGTGAGGCAGTGTGTGTGAGGCAGTGTGTGAGAGGCAGTGTGTGAGGCAGTGTGTGTGAGGCAGTGTGTGAGAGGCAGTGTGTGAGAGGCAGTGTGTGAGAGGCAGTGTGTGAGAGGCAGTGTGTGAGGCAGTGTGTGTGAGGCAGTGTGTGAGAGGCAGTGTGTGTGAGGCAGTGTGTTTGAGAGAAGCGTGTGAGAGGCAGTGTGTGAGAGGCAGTGTGTGAAAGAAGCGTGTGAGAGGCAGTGTGAGTGAGGCAGTATGTGAGAAGCAGTGTGTGACAGGCAGTGTGTGAGAGGCAGTGTGTGTGAGGCAGTGTGTGAGAGGCAGTGTGTGTGAGGCAGTGTGTGAGAGGCAGTGTGTGTGAGGCAGGGTGTGTGAGGCAGTGTGTGAGATGCAGTGTGTGTGAGGCAGTGTGTGAGAGGCACTGTGTGTGAGGCAGTGTGTGAGAGGCAGTGTGTGTGAGGCAGGGTGTGTGAGGCAGTGTGTGAGATGCAGTGTGTGAGAGGCAGTGTGTGTGAGGCAGTGTGTGTGAGGCAGTGTGTGAGAGGCAGTGTGTGTGAGGCAGTGTGTGTCAGGCAGTGTGTGTGAGGCAGTGTGTGTGAGGCAGTGTGTGAGAGAAGCGTGTGAGAGAGGCAGTGTGTGTGAGGCAGTGTGTGTGAGGCAGTGAGTGAGAGGCAGTGTGTGTGAGGCAGTGTGTGTGAGGCAGTGTGTGAGAGGAAGTGTGTGTGAGGCAGTGTGTGAGAGGCAGTGTGTGAGAGGCAGTGTGTGTGAGAAGCGTGTGAGAGGCAGTGTGTGAGAGGCAGTGTGTGAGAGAAGCGTGTGAGAGGCAGTGTGTGTGAGAGGCAGCGTGTGAGAGGCAGGGTGTGAGAGGCAGTGTGTGAGGCAGTGTGTGTGAGGCAGTGTGTGAGAGGCAGTGTGTGTGAGAGAAGCGTGTGAGAGGCAGTGTGTGAGAGGCAGTGTGTGTGAGAGAAGCGTGTGAGAGGCAGTGTGTGTGAGGCAGTATGTGAAGCAGTGTGTGACAGGCAGTGTGTGAGAGGCAGTGTGTGTGAGGCAGTGTGTGAGAGGCAGTGTGTGTGAGGCAGTGTGTGAGAGGCAGTGTGTGTGAGGCAGTGTGTGTGAGGCAGTGTGTGTGAGGCAGTGTGTGAGAGGCAGTGTGTGAGAGGCAGTGTGTGTGAGGCAGTGTGTGAGAGGCAGTGTGTGAGAGGCAGTGTGTGTGAGGCAGTGTGTGTGAGGCAGTGTGTGTGAGGCAGTGTGTGAGAGAAGCGTGTGAGAGAGGCAGTGTGTGAGGCAGTGTGTGTGAGGCAGTGTGTGAGAGGCAGTGTGTGTGAGAGAAGCGTGTGAGAGGCAGTGTGTGTGAGGCAGTATGTGTGAAGCAGTGTGTGACAGGCAGTGTGTGAGAGGCAGTGTGTGTGAGGCAGTGTGTGAGAGGCAGTGTGTGTGAGGCAGTGTGTGTGAGGCAGTGTGTGAGAGGCAGTGTGTGAGAGGCAGTGTGTGTGAGGCAGTGTGTGAGAGGCAGTGTGTGAGAGGCAGTGTGTGTGAGGCAGTGTGTGTGAGGCAGTGTGTGTGAGGCAGTGTGTGAGAGAAGCGTGTGAGAGAGGCAGTGTGTGTGAGGCAGTGTGTGAGAGGCAGTGTGTAAGAGGCAGTGTGTGAGAGGCAGTGTGTGAGAGGCAGTGTGTGTGAGGCAGTGTTTGTGAGGCAGTGTGTGAGAGGCAGTGTGTGTGAGGCAGTGTGTGAGAGGCAGTGTGTCAGAGGCAGTGTGTGAGAGGCAGTGTGTGTGAGGCAGTGTGTGTGAGGCAGTGTGTGAGAAGCAGTGTGTGAGAGGCAGTGTGTGTGAGGCAGTGTGTGAGAGGCAGTGTGTGTGAGGCAGTGTGTAAGAGGCAGTGTGTGTGAGGCAGTGTGTGAGAGGCAGTGTGTGAGAGGCAGTGTGTGAGAGGCAGTGTGTGAGAGGCAGTGTGTGAGAGGCAGTGTGTGAGAGAAGCGTGTGAGAGGCAGCGTGTGTGAGGCAGCGTGTGTGAGGCAGTGTGTGTGAGGCAGTGTGTGAGAGGCAGTGTGTGAGAGAAGCGTGTGAGAGGCAGTGTGTGAGAGGCAGTGTGTGTGAGGCAGTGTGTGTGAGGCAGTGTGTGAGAGGCAGTGTGTGAGAGGCAGTGTGTGAGGCAGTGTGTGTGAGGCAGTGTGTGAGAGGAAGTGTGTGAGAGGCAGTGTGTGAGAGGCAGTGTGTGAGGCAGTGTGTGAGAGGCATTGTGTGAGAGGCAGTGTGTGAGAGGCAGTGTGTGAGGCAGTGTGTGTGAGGCAGTGTGTGAGAGGCAGTGTGTGAGAGGCAGTGTGTGAGAGGCAGTGTGTGTGAGGCAGTGTGTGAGAGGCAGTGAGTGTGAGAGGCAGTGTGTGAGAGGCAGTGTGTGAGAGGCAGTGTGTGAGAGGCAGTGTGTGTGAGGCAGTGTGTGAGAGGCAGTGTGTGTGAGGCAGTGTGTGTGAGTCAGTGCGTGAGAGGCAGTGTGTGAGAGAGGCAGTGTGTGAGAGGCAGTGTGTGAGAGGCAGTGTGTGAGAGGCAGTGTGTGTGAGGCAGTGTGCGAGAGGCAGTGTGCGAGAGGCAGTGTGCGAGAGGCAGTCTGTGAGAGGCAGTGTGTGAGAGGCAGTGTTTGTGAGGCAGTGTGTGTGAGGCAGTGTGTGAGAGGCAGTGTGTGAGAGGCAGAGTGTGAGGCAGTGTGTGAGAGGCAGTGTGTGAGAGGCAGTGTGTGAGAGGCAGTGTTTGTGAGGCAGTGTGTGTGAGGCAGTGTGTGAGAGGCAGTGTGTGAGAGGCAGTGTGTGAGAGGCAGTGTGTGTGAGGCAGTGTGTGAGAGGCAGTGTGTGTGAGGCAGCGTGTGAGAGGCAGTGTGTGAGAGAAGCATGTGAGAGGCATTGTGTGAGAGGCAGCGTGTGAGAGGCAGTGTGTGAGAGGCAGTGTGTGTGAGGCAGTGTGTGTGAGGCAGTGTGTGTGAGGCAGTGTGTGAGAGGCAGTGTGTGTGAGGCAGTGTGTGTGAGGCAGTGTGTGTGAGGCAGTGTGTGAGAGGCAGTGTGTGTGAGGCAGTGTGTGAGAGGCAGTGTGTGTGAGGCAGTGTGTGAGAGGCAGTGTGTGTGAGGCAGTGTGTGTGAGGCAGTGTGTGAGAGGCAGTGTGTGTGAGGCAGTGAGTGTGAGGCAGTGTGTGAGAGGCAGTGTGTGTGAGGCAGTGTGTGAGGCAGTGTGTGAGGCAGTGTGTGAGAGGCAGTGTGTGTGAGGCAGTGAGTGTGAGGCAGTGTGTGAGAGGCAGTGTGTGTGAGGCAGTGTGTGAGAGGCAGTGTGTGAGGCAGTGTGTGAGAGGCAGTGTGTGAGAGGCAGTGTGTGAGGCAGTGTGTGAGAGGCAGCGTGTGAGAGGCAGCGTGTGAGAGGCAGCGTGTGAGAGGCAGTGTGTGTGAGGCAGTGTGTGAGAGAAGCGTGTGAGAGGCAGTGTGTGAGAGGCAGTGTGTGAGAGGCAGCGTGTGAGAGGCAGTGCGTGTGAGGCAGTGTGTGAGAGGCAGTGTGTGAGAGGCAGTGTGTGTGAGGCAGTGTGTGTGAGGCAGTGTGTGAGAGGCAGTGTGTGAGAGGCAGTGTGTGAGAGAAGCGTGTGAGAGGCAGTGTGTGAGAGGCAGTGTGTGAGAGGCAGTGTGTGAGAGAAGCGTGTGAGAGGCAGTGTGTGAGAGGCAGCGTGTGAGAGGCAGTGCGTGTGAGGCAGTGTGTGAGAGGCAGTGTGTGAGAGGCAGTGTGTGTGAGGCAGTGTGTGTGAGGCAGTGTGTGAGAGGCAGTGTGTGAGAGGCAGTGTGTGAGAGGCAGTGTGTGAGAGAAGCATGGAGAGGCAGCGTGTGAGAGGCAGTGTGTGAGAGGCAGTGTGTGAGAGAAGCGTGTGAGAGGCAGTGTGTGAGAGGCAGTGTGTGTGAGAGAAGCGTGTGAGAGGCAGTGTGTGTGAGGCAGTGTGTGTGAGAGAAGCGTGTGAGAGGCAGTGTGTGAGAGGCAGTGTGTGTGAGAGAAGCGTGTGAGAGGCAGTGTGTGTGAGGCAGTATGTGAAGCAGTGTGTGACAGGCAGTGTGTGAGAGGCAGTGTGTGTGAGGCAGTGTGTGAGAGGTAGTGTGTGTGAGAGAAGCGTGTGAGAGGCAGTGTGTGAGAGGCAGTGTGTGTGAGAGAAGCGTGTGAGAGGCAGTGTGTGTGAGGCAGTATGTGAAGCAGTGTGTGACAGGCAGTGTGTGAGAGGCAGTGTGTGTGAGGCAGTGTGTGAGAGGCAGTGTGTGTGAGGCAGTGTGTGAGAGGCAGTGTGTGTGAGGCAGTGTGTGAGAGGCAGTGTGTGAGAGGCAGTGTGTGAGAGGCAGTGTGTGTGAGGCAGTGTGTGAGGCAGTGTGTGAGAGGCAGTGTGTGTGAGGCAGTGTGTGAGAGGCAGTGTGTGAGAGGCAGTGTGTGTGAGGCAGTGTGTGTGAGGCAGTGTGTGAGAGAAGCGTGTGAGAGAGGCAGTGTGTGAGGCAGTGTGTGTGAGGCAGTGTGTGAGAGGCAGTGTGTGTGAGAGAAGCGTGTGAGAGGCAGTGTGTGAGAGGCAGTGTGTGAGAGAAGCGTGTGAGTGGCAGTGTGTGTGAGGCAGTATGTGAGAAGCAGTGTGTGACAGGCAGTGTGTGAGAGGCAGTGTGTGTGAGGCAGTGTGTGAGAGGCAGTGTGTGTGAGGCAGTGTGTGAGAGGCAGTGTGTGTGAGGCAGGGTGTGTGAGGCAGTGTGTGAGATGCAGTGTGTGTGAGGCAGTGTGTTAGAGGCAGTGTGTGTGAGGCAGTGTGTGAGAGGCAGTGTGTGAGAGGCAGTGTGTGAGAGGCAGTGTGTGTGAGGCAGTGTGTGAGAGGCAGTGTGTGTGAGGCAGTGTGTGAGAGGCAGTGTGTGTGAGGCAGTGTGTGTGAGGCAGTGTGTGAGAGGCAGTGTGTGAGGCAGTGTGTGTGAGGCAGTGTGTGAGAGGCAGTGTGTGAGAGGCAGTGTGTGAGAGGCAGTGTGTGAGAGGCAGTGTGTGAGAGGCAGTGTGTGAGAGGCAGTGTGTGAGAGGCAGTGTGTGAGGCAGTGTGTGTGAGGCAGTGTGTGAGAGGCAGTGTGTGAGAGGCAGTGTGTGAGGCAGTGTGTGAGAGAAGCGTGTGAGAGAGGCAGTGTGTGAGGCAGTGTGTGTGAGGCAGTGTGTGAGAGGCAGTGTGTGTGAGAGAAGCGTGTGAGAGGCAGTGTGTGAGAGGCAGTGTGTGAGAGGCAGTGTGTGAGAGGCAGTGTGTGAGAGGCAGTGTGTGTGAGGCAGTGTGTGAGAGGCAGTGTGTGAGAGACAGTGTGTGAGAGGCAGTGTGTGTGAGGCAGTGTGTGAGAGGCAGTGTGTGTGAGGCAGTGTGTGAGAGGCAGTGTGTGAGAGGCAGTGTGTGAGAGGCAGTGTGTGTGAGGCAGTGTGTGAGAGGCAGTGTGTGTGAGACAGTGTGTGAGAGGCAGTGTGTGTGAGGCAGTGTGTGAGAGGCAGTGTGTGTGAGGCAGTGTGTGAGAGGCAGCGTGTGAGAGGCAGCGTGTGTGAGGCAGCGTGTGAGAGGCAGTGTGTGAGAGGCAGTGTGTGAGAGGCAGTGTGTGAGAGGCAGCGTGTGAGAGGCAGTGTGTGAGAGGCAGTGTGTGAGAGGCAGCGTGTGAGAGGCAGTGTGTGAGAGGCAGTGTGTGAGAGGCAGTGTGTGTGAGGCAGTGTGTGAGAGGCAGTGTGTGAGAGGCAGTGTGTGAGGCAGTGTGTGAGAGGCAGTGTGTGAGAGGCAGTGTGTGAGGCAGTGTGTGAGAGGCAGTGTGTGAGAGGCAGTGTGTGAGGCAGTGTGTGAGAGGCAGTGTGTGAGAGGCAGTGTGTGAGGCAGTGTGTGAGAGGCAGTGTGTGTGAGGCAGTGTGTGTGAGGCAGTGTGTGTGAGGCAGTGTGTGTGAGGCAGTGTGTGTGAGGCAGTGTGTGTGAGGCAGTGTGTGTGAGGCAGTGTGTGTGAGGCAGTGTGTGAGAGGCAGTGTGTGATAGCCAGTGTGTGAGAGGCAGTGTGTGTGAGGCAGTGTGTGAGAGGCAGTGTGTGAGAGAAGCGTGTGAGAGGCAGTGTGTGAGAGGCAGTGTTTGTGAGGCAGTGTGTGTGAGGCAGTGTGTGAGAGGCAGTGAGTGAGAGGCAGTGTGTGAGGCAGTGTGTGAGAGGCAGTGTGTGAGAGGCAGTGTGGTGAGGCAGCGTGTGAGAGGCAGTGTGTGTGAGGCAATGTGTGAGAGGCAGTGTGTGAGAGATGGGTGTGTGAGGAAGTGTGTGAGAGGCAGTGTGTGAGAGGCAGTGTGTGTGAGAGGCAATGTGTGAGAGGCAGTGAGTGAGAGAAGCATGTGAGAGGCAGTGTGTGAGAGGCAGTGTGTGAGAGGCAGTGTGTGTGAGGCAGTGTGTGAGAGGCAGTGTGTGAGAGGCAGTGTGTGACAGGCAGTGTGTGTGAGGCAGTGTGTGTGAGAGACAGCGTTTGAGAGGCAGCGTGTGAAAGGCAGTGTGTGACAGGCAGTGTGTGTGAGGCAGTGTGTGTGAGGCAGTGTGTGTGAGGCAGTGTGTGTGAGGCAGTGTGTGAGAGGCAGTGTGTGAGAGAAGCGTGTGAGAGGCAGTGTGTGAGAGGCAGTGTGTGAGAGAAGCGTGTGAGAGGCAGTGTGTGACAGGCAGTGTGTGTGAGGCAGTGTGTGTGAGGCAGTGTGTGTGAGGCAGTGTGTGAGAGGCAGTGTGTGAGAGGCAGTGTGTGAGAGAAGCGTGTGAGAGGCAGTGTGTGAGAGGCAGTGTGTGTGAGGCAGTGTGTGTGAGGCAGTGTGTGTGAGGCAGTGTGTGTGAGGCAGTGTGTGAGAGGCAGTGTGTGAGAGGCAGTGTGTGTGAGAGAAGCGTGTGAGAGGCAGTGTGTGTGAGGCAGTGTGTGTGAGGCAGTGTGTGTGAGGCAGTGTGTGTGAGGCAGTGTGTGAGAGAAGCGTGTGAGAGGCAGTGTGTGTGAGGCAGTATGTGAAGCAGTGTGTCACAGGCAGTGTGTGTCACAGGCAGTGTGTGAGAGGCAGTGTGTGAGAGGCAGTGTGTGTGAGGCAGTGTGTGAGAGGCAGTGTGTTAGAGGCAGTGTGTGTGAGGCAGTGTGTGAGAGGCAGTGTGTGTGAGGCAGTGTGTGAGAGGCAGTGTGTGAGAGGCAGTGCGTGAGAGGCAGTGTGTGAGAGGCAGTGTGTGTGAGGCAGTGTGTGAGAGGCAGTGTGTGTGAGGCAGTGTGTGAGAGGCAGTGTGTGAGAGAGGCAGTGTGTGAGAGGCAGTGTGTGTGAGGCAGTCTGTGAGAGGCAGTGTGTGAGAGGCAGTGTGTGAGAGGCAGTGTGTGAGGCAGTGTGTGAGAGGCAGCGTGTGAGAGGCAGTGTGTGAGAGGCAGTGTGTGTGAGACAGTGTGTGTGAGGCAGTGTGTGAGAGGCAGTGTGTGAGAGGTAGTGTGTGTGAGGCAGTGTGTGAGAGGCAGTGTGTGAGAGGCAGTGTGTGAGAGGCAGTGTGTGAGGCAGTGTGTGAGAGGCAGTGTGTGAGAGGCAGTGTGTGAGGCAGTGTCTGAGAGGCAGTGTGTGAGGCAGTGTGTGTGAGGCAGTGTGTGAGAGGCAGTGTGTGAGAGGCAGTGTGTGAGAGGCAGTGTGTGAGGCAGTGTGTGTGAGGCAGTGTGTGAGAGGCAGTGTGTGTGAGAGGCAGTGTGTGAGAGGCAGTGTGTGAGAGGCAGTGTGTGAGAGGCAGTGTGTGTGAGGCAGTGTGTGAGAGGCAGTGTGTGTGAGGCAGTGTTTGAGAGGCAGTGTGTGAGAGAGGCAGTGTGTGAGAGGCAGTGTGTGAGAGGCAGTGTGTGTGAGGCAGTGTGTGAGAGGCAGTGTGTGAGAGGCAGTGTGTGAGAGGCAGTGTGTGAGAGGCAGTGTGTGAGAGGCAGTGTGTGAGAGGCAGTGTGTGTGAGGCAGTGTGTGAGAGGCAGTGTGTGAGAGGCAGTGTGTGTGAGGCAGTGTGTGAGAGGCAGTGTGTGATAGGCAGTGTGTGAGAGGCAGCGTGTGAGAGGCAGTGTGTGAGAGAAGCGTGTGAGAGGCAGTGTGGGAGAGGCAGTGTTTGTGAGGCAGTGTGTGTGAGGCAGTGTGTGAGAGGCAGTGAGTGAGAGGCAGTGTGTGTGAGGCAGTGTGTGAGAGGCAGTGTGTGAGAGGCAGTGTGGTGAGGCAGCGTGTGAGAGGCAGTGTGTGTGAGGCAGTGTGTGAGAGGCAGTGTGTGAGAGATGGGTGTGTGAGGAAGTGTGTGAGAGGCAGTGTGTGAGAGGCAGTGTGTGTGAGAGAAAAGTGTGAGAGGCAGTGTGTGAGAGAGGCAATGTGTGAGAGGCAGTGAGTGAGAGAAGCGTGTGAGAGGCAGTGTGTGAGAGGCAGTGTGTGAGAGAAGCGTGTGTGAGGCAGTGTGTGAGAGGCAGTGTGTGAGAGGCAGTGTGTGTGAGGCAGTGTGTGAGAGGCAGTGTGTGAGAGGCAGTGTGTGACAGGCAGTGTGTGTGAGGCAGTGTGTGTGAGGCAGTGTGTGAGAGAAGCATGTGAGAGGCAGTGTGTGAGAGGCAGTGTGTGAGAGAAGCGTGTGTGAGGCAGTGTGTGAGAGGCAGTGTGTGAGAGGCAGTGTGTGTGAGGCAGTGAGTGAGAGAAGCATGTGAGAGGCAGTGTGTGAGAGGCAGTGTGTGAGAGAAGCGTGTGTGAGGCAGTGTGTGAGAGGCAGTGTGTGAGAGGCAGTCTGTGTGAGGCAGTGTGTGAGAGGCAGTGTGTGAGAGGCAGTGTGTGACAGGCAGTGTGTGTGAGGCAGTGTGTGAGAGGCAGTGTGTGAGGCAGTGTGTGTGAGGCAGTGTGTGAGAGGCAGTGTGTGAGAGAAACGTGTGTGATGCAGTGTGTGAGAGGCAGTGTGTGAGAGGCAGTGTGTGTGAGGCAGTGTGTGAGAGGCAGTGTGTGTGAGGCAGTGTGTGAGAGAAGCGTGTGAGAGGCAGTGAGTGAGAGGCAGTGTGTGAGAGAAGCGTGTGAGAGGCAGTGTGTGTGAGAGGCAGCGTGTGAGAGGCAGCGTGTGAGAGGCAGTGTGTGAGGCAGTGTGTGTGAGGCAGTGTGTGTGAGGCAGGGTGTGTGAGAGAAGCGTGTGAGAGGCAGTGTGTGAGAGGCAGGGTGTGTGAGAGAAGCGTGTGAGAGGCAGTGTGTGTGAGGCAGTATGTGAAGCAGTGTGTGACAGGCAGTGTGTGAGAGGCAGTGTGTGTGAGGCAGTGTGAGAGGCAGTGTGTGTGAGGCAGTGTGTGTGAGGCAGTGTGTGAGAGGCAGTGTGTGAGAGGCAGTGTGTGTGAGGCAGTGTGTGAGAGGCAGTGTGTGAGAGGCAGTGTGTGTGAGGCAGTGTGTGAGAGGCAGTGTGTGAGAGGCAGTGTGTGAGAGGCAGTGTGTGAGGCAGTGTGTGAGGAAGTGTGTGTGAGGCAGTGTGTGAGAGGCAGTGTGTGAGAGGCAGTGTGTGAGAGGTAGTGTGTGTGAGACAGTGTGTGAGAGGCAGTGTGTGTGAGAGGCAGTGTGTGAGAGGCAGTGTGTGAGAGGCAGTGTGTGAGAGGCAGTGTGTGTGAGGAAGTGTGTGAGAGGCAGTGTGTGAGAGGCAGTGTGTGTGAGAGAACCGTGTGAGAGGCAGTGTGTGTGAGAGGAAATGTGTGAGAGGCAGATGGTGAGAGGCAGTGTGTGTGAGGCAGTTTGTGTGAGGCAGTGTGTGAGAAGCAGCGTGTGAGAGGCAGCGTGTGTGAGGCAGCGTGTGAGAGGCAGTGTGTGAGAAGCAGTGTGTGTGAGGCAGTGTGTGAGAGGCAGTGTGTGAGAGGCAGTGTGTGAGAGGCAGTGTGTGAGAGGCAGTGTGTGAGAGGCAGTGTGTGAGAGGCCGTGTGTGAGAGGCAGTGTGTGAGAGGCAGTGTGTGAGAGGCAGTGTGTGAGAGGCAGTGTGTGAGAGGCAGTGTGTGAGAGGCAGTGTGTGAGAGGCCGTGTGTGAGAGGCAGTGTGTGAGGCAGCGTGTGAGAGGCAGTGTGTGAGAGGCAGTGTGTGAGAGGCAGTGTGTGAGAGGCCGTGTGTGAGAGGCAGTGTGAGAGAAGCGTGTGTGAGGCAGTGTGTGTGAGGCAGTGTGTGAGAGGCAGTGTGTCAGAGGCAGTGCGTGTGAGGCAGTGTGTGTGAGGCAGTGTGTGAGGCAGTGTGTGAGAGGCAGTGTGTGAGAGGCAGCGTGTGAGAGGCAGTGTGTGAGAGGCAGTGTGTGAGAGATGCGTGTGAGAGGCAGTGTGTGAGAGGCAGTGTGTGTGAGGCAGTGTGTGAGAGGCAGTGTGTGAGAGGCAGTGTGTGAGAGGCAGTGTGTGTGAGAGGCAGTGTGTGTGTGAGGCAGTGTGTGAGAGGCAGTGTGTGTGAGGCAGTGTGTGTGAGAGGCAGTGTGTGTGAGGCAGCGTGTGAGAGGCAGCGTGTGTGAGGCAGTGTGTGAGAGGCAGTGTGTGTGAGAGGCAGTGTGTGAGGCAGTGTGTGTGAGGCAGTGTGAGAGGCAGTGTGTGTGAGGCAGTGTGTGTGAGAGGCAGTGTGTGTGAGGCAGCGTGTGAGAGGCAGCGTGTGTGAGGCAGCGTGTGTGAGGCAGTGTGTGAGAGGCAGTGTGTGTGAGAGGCAGTGTGTGAGGCAGTGTGTGTGAGGCAGTGTGTGAGAGGCAGCGTGTGTGAGAGGCAGTGTGTGAGAGGCAGTGTGTGAGAGGCAGTGTGTGAGAGGCAGTGTGTGAGGCAGTGTGTGTGAGGCAGTGTGTGAGAGGCAGTGTGTGAGAGAAGCGTGTGTGATGCAGTGTGTGAGAGGCAGTGTGTGAGAGGCAGTGTGTGTGAGGCAGTGTGTGAGAGGCAGTGTGTGTGAGGCAGTGTGTGAGAGAAGCGTGTGAGAGGCAGTGAGTGAGAGGCAGTGTGTGAGAGAAGCGTGTGAGAGGCAGTGTGTGTGAGAGGCAGCGTGTGAGAGGCAGCGTGTGAGAGGCAGTGTGTGAGGCAGTGTGTGTGAGGCAGTGTGTGAGAGGCAGTGTGTGTGAGGCAGTGTGTGTGAGGCAGTGTGTGAGAGGCAGTGTGTGAGAGGCAGGGTGTGTGAGAGAAGCGTGTGAGAGGCAGTGTGTGTGAGGCAGTATGTGAAGCAGTGTGTGATAGG